>NC_048290.1:6692850-7030350 GCF_009762535.1 Notolabrus celidotus
CGAATGTCAACACTACCCCTTCCCACCAGATGTCCTCTCACTCACCTCCCCCTCCCCTCTCTGCTCCCTTAACCCCACCCACAAAAGATTATTATGCACGTTCTATGAGGAAGAAGTGGCTTCCCAGCCAATCAGGGCAACAGAGGGTCGAGGAGCTCTGATTGGACCGTGATAACGGGAACGAGGGGAATAATAACATTCCTTGATACAAAGGCATTGGAAAACAGAGATTTCACCATAATCTCAAATTAATCCACTTACAGATCAGTACTGATGGGTATTATGACCTTTTCTCCAAACCCAGCAGAAACAAAGTACAGTTTTTTACACCATTCCTACCAACAGCAGCTCTAAACGTTGGATGTCAATACTCAGTTCCAAATTGCGAGGTAAACGTGTGTTGCAGTAATCCCCATAAGAGGATAAGACCACAGGCTGAACGTCTTGTTAAAAAAGTCACACAAGAACTAAATGAGATTTGCTGAAATTGTTCTTTGTTGCTGGGGTTTTTCTTGTTCCCTTTTCGAAGGCTGTTTTCGAAACCGCCTGCTTCATACTACCTATGAATGTAGTATGCAGTACGTACTACATACTAGTCCAATGTGGAAGTGCTAAAAACTGCAGCTCATCAAGGATCCGCTTGAGTCTGGCTCCGGAAGTACCGGAAACCACATACAAACCAATTCAAAAAAGCCGATCTTTACAGCAGAAATAAACATGTTTACAGCCTGGTTCAAAAAACGAGTGTAGCTCATTTCTCGATCGGCACACACTGTACGGGGGGTGAATTTTTTCATAACACTGCAATTTCGAAGATATTAAGATTAGGAGTCTTCCAATGAGAGGCACAGCTGACTTGATTGACAGGCGGGAACACTGTAGCTGTTGGCTAGGAGGCTCAAAGCCCACCTCTTTACCTCACACTCACTCCACAGCAGTTAATGTTGAGTTCAACATTTCCAATATGGCTGCCGCCGCCGATTAGCCTCAAAACAGCGCTTCAGAAACAGGTGGGTGACGTCACGGATACTACGTCCATTATTTATACATTCTATGATTTCAACATGATCCTGATGAAACACTGACATAAGAAGTTCTCCGATTCTTTATATTAGTAAAAGTGTAATTACTGTAAAATAAAATAACCCCAAACTTACACATATTTGCAGCACTTTAGTACATGTTTTAGTATTTTATTTAATCTTACTACATTCCCTTTTTTTTAACCTGTCTTTGGCTGCACAGGTTGAGCTGTGCCAGTTTTAAATAGCTGGTCTATTTGTCCTTATAAAGTTTTTCTTAATATGCATAAAATAGATATCCAAAGACACTCACCGCTCCTCCCTCTGGCCTTTCCGATTCAAAACATTTTGTAGTGGATTTGAAGTGTCCACTCCTTGGCTTGTTGCGCCGCACTCGACAACCTCACAGTCAACAAGTGGCTGGATTACATGTCTGTTTTCTATCCTTTGATACCACACTGTCATGATGTTAGAGTACTAGCTTGTTTTATTAGCTTGATGTCCTGAGTGCATGCCTCTGTCCCCCGGAGAGCCTGCTCCACTTGGACAAAGACACAAGTGTGCCTCAGGGAGCAATTAACAACACAGGAGCGCTTCTTTTAGAACACACATGAAGAGTATCTGCTCTTAATGAGGTCCACTTCCCTCGTTCGATCACATGTTGTGTAATACTGCAGCCTCTGAGCTAAACTGAGAGGCATTTTTAAATGATGATTAGCTCAAATTACAGCCACAGCTTTATGAGACATTCCTGCAACAAAATCTATTTTTGTTGTTACGACCATTTCAGGGTTCCTCCTCCCCACTGTTGTGAATAACAATCAGGCAGTATGTAGGTCAGCCCCAGCACTGCTCTCAACCAGTCTGTCACATCCCTCCATCATACCCTCCTCTCTGCCTTTGGTCCTCGCATCTGAGCATATGTTCTCTCGAGCTGCTTGTCATCTATCTGGGCCTGCTTGATTGTTTAATGAATATGTGATTCATCTGGCGTGCACTCCAAATTAAGCTGCATTTACATTTCATAACAACAAAGCGTCACAGGGAACAATGCAAGGCAAGGCTACAGGAGACAATCAACGAGGAGGGTAAGATTTTAAAATAGCTAAATAAAACTTTAATAGGTCTAGTTGCAAATGTACATAAATTGCACAGCCACATTTTGTCAACACAATTTTTCCTCTGTACATTATTGTTTTGTCACCGTCGTCAAAGGAAGCAGAATCCAGCAAATACTTTATACTTTTAACATACTTACAAAAGTATTTTCTACAAGATAATAGAAAACATACAACATCTTTTACTTTATTTATAGCTTTATATTTTGATTGATCTTTTGTCGGCCTGGCTGAACTGATGAAGAGTGACTTGAAAGTAAAACTGTGAACATGGAAGGGATAAATGAATTAGTCGCTGAGAAATTAAATCAAAACTCAAGCATCAGAGAGAGTTACCTTTTTAGAGTTTGTGCTGATGTGGAACACATGATGGTTAATCTCAGTTAACTGTTATAATTGAAACCTTAACTGCAGATTAAAGTGAGACTCAGAAACTTTAGCTGAGCTGTTGCCACTGCTAAACGCTAAACTGTACATTGTACTTTAGTTGGGAATAGTTTGGCTGAATATCTAAGCTACAGTACTAGCAAAAAACAAGTCGTAAGGAAGAGTCAAAAAGTCAATTTGTATCAACATTTCAACCAAAATTAGCTCACATTAGCTATCAGAAGCTAAAGGGAAAAACAGAACCAATATTTTTAAGAAAGTTAGCTAAAACTGGTTACTTTAACTAGATTAGCCACCAAGAGCTTCTTTGCATACCAGACAAATAAAGGGTAAGGGCTTAGCATTAAAGTGTGTCAAAAGTTAGCTAATGTAATTGGTAAACAAAAGTTCAGCATTTAGCTAAAATGCTTGCGTGTCCTTGAAAAGGGAGTATGGGTAAGAGTTATGTACCTTTAAGGGGGAAATTTGACCCCCAAAATATATCAATGCTACGTAAACTAAGTCACCTGGCAAAAACAGAGGATGTAGCAATAACGCTGTCATGGGGAATTTTAATTGTATGCTAATCTAAGAAAATGGTAACTCAAGTCTTTGCTAATTTTGTCTTTTATGAATGTATGTAGCATTTTATTTTGGTACCAAAAAACTAATTTCTGTTATCTACAAATTATTATGCATTGAGAATCTTTGTTGTAGGAAAATGTGAAAAAGAACCCCTAGGAAAATCCCGTCTAAAGGAACCAGTAATTAGAGGGTTTCGTTCGCATTCATGGGTCATAAATGTACATTAGTAACATTTTGATGCAAACTGATTCATTACCAACTAAAAACTTTTCACATGAGCTTTACGGCTGTCAAGCTAATTTGCAACCATTAGCAAATACTACCAACCAATCTGTTTGTTATAATATCACAAGTCAGTCTAAAACAATTGAGTCCAAAATTCTGCCTGTAAATGTTTGTGTTAAGTAGCTAACAGTAGCTAAACATTTAGCTTGAATCCTAAATTATCAATAGATTAGCAAGAGTGGAGTTCAGTTAAACCTACATTTAAAAATGTTAGCTAACATTAGCTAGCAAAAACCACTGGTCCAAACGATCAAGTAGCATTGAGACAAGCTAGCTAACTTTGAAATGTTTCAGTTTGCAAATGAATTCATTTATTTCTAAGAGGATAAACTTTGATAAAGTAACAAAGTCTCACTTTAAAATCTGCAGTTGCTCAGTATGGTTTTAGGACTGAATGCCTGGTAAGAAACGATGTCAAAGGAAACATAAATGTTATTTAATTTTAAAATGTTGAGTTCAAAAAGGGTTTGTGAATGAGTTATACCAAAATTCCCTTTCTTTGCTTTAAAACTTTGCTGTGTTTTTTGCACCTTGAGTCGGCGCTATGCTGAACAACAACAACAAAAAAAAGCGTAATTTTAAACACCAACCATTAACGCAAAAGTGCATAGAGCTAGACTGATGAGAACTACAGGATTGTGCTTGTTAATCTCATCGAGACCGGACTCAGCTTGGTGTGAAACCAAGGAGGCATCCTCCAAGACTTCCCAAGAGTCAAACTCCTACTGAACCAGATTTTCTTTTGGCTAGTGATGTTACACTCTAAAATACAAAACCATTAGCTTCAACAGGGAGAACACTGACAGGTTAATTTAATTGTATAGTTCTACCCGATGAGGACAGATGACCGACTGAGCTATTTTCTATTTACAATGTTCATAATGATACAGCAGAGTCTGAGCACAAGATACATTTACAAAAAGCTCTGTTAACATTAGGTAAAAATAGTGTGAGCATTTTATTTACACTTTCCTGGGCTGTCCAGCCTCCTGATACACTCAGTTATCATATATATTCACTGTATATATCTGCAGCCAGCCACTCATCATCATCATCATCATCAACATCATCATCATTATCATCATCACCTTCCAATTGGCAACAAAAGAAAAAAAAAAAAACTGTGATACGGACGCTACCATCAGCTCTCGAGCGAGGATGAAGCATGCAGAGCCTCACACTTGATGTACACAGTCTGTTACAGGTAAGAAAACTGAATACAAAAATATACAAAATACAGATGAAGAGGTGGTATGAACGAAGCAATGAGAGCGGCAGCAGAAGAAAGTAGGACCATTTTTAAGACCAACTGTGAGTTAGCATCTTCACATTCAAAAGAACGAGGGGGAGCCACCATATCCGTACGGTAGCCATTTTCCTCTGACGTCACTCTCATGGTGAAAGGCTGTTATCAAAAAGACCATGTGTTGCTATGCTTTGAGGTTTGAAAGTTAAACAGAAGAAACTGAACAGTTATCGTTTATCTACTTCTTGATTATTCAGCAGGTGAAAGAAAGTAATGAGTGAGTAAAATGTCGGGTGATAACGGGCCATATTCAGGGTAAAATAACAATTTGATAACCTATTCCCTACAGTAAACCAACAACCAGTGTTAGCATTACAGTCTCACGGTTTAGCACAATACAGATTCCTAGCTAATGGTAATGCTGTCAAAGTTAGAATTCAGAAACTTCCTGGCAGACGTACGTTTGAAAGTCCCACTAAAATACAAATCCCAACAAACAGTAACACTAGCTGCTTTAGGACAGCGGCTAATGTTAGCACTCTGCCACCTCCTATCTGACTCTTCAGTAAGTGTAGTTGATACAAATTCCAATATACGCAGCTAATGTTAGCATATCGCCATTTTCTAGCTAAATGTATCAACTGATAATGTTGCAAGGTATACATTCCTAGCATATGCAATGTTTGCGTCCTTTAGCTGTTAGCTAATTGGTGTTCAGTTCTGCTTAAGCTGACATTTTGGAAGTGTAACAGTAATGTTAGCTACCATAGGACAATGGCAGATGTTAGCATTCAGCCCTTGTAATGTCAGCTAGCCGCCTAGCTGACATCAGTGTATGAAAATGTTACCTGATACAAATTCCTAGCCAACAGTAATGTTGGCAACTGCAAAACAACAGCTAATGATACCATACCGCCATTTTCTAGCTAACATAAATGTAAATTGAATGTAGATGCGAATATAAGTTACCATGGGCTGTTAGCTAATTAACAGTTGGTGCTGTTCCTAGCTAAAGGCGTTTTTCGACCAGAGGAACTTTACCATGGAACTATGTGCGTTTCAACCGGTGGACCCAGGGTCTAAATTTAGTTCAGGGGTCGATAATCTCCCCCCTAAAAAGCCCCTGCTAGGGGGGTAGTACTTTTCAAAAAAAGAAGTCGCTGTGATTCCCTTGATTGAGCAGCTTGTAACAGTAGTCTTCTCTCAGCCCACCGCAAATGCGGCTCTCCCGGTGTTACGGTGTTAAAAGTAACCCTGTAAAATGGAGACCTTCAGATGAACGTAACGGTGTTTGTGGAGTTTACACAGCTGTTGAAACACAGAGGGAGTTCCTTCGAAAGCAAACTAGTTGTTTTGTTTATTAAGATTCCAAATATCCTCATCAGATATTTAATGATCGTCTAAAGACGTTTATGAGGGATGCAACCGACTGAAAGTCGGCAGATAACAGGGTCGCGGTTTAAACTAAAGCACTGGCCGATCTCTGCCACAGCTTTTTGAGTTAAAAAGGATTTCAAAGCCGTGTTGAAACGTCTTTGCTACTCGCGCATATCTCCTCATGCGTTGATTCAGTGAATCCATCTGTGATGAAATATAGCACCATCTAAAACAGCGCGAGCTGAGTCTCTTCCATGCTAACAGGCTAACTGCTGTGTTGCTCATAAGGATACCTGCCTGTCAGTCTGCTTCTATGGTGTCATCTGTGATGAATGGCATTTGTCTTTGTTTTGCTGCCCTCTACTGGTCTGGTGGTGTTGTGCATTTACTTTTCTTTTCTCCATACGTCACTGGCCTGATTTGCACAATCTACCCGGGACTTCAGCCCACGGTCAAAACGCAGACAACAACGGGGGGCACAGAACCTTTTAGTTCAGGGTAAAGTAGTTCTGGGGGCCAAAAGACCCCAGAACTCTTGGTCCAAATGCACCTTAACTGTGATTTTAGCTACTGTGATTTAGCTAACTGTGATTTTAGCTCATTTCACCCTTTGGCCTCTTGCTAGTTGATGTTTGGGTTTGTGATTGTTAGTTGTAGTAAAGTCCTAGCTAACAATAATGTTAGCTACCTTAAAACAATGACCAGGGTTAACACTTATCCACTTTTAAGTTTTATTTAATACAGCTCTTGGTCAGCTGTTATCAAAATTACCACTGAACAACAGCTTATGTTAGCATTTAGCTATTGTAATGTCAGCTAGCCGACTAGCTGACATTACAGTACATTTACCTGTTTAAGAACATTCTCATCTAACTGAAATGTGAGCAACTGTTAGGCAACACCTCGTGTTGAGGCTGATTCACTGCTGCACAGTAAATGAACAGTAATGTTAGGAAGTGGTTGAATCGTAATGATAGCTGTTGTCTATAGCGTATGGTTAGCCAAATATGCTGTTTTAGCTTCTTGAATGGCCCAATTTAGTTCTGGATAGCTTTTCACCCTGAGCATGACGTCTAGGCAGAGTTGCCTCAGGTGTGATAATGATGAATGAAGCACGGCGGTGGGGAGTAGGAAGAGGACACAAAGGGAAGAAAAGGGAAGGGATGATAACATTTGGGTTCATAGAGTCACAGTTTGGATGTTGGGATGCAGCATACTTCATTACCACTGATGAACGAAGCAGTTAGAGAGGAAATGTTGTAACCAAGGAGGCCATTATTCCAATGGCTCACCAGTCCAGTGTATAGTATGAGAGAGTGTGTATGAACACGTCTCTCAATAGCTCATGTGCGGCTAGAGAGAGGAGACCACACGAGAGTCAAGACTTATAAAAAATATCTGTTTTTTTTATCTCGACTTTGAAAGCAACGTTAAAGCACCAAATCAAGGAGCTTATTTTTGATTGTGTGAGTCAGCTTGTTCACGGAAAGGTCTCACAAATGAAGTGCACACTAAATAAAAACGCAAGCGTCATGGAGATTATCTGCAGATGGTGCTGATCACTGCTCGGTGTGGTCTCCTCCTCCAGGGCTCTAAAGCACGCTACACACTTCAGTCTTTCTTTGTAAGAGAAGAAAAAATAAAAGTAGATCTCCTGAATAAAGGGCTGCTTTTATATATTTGAGATTATCAAATATAGATATAGATATGTGTGTTTACTCTATAGAAGAAAAAAAATGCATACATCTATATTAAATTTCATTAATATAGTATCACATAGAATTTAATTTTAGTGTTCATAATATATTTGTTTACAATTAAATTTTGTATCCTTTACAAATCCACAGTATAAGTTGTGCCTTTTTACTTTTTTTGCAGAAAGAGGGGGATAAAGTCGAGGTGTGTTCCTTTCTTAAGGCGTTTCATGTACCAATAGCTTCTTACAAAGTGCACTACATAGGGATGAAGAGGGGAAGGAGGGGGGGAACACACCCAAAGGACATAAAGAAGATTGTTCTGGACTAAAAATCTATTTATTTGAGCTCCTATTTGGTTCTTAATAAACAATGACTTTGAAATAAAGCACTAGAAAGTAATCCTCTCAGGACAACTAAAGTGATAATCCTCAAAGCGTGTTATTGTTTTTAAGTGGGTCCACTTGGTCGCCAAGAGGGAGAAGGATAAAGAGAGAGAGAGAGAGGAGGAGAGGAGGGCTGCTAGGGCGACCATGTCAGGTGCTCGTCACTGTGTGTGGTTATATAGTGGTTTGTCCCAGGTGTCTTCAGGGTCTTGAAATGTCCCGGCGACTGCATACATCCTCTGGCAAAGTGTTTGATGGACAGTTTCATATGTACAAGTTCTGCCCCCGCCTCCCTCGTAATGAAGGCTGTCTGGTGATCTCTTACTGATCTGTCCGTCACGCTGCAGTCCCGCCTCTTCCTGCTGAGTGACGTCCTTACTTTGACACCGATGTCCAACACGTGGAAATCTTCCAAAAGTGTCTGCTTTTAAAAAAAAAAAAAAAACACACGCACACACCCTCGCAGTCTTTTCAAACTGGGCATGCTTCCATGCATGCATGTATGTAGACGTCCGCTCCTGTAATGACTGTACACACTCGGGGCACTCATCACTCCGTGCAGTCGCTCTAGCAGTTGCTGCTGTTCCTGAACTCTCCGTTTTCAGTGATCTGCAGTTTGCTGGGGTTGGTGGGCGAGATGCCGTTGCGGGTCTGCATGCTGTATCGCTCCTTCAGCTGGGTCAGAGCGCTCATCAGGCGGGCGTTGGCTGCATCCAGTGATGCTATGCGCTTCTCCTGCACACACAAGAATACAAGTTTAGAAGAAAACTTTAGACTGAAAAAAATGCATTCATATTTAAAGACAATAATCTGAACGGGAGTTATAAACCGCCTCACAGGAGCATTTTGGTGTTCTTTATCCTCTTTTACTTTTCACTGTGTGAACTTTTATCTGCTAAAGTCCAAAACACCAAACACTCCCTGATGCACAAAGCTTATTTGAACTCCAGGTGTGATCATGTGGAGGTGTGCTCATGCCAAACTTCATAATTAGTATAATTAGCCCCCACACTGAAGGATAAGGCTGCCTAGAAAAATAAAAGTAACACTGGCAACACTTGGACAAAAAACTGGACTGGGGCAGGAACACCGAAGCCGTCTACAAGAAGGATCTGAGCCGCCTCTACTTCCTGAGGAAGCTGAGGTCCTTCAACATCTGCAGGACGATACTGAGGATGTTCTATGAGTCTGTGGGGCAGCAGGCTGAGGGTAGCGGATGCCAACAGACTGAATAAACTGATCCATTGCCAGTGATGTCAGGGTGGAGCTTGACTCTCTGACGGTGGTGAAAGAGAGTAGGACACTGTCAAAGCTCCACATCATCATGGACAACATCCACCACCCTCTCTATAACGTGCTGGTGAATCACAGGAGCACATTCAGTGAGAGACTCATCCCCCCTAAATGCACCAGAGAACGCCACAGGAAGCCCATCAGACTGCACAACTCCTGCAATACACTGTGCAATATCCTTACCATGTTAACATCTCCTTCATTACCAGCGCTTTTGTACATAGATAATTCTAACTATTCTGTGCTTCTGTACAGTTTATTATTATTATTTTATTCTATTTTAATGATCTAATGATTTAAATTTATTTCTATTTATATCTTATTTGATTCCTTCTTCTATTCATATTTTGACTTTCTTACATTCTGTTTACAAGAGTTCTGTAATGACCAAATTTCCCTCCCCGGGATAAATAAAGTATTCCTGATTCTGATTCTGATTCTGAACTCATGGCAGTGATGTGCTCTCATAGGAAACATGATCTCTTGAGACAGTATTTTTAACCGACCTGACCAGACCTGGGGCCTCATGTACAAAGACTTGCGTGGATTTCCTACTGAAACATGGCGTACGCTCAAATCCAGAAATTGTCGTATGCACAAAAATATCCAGATGTATGAATCTGTGCGGAAGGATCAACAGCTGTAGAATGGTGCATACACCAGCCATTAAGTTGGCGTGAGACACCGCACATTTCCACGGTCATTTCACTCTTGATACATCTGAACTTTGCCGTGAAAAAGCTCTTTGTACATGAGGCTCCAGGAGTCTTCAATCATGTACTTTAAAGTCAAGGCCTGATTGTGTTGATTTAAACAGACCTCTGAATCCCTTTGTATGTGTGGCTCCTGCATGAAGCTCTCTGTTTGTAATATGGGCTGATCCACAGCAGAAAGCCTCCTCCTTGTTTTTAAAATAAGCTTTTTATTTGCATTGTCTTCTCCTGTTTACTGAGGGAGACAGCTTATTGCTTTACTGTGCTGCGCCTGTTTACAGATGCAAAGTCTTATTAGTTTAAGAGTGACAGCGATTAATCTCATATGCATGTCTGCGTCTGGTTTATGTAAATGTCATGTTTCTTTCCCCGGTTCTTTTATAAATCGCATTCATCTCATAGAAGCACAAATGTGTGTGTTGTGTGCATATAATGTGAACTTTTTTATATATAACAATGGTATCAAAAGACGACTCCAGCGGTGTTTCATCCTTCAAGACAGCAGTTATGCCCACACAACCCTCCTCTGCTTAATTCATAACTAACTTTCAAACCATCAGCATTTACAATTCAATTCATCCAGCTCGACACAACACTGTCTTTGTCTGAGAGGGATTTCAACCACACTTCTATATGAATAAGAAGAACATGGATAATAGAGGAGCTCCGCGTTGACTGAAAACCAGAAATGTGTAGATGTATGTTTTATAAGAAAGGCAGGGAGTGGGAGTGAGCTGAGAACTTCTGCTCAGCCATTCAAGCTTGTCAATGCCAAGAGCCGAGACAGCCATGAATTAAACATGGCAGTGTATTTCCGTGACCCTTTGTTTCCTCGAGCAGAGGACATGTGGCAGCACATACAAATGGAAACACACACACACAGAATGTATCTGGAGAACAACATGTCAGTCACTGTGCTGCAGGAGACCAAGCTGACCTGTGCGTCGATGATCTTTTGTTTAGAGTCGACCACCGCTTGCATGTCTGAGTGGTCCTTCTTCAGCTCCTCTTCCACCGACATTAACCTGCAGAAGAAGAAGAAGAAAGTTAAAGAGTCGAACAAAGCCACATTCTTACACACGGGCGTAGCAGGGTGTTGGTTTAGCTTAGCCTCTTGTTTAACTCCTGCTCTCTCTGCTCCCCACACCTCCTATCTCTCTGAGGCTGTCCTATCTTATGAAGGCATACCGGTCACTGTCATGTTGGTTTACTGGAGCCAGGAGCGGCCATATAAAGGTGTGTGAAAGGAGTTACCAGATCAATGACACAAACCAGGTAACCTAAAATAACCAGTCTTTCCTTCATGGACCAATCAAATTGTCCTGACACTAATTCAAGGACTTCCACAATGAATGTATGAGGATAGGCACCTGATAATTGGTGCTAACATATCAGATCATAGACCTCTTGGTAATGATCTGATGTGTAATACACTGCGTGCACAATTATTAGGTAAGTTGCCTTTTTGTGAATATTTTAAAAACTATAACAACAGTTGTTTTCAAATTTGTCAAGAAGTCAGATATATTTCTTCAACTGCGTAGTTAAAATGATGCTTTTCAAAGTACGTTGGCTGTATTCTTAAATAAATGCAGAATCTGCAGAAATGAGTGTGCCAAATTATTATGCAAGTTGGTGATAAGAGCATATAACTTGTGAAAATTAAAAACTAGGCACCATTTTAAACGTTCTATTGATTGAAAATAATAATATTTACTACAACTGTATTCAAACAAAAACAAAAACAACAGTTTTCTTTACATTTGTATACAAAATAAAACTGTTAAAGTCTTTAAAACATTTCAAATCTAAAGTGTTTCTCAAATGTCCGATATAACCTCCTTTTCTTTCAGTCAGGGTCAGAGGTCACTGGTAAACTGATTTAGTGAGGTTTCTGACGACTTCTCTGCTGACACTGTGAGCTGTACCTTGTATGGCTTTCCAAAGAGGCTCTTTTGAGCTGTATTTCTTGCCATTACTGTAAATTATCTCCTTTATTATTGACCACAAGTTCTCAGTCGGGTTGAGATCGGGTGAGCAGGCAGGCCAGTTCATGAGACGTTCTGCAGATTCTGCATTTATTTAAAAATACAGCCGAAAAGCATAATTTTAACCACAAAGTTGGAGGAATATATTCACTATCTGACTTCTTGACAAATTTGAAAACGACTGTTAACATAGTTTTTAAAATATTCACAAAAATGCAACTTACCTAATAATTGTGCACGCAGTGTATATCATATTTATTTGAATGTTGTTTTATTATTGTATTAATTTGAACTGTTTATTTTATTCTAATTTTTTTATTTATTCATTTTTTTTATTATTTCATTTATCTACTCAGTTGTATTGATATTTTTAGCCTTAATTTTATTTTCAACTCTTATCCTTACCCTTTTTAAATTGATTTATTTTAAGTATTTATATTCTTAATAATAAGTTGATCCTTTAACTTATTATGATTACACATATTTTATTGTTGTTGGTGTGCATCAGTCTCTATTTTAAAATCCTTTCTTTTTTTTCTTTTTTTTAATATGTCTTGTCATTATTTCATTTTTGCTTCTTTCTTGTTTTCAATCGCTGTAAAGCACTTTGGGTTGCATTTGATTTGTATGAAACGTGCTATATAAATAAAGCTTGATTGATTGATTGTTGGATGATCTATTGGTACAGTTAACTGCATTGCAAGCTAGACAATAGGTCTGATATTTGAATTAAAATATCTTTGAAAGGCACCAATGAGACAGAGAGATGAAGTTTGGTGACTGGCTCAGCTGAAGTGACACCTGACTGACAGGTAGCAGCACTCATCTGTCATTAAAGCCACAAGTCTATAATAATGAAAAACTTTAAGCTCTAAAATAATTTAACTGGACCTATTAGTTTAAAACTGACACATATACAATAATCCTAGAAAGTATAATTTTGTATCAGGATTTGAAAATGTTAAATTTTGTTGTCAAATTGGGCATTTTAAAGCTCCCCTAAGGAATTTTCTGCTTGTGTTGATTTTGGCGCCCACCCTGTGGACAAAGTGATATCGCTTTTATCTCTGCTCCTTCATCCTTGACATGTGTACCAACATAAAAACTCACCCTGCTTTCTTTTAACAACCAAATATATCACTCATCATAAATATTTGCTGTGGAAATCAAGTTAAGGCTTTTTTTTTGCCTAGCTTAAAGCTGCATAGTAGGACACCTACCCCCTCATAGTGGTTACAGGCATTAAAAAAATACAATAGACATTGTCAGTCTTATTGCTCATGGTCTCATTTGCTTCTGTAGCTCATAAAAAGGCATCACTGTTAATATAAGTGTGTTTTATAACTAGTCATAAAATTCCTCACAGGAACTTTAATATGGGGCCTAATGGGGATTGACTCACTTTTGGAGATAGCCTCAAGTGGCCACTTGTGGAACTGCAGTCTTTGGGACCTCAGCATTGAGCTTCATTTCACAGCCCAGCTTTATTTCAACACAACAGTGTCCTCCTCTTCTTCTCCTCCTCCCTACCTGCTAATGATGCCCTTCATCTGGAGGTCCTTGTCATCCTGCTGTCTGCGCAGGCGCTCCTCCGACTCCTCCAGCCGAGCCTGGTACTCCATCAGAACCTTCTGCGCCTGTTCGTCCTGACCCTTCAGACGCGCCTCGTACTCCTCCAGCTTCTGCACCGACGCCCGCAGCTTCTCCTGCAGCACGGCTATCTCCTGCTGGTACTGAACAAAGAGAGGAGATGAAGAGATTCTCATCATTGCAGTCATCATCATTATGACTCTGATCAGCACCCTTCGTTTCTTCATTACCATAAATGACCGGAACAAAAAGAGATCCCTCTATAGGGCCTGAAATTACATTCTTTTGTTCCTGAGACTCAGAAGAAGATTCTCTTTCATGGAATCATACGGTTCATTTACAAGCAATTTTCTTTATTACACTTTCATATGAGACCTGAATAGCAGCCCTGCAAATTGTCCCCCACATATCTTTGTGCTTTTTAATCAGATTATCTTTTTTTTCTCCCCCCAATCAAATACTCTCACTTATGCAGGGAGGTTTTTCAGCATCACAAGAGAAGTGTCAAATTCAGCAATTTGGTTTTTGAAACCACTGACCCCTGAGAGGTTAAACTGGCAGAGAAAAGAAGGCGAGAAAATAAGAAAGGACGTTTAGGATGAATGAGGACGAGTGGAGGTGAGGAGGGAGGCATGCAACCAGTGAAGTGGGAGTGGAGCCTGTGAGATAAGCCCTGGAAATCTCTCCCTGACCTCTCGCTGGACCTCAGAGAGGCTTTAGAAAGAGTTTTCTTCAGGTGAGGAGTGGGGAAGGGGGGGGGCATTGAAGGAGTGAAAGCTCTTCTGAAGAGAAAAAACACATTTCTCCAAACAGGGGTGGGTACAACGGTTGGTCAGCATGTCCCAGGAGGACTCGTCAGAGTGGACAAAGGAAGAAGAATAAGGGTTTACAGTCACACTAGCAGCTCTTTGAGGCTGTACTTACTTTAACATCACAAGCTAACATGTTCACAAAGCTATGTTAACATTCGGACATTTAGTAGTAGTGTTTTAGCATGTTGGGCTACCTAAATAAATTAAAATGCATGTGACTAACTTTCATTGAGATACTGACTACTTACTAAATTTCACACCAACAGTAATAGCAGTGGCTAACAGGTGATATCTGTTTGTGTTACTTCCTTAAATCATTGCTATTCCAGTTGTTCTTAATACAAAGCTACATCCTCTATTTATGCTGCTACAGGTTTGGACTGCAAGGAGACTTGACACATCTAGCTACTCTCTCTCTCTCTCTCCTTCTAGATGCATTCATGTCCAATTAATGCACTTTATCACTCGGCAGTGTTACTTTGTTCTGAAAGGTCAAAACCCCACAGCAAAAGCGGCGCCAGGGACAACCAGATCACACACGTGATATTAAATCAAGCCGTATAAAGGAGTCTGGCATATTTAACTCCTGCCTGTTGACACTGTGGCAAAAACATTAGCTTCTCTTCCAGGCTGGAAATAACGATAGTTACAGAGCACAGATGTGAGAGCAGCCTGAGGAGCTACTGGACCCACAACACCTCTGATAGCTTCATTTTCACTTCAAGTTATTCCTTATATACTGATCATATTCACCTTATTTCTGAATGCGGAAGTAAAGCTATGAAATACTTCAGAGTTTTGTGCCGGACATCCGGTTTGAAATATTCGAGGCTTGGCCTTTTCTGCTTGTACCAGCTGTTGTGACACCCTCTGACGGCACACATAATTCCTGTTTTCCTCAAAGACATCCCTTTCGAGAGATTTGTTGCTCCATCGGCTTTGAATTAGTCAAGCTACTGGCATTTACCATTGACCAGAAGTAAGGAACCAGAAGTGCTTCAAAAAATAACAGTTAACTGTCTGCATCTGTTCAACCGCCGAAAATAGGGTGAATATACTGTGTCGGGACTTTAAGAGCTCCCTTGTCTCATAGGTTTTCTGTATATTGTTATGTGGAGCTCCTGCTTCCTGCCTAACTATTTCTATATATCAATTTTACTTACATTATCGCTATTTTAGCTGTAAATGCAAATATCAGACTTTGTGCCATCAACTGATTCAATTGTTGCAATAAGTCATACTTTTTAGTAGCATTACTATACTTTTTTAAGACCTCATATTACACATATTTCTACTGTTATAATTAGCATTGTAGCCTTAAGGCTGATTTATACTTCTGCGTCTCCCCTACGCAGCCGGGGCTGATGTGGACATGAGCCCCACTTATTAAGGCTGATTTATACTTCTGCGTCTCCCCTACGCAGCCGGGGCTGACGCGGACATGAGCCCCACTTATGTGCGTCAGTGTGTCTGTGTCGCGCAGCAATTCTCCGCCGAAACGCCTGAGGGCAGTGTGGTCTCTCTGATAGCCGGCCGCCTGCTTCCGGTCCCGCTACGATCTCTGTTTACTTTTCCACAGAGATACACGGAATACACATCGGCCGTGAAATACACGGCCAATGTGCGGCCGATGTCCGGGATCCCGGAAGTGTTGTAAATGCGGGAAAGACAAAGCCGCCGAGCGGACCAATCGCAGAGCTTGCGGTCCGCGTCGGCTCTACGGGGAGTTACATTTTGGAGGAGGTGCACGTCAGCTACGTGCATAGGCCACGGCGTAGGCACGGGAGCTACGCGGACCCCCAGCGTAGGGTACGCCGGTGATTCAACGCAGAAGTATAAATCAGCATTTAGGCCTGTATTATGTTGTTGGTTTGTTATCATTGCTCCATTTCATTGTCTATCCATCTATCTCTCTCTGCCTCTGTTTCTATCCCAGTGCCCTATCCCATCTGGTCTCTGTACATGACTGTAGAAACAAAGTATTTGGTTCTACTCGAGGTTTCTGCCTGGTTAAGGACAGTTTTCCTTGCGTCTTTTGCCCAGGTTTTGCTCATTACAAATGTATTGTATACAAGGTCTTTGTGAATATCTTGAGATAACTTTCATTATGATCTGGCCCTGAATACATCTTGGTCTTACTGGCTGATACTCTGTCTTATTTCTCAGAACAGAAAGTGAAAATAAAACTCCCTCAAAAAGCAAAATAACAGCCTGAATCATGATATCGATTAGTTTCACATACATTTTTAGAGCACACAGTTACAGCTTTGATGAAAACCGAATGAAGAGTTTTCAGATGTGCTATGTCTTGACATCATCCAGCTCAATATTCAGCAATAATAAATGTTCACTGTGACAAACAAACCATCACATCTCCCTGAATGATCACTTTCATTAACACACGGCCAAAAGGCTGCTGGGATCATTCATCTTCCCTTGTCACTTTCGACTTATTCTCCCACGTCACTCTCCAGCCGACCACTGGGACCTTTTTCCCGTCAGCCCCCTCTCTTCCCAGGAGGAACAGTGACCTCGAATAGATTATTCTTATCGGCTTCTCTACCCTCTCTCTGCTCCTCTCTTTGTCTCTAATATCCCTCTGCTCTTGTCACTACATCCCCCTGAGAAAGAATGACATCTACTGTATCTGTAGCTGCCTTTGTCCTGTGACTCAGTCGCACAGTACAGTGCTCTTTGTCTGCGTCCGTGGATCAAATCCTGATCTTCAACAGAAAGATAGAAACCTTTGACAAAAGTTTGAAGTTACAGGATGAAACATGTTCTTTCTGGTTTATACTTAGCTGCTGTATTGAAGCCTCAGAACATATTCTAGACCAACATTAGCATGACCCATGAGCTATTTAGACTGTGTAAAAATATTGGGTGTTATAAAAGTGTGCTCCTCGCCTTACCTCACAAATATTTTGGTCACTAACACTGAGGGGATGTGAGTATTTTAATCTCATTTGGCTGCATCTGTTGGTTAACTGTACCCATACTAGTCTCTCTGAGGTCCACACTCTCTTTATACTGTCTCATCCAAAACCCAGCAGCTAAACTTTACCTGTCCCTGAGCGTAGAGATCATATCACTCATGTTTTAGTTTCAGAACTGATTGTAAGATTTTTCGGATGGCTGAAGATCTGGCTCCTGGCTATTTTTCTGATCCGCATCATCACAGTTAAAGATTATCTGGCAAGGCTTTTTCAGTCGTTCCACAGTCCAGGCTCAGGACCAAAAGGTGGCTGTGCCTCTTCTATTAGATCACCTGTGATGTGGAGCAGCCTGCCAGAGGAAGTAAAGCTCGCCTGATCAGTCTCATCTTTTAAATCTCTTCTACAGACACTTTCATAAACAGGCTTTCATGTTTAAATCATCCATCAGATCCTCTGTTACTCTGATCTTATGCCATATTAAAGCGAATGTCTGTTCTTATCTCTGACTGGTGCTTTTTAACACCAGTCGACATATATCCAAGGATTTCTTATTTTTTGTTAAGATATTTTTTGGGGCATTTTTTGCCGTTCTTTGATAAGACAGCTGAAGAGAGACAGGAAATGTGGCGAGTTGAGAGAGGGGGATGACATGCAGTAGAGAGCTGAGGCTGGGAGTTGAACCAGCGACCACTGAGGACTACAGCCTCAGTACATGGTCGCATGCCGGGCCGACTTTCACCCAACCAAACCCAACCATGATTGGTTTTAACATCGTCACTTTCATTCCATTTTCTTTTATTGTTGTTGTTTTGTTGTTTCATGGAAAAAACTTTATATGCCTTGTTTTAAATAGGTGCTATACAGATAAAGTGGCTTTTTTGCCCGTATTGATAGGACAGCTGAAAAGAGATAGGAAATGTGGGGAGTAGAGAGAGGGGGAAGACATGCAGCAAGTGGTCAACCGGCCAGGAGTCAAACTGGCGACCTCTGCGACGAGAACTGTTACCTCTATACATGGGGCGCTTAGATCGCTAGGCCACCAGTGCCCCCTAAATGGTCGTCTTTGATTGTGCTCTTTCATTATGTGTATTTAAAATTGACCTAATGATCAAAGTATTGATATGAGAAAAAACAAAAGAAAGTTTGAAATCAAAGGTGATTTTATATGTTTATTATTTATGATATTGTATGTACTCATGTGTTTTTGGGTGTTTTTGGTATCTTATTATAAATTTGACTGAATTTTGGTGCTTAATTTGACTCTACAGCACTTAAATCATCATGTGTTGTTTTTAAATTTGCTTTGAAAATATATTTGGACTCAACTTGATGTAAAAAAGTGCAAGATCTGATGACTACATTTCCATCCATACTAACCCAAAACTCACATCTGTCAGGTTAAATGAGAACTCTGAATTCTGAGCTTTCAGAAGATTGTATGTCACCTGATCATGCAAACCATTAAAGCTTTAAACAAGTACTTCATCCAAACTACAGGTTTAGTTTTTTATACAAAGACAGAACAGTGGATAGAGTTAGTAACTGGGAAGAGAGAGTGGGAGCACAGAGCCGCAGGTTGGAACCAACCCTTGGCTGCCTGTTTTGCAAACCATAGCTTCTGCACCTGAGGCGCCTAATTCAATCCTTAACCAAACCAGCCGGCCCCTAAGATTACATTTTTGAAATAACACTGAAACTACCTTTAAACATGGACCAAAATGTGAAGAGTCTGTTGATATTAAAGTAAGTGGGATTTGGAAGAAGTTGCAGAAAACAAAAAAGCGGCAGATTTTGGGGCAAAATGTTTGATTTTAAGGATCATAATTACATTTACAGAATGATTTTTATTCTCATTGAGCTTTACAAAGAGATGACATGATAATATAAGTATGTGCAGCCAATACAAATATCATCCAAATTAGTCTACCATTCATATTTGATATTAGAAATTGAATAAGCATTGCTTCTTCCCCTTTTTTATCGTTTGTCCTTTAGCTGTATGCAAAGTTTTGATCATGTATCTTTCTTCATTGTGCATTTATGAAACTTCAGACTGGAAATGTTCTGTTATCTAAAAAAAGGAAAGAAAGACAGGACATGATATTCTCTCTGTACTTCATGCAGACTTAAACCTGGAGATCAAAATGCATACCACAGAATGCAAACTCTGCCTTTTACATATGCACTGCAATCAAACAACTGAGTTGATGTATTCCACGGTGTTGAACTGGAAAATTAAATTTCACATAGCATTTGTTTTGTCATCTAAAAATGCTAATAGTGTCTTAATATTATTAGAGTCCTGTTCTATACGAGCCAATGATCTGATTTATTGTAATTTCTATTTCATGCCCTGATGTCTGCTCCTCCGAACAGAACAGATGCACGTGCTTATTTGTTATACATCACTACACATATACATAATGTTGAGAGTAGAGCCTGTGCTGTTGGGGCTGTGTGGACCATTAGCTGCAGTCTGTGTTTTCACCGTGTTTTCCGTCCCTCTCTTGTTGCTGCTCGGCTATTTTAAAGTGTCTGTGGCTTCTTTGTTAAGACTGAAGTTATTGCCTTCTTTGGTTGCTCTCCCTGCTCGCTCAGGCTGCTGGCTTCCATAAAGTGTGAGCTATGTTAGGATGACAGGTTTGTATTCATTATGGATGGAAAAAAAAGGAGGGAGAAAAAAAAAAAAAACACGGGGGAGAGAAAGTGGCAGCCAATCAAAGCATGCAAGCGAAGCGGAGGGTGAATGGTTGTAAAGGTTGTTGAGAAGACAAGCAGGAACGTTGGCAGAGGTAGCAGCGAAAAAAAGCCTCTTTCGGTGTCTCACACTGAAGCAAGCGCACACAAGCTACAACATGTCTGTGTGGATGTACTGCATGTGCATACACACACATACACACATGCCTGCTTTGGGCTGTTAAACTCATTCTGAAGTTGGAAAGAAAGAGGAGGGAAAGTTGTAGTGGAGGGACAGAGAGGTTGGAACTACAATATAGAAACTTCTGAAGGTCGAATCACGCTGCATACAAAGTTATTCTTCACTTCTGTTCGACACTGAGGAGTTTCTTTACTTCTACTTCTTTGGGTCTTGGCTCAGTGTATGATATCTTCTTCAGACAGCAAGGTTAAACTAAATCTGAGTGGTGAAAATTATATATTCTTAAATATGTGTACGTAGTTTGATGATGATAAACTTAGGGTACATTTGCATCCTATCAAACAAAATGAAATAAAATAATCAGATGCCAGTTAGTGTGTCTTCACAGCCAAGCTGCTTTCTTACTAAAAGTAACGTCAACTTCAAATTTAAGATTTTGTTTGTTTCTCACTGTGTGTTTGACCTGATTAATAATTAAAGTCATCTGGAATATTGAGGTTAAGGCGAAAACATGTTGACTGAAAGTTAGCAAAGACTAGAAGAATCCAAGCTGAGGGGAGTCAGAAAAACCCCGGATTTTTAACCTGAAACAGCTTCACTCTGTCATCTATTGCCTTTAATTATCAGGTGGGTTTGTTTTCGAGTGAAATGCAGGAAAAAACAAAACATTATAAGGATCCCACGGAAAAAATATAAACTTACGCAATGCAACTTCTCAGCTTGCAGTCCCTAATTACCTCACTTTTGTAAAAGAGTGTCAAAAACATCATTTTTTTTAACCACTCAAACTGCTTTATTCTTATTTATTTTGCTTTTTACAGGGTGAAGTCGGAAGAATTGAAGTCATTATTTAAGAGGAAAATAATCTGCAAATATTTTGATTCTCAGACTTTTATACTTTTAATATCACACATGATATCTAGCTACTGTAAAACTTTATGTATAAGACGAGGGATTAGAATCAAGAACAGTTCCAACTAGCTTGAGCTTTCGACATCACTTGTCTATATGCTTAACAGTTCCCTGAATAGAGCCGTCCATTTAGTTCCACCTGCATTGACTTGAAAACGAACCTAACATATTCAAAGCTTGATCCGTAAGGCAACTGGACTTTGTAGAAATTATTGAAGACATTTCACCTCTCTTCCGAAAGGTTCCTTCAGTTCTGACCAGACTGGGGAAGAGCTAGAAAACCAAGTCTACCAAGTCCAGTTTCCTTAGGGATCAAGCTTTGAATGCCAATCACCTGGATGGCTGAGAACCTTCACAGACAAACTCAACAGAGATTTATATTCCCTAACACTGACGCAGCTGCACTGGGGGGTTAAAAAAAAGTAGTGTAACGGACTGATTTATGACCGACCACATTGTACACTGAATCTAGTTAGCTTATTAAGCAAAGCTTGTCTCCTCTCACCAAGTTGGAGACCTGCAAGTAACAGCACTGCCATGATATTCATCTCTGTTAGATGCACTTGCAGCTGTGTCCTCTTTATTGACACGACCAATTATATCAAATACAGAGGGAGAAATTTACTATGGTCAGTATTTTACCTAGAAGCAGCGCTATGATCGAGCTGAAGCTTTGTCTGTAATACAGCTCATGCAGAAGCCACCGTCACCTACTTAACCTGATGCAATTGAAAATTCCCCTCCATTCATTGAGTACTGCAAGCAACTGTTTCGCTATGCAAGGCCTGCTGGGTATATAGACACAGACCAGGTTTGTGATGCCACTTTTCAACAGTTTTACTCTGACTTAAGGTCGTAGTCATGCATTTAAGGAAACAGCGGTGGACTATCAGGTGAATTAACTTTGTTAGGGGCTAGTTTGATTGAAAGACTCTTTGATTTAAGACGAGGAGGGACCTGCAGAGGGTGGCGAAGAACATCTAGGGAATAACAGGATTATTGAACTCTATTAGTGAACTCCACATGGAGAGAATAGATGGTACCTCTTTCCAAACCAGTGGGTCTTATATTCTGGATTTTTCATTTCGTACTGTTGGTTGAACCAAAAATAAAAGACATCTGAATAGATCTCCTTTGGCCCTGAATATATTTCAGGTATTAATCATCGTTTACAGATTTAATGTACAAGTTAATCATCAGATTCAAACGGGACTCATTAGATGTTGTTGTTCTGATATTTGATTCTTCCTCCTGCAGACAGCCTAGCGTATATTTTTTACCAGCTATTCATAGCATCACATTTTTTTGTCTATAATAAACACATTATGCCATTCATAATATGACTTTACTGCAATTTATAGCTACAATTGAGCTCACTGCTGGCAGTGAAGGAAAAACAAATCCACCCTGAAAAGCAGGCTGAGCGTCAATGAAGAGCTGATTTCAGGAAAATAGGATATTGAGGTTTTTATGAGGTCAAATGCGGAGCCAGACTGACGCATGTTAGATCCTATTTACCTCATTTTAATGCTGAAAATCTGCATATTATGACTTAAAGAGGCAATCTGGGAATGCGTAAGTAACTTCAGGCTCAGAGGAAAGACGAGGGCAAAGTGGGAATTAATACAGCAGATTATCAGGGGGGGAGAGGAGGTGTTTTTAGAAGGGGTGGATGTGGGGACCAATGAGAGGTAAGGAGAGGAGGGGGAGTTAAGTTGGAGTATCAGGGCTGAAGGTGGTTTGTGAAAGGGGAGGGGAGGGGAGGGGGGGGGGGGGGGGGGGGGGGGGGGGGGGGTTGGTAAAAGGTCAAAGGTCGGATGAGGAGGCAGGTTACCTTCTCCACCTGAGTCAGATCCTCTCTGTTTCTCAGTGACTCGGGCTCCATCCCCTCATGGTCTAAAAACTGCACATTCATATTCAAAAGCCAGGCGGCTGTGCGGTCCAGCGCACTGGGGTTCACTGGGGAGGGGGCCTAGTGGAACCAACACAACACAACACACACACACACAAACACACACACACAAACACAAATGCACACACATGAGCTGAGTGCAAGTGACAGGGAGGGGAAGGGAGGGGAGGGGAGGGGGGAGGAAAGTGGGGAGGTTGAGGGAGGGAGGCAGGTTGCAATAACAGCACAGAAACAACAGAAATAAGCTTGAAATGCACCAACTCATCTGGACTGAAAGCAGCAGGTGGAATGGATACGCACTACTGTTTTTCAAGCTCACACACACACCGGAGCACACACTTCAAAGCACCGACTCAAACCGTGTGTGAGTGTGCGAGTGTGCGAGTGTGTTAGAAACGTAAATACTGTAGAATTTAATAAGTGGAATCAAAATCAGCCCGGAGGAAGATACTAGCAGTGAGGATGTGCTTCTATCTGCCAGGTTTCAGATGGACAGATGAGCGGAGAGTGTTGCTGTGGGCTGTTTCTGCACATGAGAGGAGACGTAGGATGTTTTTTTATAGTCCAACACACTCATTTGCATTGAGGGGCTTTGAAACGGGCTGGAAGATCTGAATTTGAACATCTGTCAATGGAGAAAGAAATCGAATAAAAGCAGAAAGAATGTGAAATTTATCAGCCTACGAGTGAGCTGGATTTAAAGATAAAGTCAGATAAAGCATCCTCACTATCCACTAATACCATTAAAGGTGTCAACCTGTTAGAAAGAAGCTCATTTTGGATATATTAAATAAAAAAAGACGCTGGATTAAGATACAAATCTGCATTAGTTTATCTCTAAGAGTCATCTGTTTTATGAAGAAATATAAAAAGTCAACCTGAAACCACTTTGCAGAATGTTAGACTTTTTGGGACCATGAACCTGCATGAACCGGAACACTAGGTAGTTATTCAGCACAAGATGCTGCATGTTTTTGTTCATAAAAAAGAGCAAAAATTACATTTTTATGATGATGAAGTTAGATATCTCCTCCTAATGGGAACCAAAGTATCTTAAAATGTGCAATTAGATCCACCTGTTGCTTAATGTACACACCCTGTGCCAGCGGATGGCGCTGGAGGTACAGTCAGGGGGTCTCCAAAGTTGGTAGGAGAACTAATTTGGGCACCATGCAACCCTGAACCAAGTATCCAAACATTTCTCTGGACACATCAGTAGTTTGGATTCATCCTTGGAACCATTTACGTGTAAAATTTAATGGAAATATTCCAAATATAATTCCCTGTGTTGTTGAGGTCAACATAACAATCCTTTAAGTCACTTTTAGAAACTGTTATCTCCTTAAAAACATCTAATCAGTTCAAATTTGGACTCTTCTTCATTAATGCATGCATGTCGTTTCTCTAACATATACATTGAATCAGGGTTTGGTGTGTGTGATGTGTCAGTTGCTGGAAAGGCAACCCTGTAGGCTACTCCAGAGATGAGAGCAAGGCATTGTGGTTAATAATAGGGCTGCATAATCAATCCAGTATGTAACCCTTGTCTATTTTTGGCTTCACATGATTAATGAATTGTAATAATTGTGACCTTAATATTGATCATACTACGTCATATCAAATCAATCTGCAGAAAGGAGCTCCGGCACATTTCAGCTCTGGCTCTGAGTCATTGACGTTTAAAAGGTGTGTCACTGCAAAGCTCTGAGAGGAAGGAGAGCTTGATGAAGACAGGAACTTCAACATAAATATTCCTGAAGAAGTCCCGCTCACCTTCTCTGACGTTACCTTTAATTGAAATGTTCAGTTTGATGTGAATTATTACAAACAAGCAGGATCATCTTTTGACTTCACTGTGAATTGAAATGTGCACTTTGATTTAAGCTTGACTTGCAAGGCGGTTGATAAGATTTGAGCCATGGAAGCGTTACCGAACATAAAATTGGAGGGACTATTTCTTTTTGCAGTGTTAAAAAATCAGTTTCAATCAATATTGTGTGTCATGGTAGCCTAAAAGAGGTGGGGTAATGGATAGTGAACAGGTGATTGTGCAAATTAGAATACCTTCAGAGTAAGACAGGCTCCTTATACGTCTTCCTCACTCTGTCAGGATTTTAATATGCAAAGCAATCCACTCACCATACCATAACCCTTATAAATTTGGCCATAAACGTGCATCCCTGCTTTACATGCACGCTCTCTTCTCTTAAGCCAGAAAGCCTCAAAAGCAGCCATTGAATCCTGAAAACCTCCCACTGTGACCACACACACTGACACTTTAAGCATCAATACAATAACCTTTCAATCATCTGTTTCAGTCCATGAGATCTGCTTCCTGTTAGTGTGTGCATATATATCGCTTGCTAATAACATGCTAATTATGCCTCCACAGCCCCCATTCTCAGCCCATTAAACTTGACCAGTAAAACAGTGGTGAAGTGATGAGCTGCCTGTATGCAAATGACTGTTATTAAAGTCACAATGAGTACAGTTCATCAGGGCACAGTCTGCTGAGCGTCTCCTCAGAGAACACCCACATGGCCTTTCTCTACGGTGCGAAGAAGAACCTTTCTTTAAGTGTAATTTAAGAGGATCATAAAGACTGTTGACTCTGTGAATATCATCCAGCTGCGTCCGTACCTGTTTGTGCTGCGCCCTCTGCTTGGTTTCCGGGCTGTCACCTTTCGAAGAAGACGACTGCTGTCGTAACCGAGCGCCGCTGCCGGGCCAGTCGGGTGATGATGTCATCATGTTTCCAGACGAGGGTCTTGGGTAAGGTCCACTGAGGAGATTCGGGGGCGTGCGACCCCGTGTTATGCTCTGAGGCGGGGGTTGGTCTATCCTCCGCTGTGGGCCGGCGCTGTTCTGTCTGGGGACGGTGGGCTGGTGCTGTGTTTCTGTGAGGGACAGCTGCCGGCGGTTAAACTCCCCTGAACGTCTGGTGTACTCGTCCCCGCTGCTCCCCCCACCTCCACCTCCGTGATTCAAGAAGGCGTGTTTGCCTCCTGCTGGTCCATCATCGTTGTTGCTATGGGAACTGACAGAGCTGTGGCACTCTGAGCCCGAGTCGGTCATACCTCGAGGGGACACCGGCAGGCATGCTGCCATCTGGTAGACTGGGTTCTGGAAGGAAAGGGGGGCCAGAAGCTGGGCGGGTCTGCCTGGTGTGCTGTCTGGACCCATTGTTGTAGGAGTCTGGCCTGGCCTCCTCAAGGTGGGACCTCCAGGGATGCTGCCCTGTGAGATCCTTGCTGACCAGCCTACCCCTGAGCCTGAGCTTTCACCCAGGCCATCTGAGGAGCCGGCACCTTGGCCACCATCCAGACTGCGGGGGTCCTGGAGGTCCACCATGGACAGACTCTTGCTGCCGTTGGACATACCCAGGTCGGGTTCGTTGGTCTCAGAGTAACTTGAACTGCGTGCGGGCGAAGGCTGGATCCCTGAGCTCCGCGTCACAAAGAATAGGTCCTTGTTTTCAGGGGTAGGGGAGGGTAACCGGGTGAAGTCGACTAATCTGTAAGAGAGAGACCGAAGGGTTAATTAAGCTCCTCCCACCAAATAACACTCCAAATATGCCTGCCAATAATATTAACAATAACAATGATAAAACATTTGATTTATTACACACTTAACATCTGAGACAAAACTCAAAGTGCTACGAATATAAAAACAAGAGCTTAAGTTAAAGGCTCAAACTGTTTCACTCACAGCTAGTTATGTCAAACTAAGAGGACAGAAACACTGTCAGCTGATCTGTACACATCCAAAAATTCAAAAAATATAGCTCTTAGCACCACAGAGGAGAGAGGAGAGAGGTCACATAAAAGCTGGGTGTGGCAGTCTTGCAGAGTGAGGCTGTGATTGGTTAGTTTCATGCAAGCTGTGCCTGATTAGTTGTTTGATTCAGACCAGATTAGTCCTTTAAAAAACTTTGTACAAGGGGTGCTGGTGGCCTAGCGGTCTACGTGCCCCACATACAGAGGCTGCAGTCCTCGTTGCAGGGTTCATTGGTTCGACTACCGACCAGTCGACCATTTCCTGCATGTCTTCCCCCACTCTCTACTCCCCACATTTCCTGTCTATCTTCAGCTATCCTATCCAATCTAGGCAAAAAGCCCAAAAAATATAACTTAAAAAAAAAAAAAAAAAAACTTTGTACAAAACAGCGGATGCTCACAGACACATATTTATTTAAAGAAACATGTCAATTTAAAATTATCAAATGATGAAAAACTTAACTTCTCACAATATATTGTTGCCTACAGTAGCTTTAAGTACATTCATTAGACAGCTGTATTTGTTTTAAGCATGCAAATGTAAGCTAACATTAGCCATTGCCTACTTCTCATAAGCTATTCACATAGAGTGTATAAATAATGGACGTAGTATCCGTGACGTCATGCATCTGTTCCTGAGCGCTGTTTTGAAGCCAATCGTCGGCGGGAGCCATATTGGTAATGCTGAACTCAACCAAACTTAGTGTGAGGCAAAGAGGCGGGGTTTGAGCCTCCTAGCCAACAGCTATGTGTTCCCACCTGTCAAGTCAGTCATGTCCTTATTTGGGAAAAAACTCGTAATCTTAATATCTTCTGAACCGTCATGTTAGAAATAAATTCACTCCCCGTACAATGTGTGCTGATAGAGAAATTAGCTACATAGACTAAAGCCGTTTTCTGAACCAGGCTGCAAACATGTTTATTAATGCTGCAAAGATCGTCTTCTTTGAATTGGTGTGTATGTGGTTTCCGGTGTTTCTGCAGCCAGCCTCAAGTGGATGCTCGATGAATTGCAGTTTATAACACTTCTGCATGGGCTTCAAATTTTGAGACTGGATGTTGCAGCTTGGCTATTCATTTGTAAATGTTGCTAAAATGCTAAGCTAATGTTACAGTCGCATGATCTATATGCTTCCTGCACAGAAAGGGTAGCAAAATCAGCAATCTATATCTATAAGGTGCTTAACTTAGTCTGAAATGAGACAGCATTAGCTAAAATGTGCTACTAGTCAGATTCATTGACTGTATTAACCGTGAATGGAACAACAGCTGTCTCAAGTGAAGCCATCATCTTTAGAGCAACCCCCCCTCACATCTCATAATGGGCAGAAATAAAAGCACATTGTCCATTTTATATACAGTTAATGGTTGTAACAGACTAAGTATGGGTCTGGTTAAATCTTTGGCTGTGAGCTAAATACATTAAGTGCTAAGATACAGTCACTGAGTCATGAGTAGAAAAGCCTTATTATGTCCACCCCTGAATGAAATACTACCTCACATTTGTTACCACAGAGCACAGTCTCAAACCACAAAACCAAACTTCAGTTTTGGTAATTTAAACCTCCCAATGCAATAACACAGCAGTAAATACATTTCTGAGGATATGAGGCCACTGCTCTAATTTGCTTTCTCTCTCCTCCCCTCGCCTCACTTTCCCTTCCTTCCTTCCTTCCCTTCAGTCGGCAGATGGAGGCTTTATTGCCAAAAGACGATTACCTTGACAGGCGTGATTTATCTTCCAATAATCTCTATCATTCACATCACGCTCGTCTCCTCCCTCTTACTGTGTCCTTCTCCCTCTGTTCCATTACCCTTCCCTCCCTCCTAACTTCTCTCCCCTCTTCATTCTGCTCACTTTCTTCCCTCCCTCACTCACTGTTGGCTCTGTCTGCCTTTCTATCGCCTACTTTTCGTGTCACATGTTGGTGGATGAGAGGGAATTAGACGAGTATTGTGAGCTCATTCGAATGCTGGTTCAGTCCCACAGATAAAAGCACTCGTACACACAGAGGGGGTGAATTCGTCAATGTATGAGCTAACAGTCATTGTGATAAAGTGAAGAGGGTAGGTTTTGACATCAGGTTAAATAGGGACATCCCTTAATTAGCTCTATTGATCCTCTGTTTAGCATAATAACAGCAGCTGTCTGACTCTCTTCCTGTTCCTCCTGCTGTCTCCTCTTCCTGTTATGTACGCCATGATCTCATCTGCCTACAGTTGTTCTCTGGTTGTGTTTACCGCTGTTCATGAGGCACAGTTTGTCGGGCTATCAATCATATCTCTCTCCTCCTGTTGGCCCCTGTGCTTTCATGTTAATCTCTCCAAAGTGTCACCTTGCCATTGTGCTGCCAGGGAGTGAGAGGAAAGGAGATAAGCGAGATACGATGCTGTCCGAGTGTGTATTCGTCCACAGGAGAGTACACAAGGTTTCATCTGGCTGATGTAAACAAGCAGGGGTGACACTCTCGCAGTGTCAAGGCCTCTGCTGACAAACATTAACACTCAGCAGAAGTGGGGAGCTGGAGAACACACTCTGGATGACTTTGAAGGTGAAGAGCATAAGGATTTTTTTTTTCTATTTGTGTTGAAACGTTCCCCTAAATCAAACTGCTCTGCAATCAGCCTGTCCTTAAATGACTTCACTTAAAATATAAAAAGCCAAGAGCAGGCAGCTGGTGTAGGCGGTAAAAGCAAAGCTTGGAGCACAAGGGCACCGTGGGCACGAAATGGCCTGGGACTATCTTAATAACACATTGCAGAGGCGAAAGCACCGTCGACGTTTCTAATGGGAACAGTTTTTTATGGTGACTAACCTTCAGCAAACAGGTGAGCTGATACAAAAGTTAAGTACCCCATGTCAGCAACAGCTTCAGGCTTTAAAAGCAAGCAGCAACCTCAGGTCTAAAAATATGAGTCCAATGCGGAAGTGCTAAAAACTGCAGCTCCGGAAAACCACATACACGCCAAGTCAAAAACGGCGATCTTTACAGCAGAAATAAACATGTTTACAGCCTGGTACAAAAAATGAGTGTAGTCAGTCAGTCTATCAATCAATCAATCAATCAATCAATCAATCAATCAATCAATCCATCCATCCATCCATCCATCCATCCATCCATCCATCCATCCATCCATCAATCAATCATTATTTGTATAGCACCAAATCCAAACAACGTTATCTCAAGATGCTTTTACAAACAGAGCAGGTCTAGACCACTCTATGTCAAATTATGAACAGAAACCCAACTCCAAGACAGGATAAGACTCAGTCTTACCCCACCTTAATCTATCATGAGCATTGCACCCCACAATATTTAGCTAGTTACAGCGGTGAGGAAAAACTTCCTTTAACAGGCAGAAACCTCAGGCAGAACCAGACTCATGTTAGACAGTCATCTGCTGAGACCAAGTTGGGTCTGGAAAGAGGGATAGAGGAGAATAAGAGATGGAGTGTAGTCTGGATAGCTCATTTCTCGATCGGCACACAATGTACAGGGGGTGACTTTTTTATACCATGGCAATTTCGAAGATATTAGGATTACGAGTTTTCCAATGAGAGGCCCAGCTGACTTGATTGACAGGTGGGAACACTGTAGCTGTCGGCTAGGAGGCTCAAAGCCCGCCTCTTTACGTCACACTCGCTTGACAGTAGTTATGTTGAGTTCAACATTTCCAATATGGCTCCCACCGCCGACGATTGGCCTCAAAACAGTGCTTCAGAAACAGATAGATGACGTCACAGATACTATGTCCATTATTTATACAGTCTATGGTTAAAAGTAACTATTAAGAGATAACTGACTTTGTTCCTAATGGTTTTGTTTGATTTAATAGCTCATGAAGAAAAAAACCTGCCTTTGCCGTCAGGGCCCGGTCACTCTGGAATGACCTGCCGGAGGAGATCAGCCAAGCCACATCCTTGTCCTCTTTCAAATCTCTTTTAAAAACACACTTTTTTAAATGTGCTTTTATTTCTTAACTCATTACAGACTTTTTAATTTCTGCATAGTTTTTATTATTGTTTTTACTTCACTCATTTTTAGCTCTCTACCTTTGTCATGTACTTTATTGTTTATGTGTTCACTCGCTATGTCTTGCACTCTGTAAAGCACTTTGTAAACATGTTTTTAAAAGTTGCTATATAAATAAAATGTATTATTTATAATTATTATTATAAAGAGGCATCAACATTTGTTTTAGTCTGTTCATAACAAGATGAAAACTCCTAATAGGAGCTCCAACTTGATGCATTGCAGGACAGCGCCACAATCTCTTTCATCCTGCTCTTGTTATTCAAAGCAACGCCAGTGTTTCCACAGACACAGGTAAAATGTCAACATGGCAGCATGCAGTAACACTAATAAAAGTGAGGAGTTCAAACCACCCCTTAAAAAAATAATTCCTCAGGGGAGGGGAGGGTTTGGTTTTGCAGCCTCCAAACTTGAGCAAACCACTGTGCTCTGTAAAGTTAGCACAAACAATCAACCCAAAAATCATGCTCACATGGAGTTTACATGATCTGAAATAAACCCTCTTCAAAGTGTAATCTGGTGTGAAGAAATATACTTTGGGGTCATATTACCTCAACCTATTACCAATATAGTGCATCTAAAGCCTGTTCACTGACACAAATACACACACCAGTGTCATCTGCATAATGAGTAACCTGGTGTGTGCATACTGAATGACTTTAAGTGTTCTTACCCTGAAAGGTCATTGTCGATGACCATCTTCTGCAGGCCAGAGGAGATGCTGCACCCGGCCTCAGCAGGAGGCGAGCCCATCTGCTCTGAGGACTGTCCTGGTGTCATCTGGACAGCCGACGGGTTGGACAGAGCTGTGTTCACCTCCCGCAGGATCCGGGGCAGAGGACCCAGCTTTGAGGCAGCACTCTGCGAAGAGAGAGACACAATAAAGTTTACTGATTAGTCTGCTTCAGTCAGGGCAATGAGTAGACTTAACGTCCATTGGGCTTTTATTAAATCAGATATTTGCATATCCTTTAGATCTGGTTATTTTCCAGATGACATGCAATCAGCTCTCTTCTTCAGACAACATACTAAATAATAAATTACCATGATGCTCTGATGGACTGGAAAATCAACCAGACTCAGTGTGATCTCTAAATTATTGAAAGATGAGGTTTAAGAGAGCTCGCAAAAAAAAAACACGATTCTTCCTTTTATCTAATTATTACCAGCTCCCCATCTGCTACCAGAGCTAATGTAAACGTCTTTGTAAATCCATTAATAAGCCTCAGCCAGCCTCTAAGGATTCAGTGTTTTTCCTTTGTGCATGGCTTATGTAATACAATAATACATTATTGAGAGATATACGATACACAACATCCTGATGTAGCCCGAGGATGATCTAAATCCTGAAGCTTTTGGTGATGAATTATATGGAACTTTTGACCCTCTGTAACCATCCGATCAGTCTATCTATATACAGTATGTTAATAATTTGTATTATAACTTATACTGTCTTAACCCTAGAACACTATCGCTGGGTGATTTTCACCCTAGCAAACACATTTACATGGTTTTCATTATGTTGTGTTTGTCTGAGTGTCATGGGTCCCTGGGTAGCTTCAGCATCGTCTTTGACGTCTTTGAAGGCGTGAGTGTTTCCCTACTCCAAAACCCGCTTTTTCCTACAGGCACGTGTTCGGGTGATTTTCATCCTGCAAAAGTGATTTTTTGTTTCTCTCTCCTGCAGCTGTTTGTGTGTCAAGGAGACTGTGCCTTCACCAGGGAAGTCTCAAATGTCCCAGGAATGGGTGGACCGAACACCATGTTTCCAGTTTCATCATTTTTGGTTTTAGAAATTTTTGGTCCAGAATTCAAAATTTCCAGTAATTTTGGAGCATTTTTATGAGGTCCCCTCATGATACCTTCTTTTCCATTTTTTTAGACATGGCACAGTTGAAAATAAAAGAACACTACTCTAATTTGTCATGTATTGTTATATTTTGATGACAAGTACTTTTTATTGGGTATATTATATCGGGTAAAAAAACACCTGGCGTTAATGATGGTGTTGTAGGGTTAAAGCTCCTGTGAGGAGTTTTTAACTGTTATGCCAGTGTTAGGGATGTTCTGAAGCAACTCATTTCCTAGTCATTTAAACAGAAATTTAAGTCACTGGTCCAAGGTTAGGAAAACCCTCAGAAAAAACTGTGCTTAATTCATCTCACTTGGCTAAACACGGGATCAAAGAGTCTGTGGGTAAAAAAAAACACCAAATTGGTTTGCAGTGTAGCTAACACAAGCAGAGCTAGCATCACCCTCCTTTGCTGGTTAAGCCTCTCCATATTCTAAATCTCCAAGTTTCCACCTGTCATCTGTGCTGGTTAACATTCAGGTAGTACAGGGGTTCCCAAAGTGGGGGTCAGGACCCCCTGTTGGGTTGCGAGACAATAAAGGGGGGTCATGAGAAGTCTATAGGATTTTAATTTTTTACTTTTTAAAGTAATCTAAAATTGCATATTTTACACATTGTTGTAAATATAATGACAAAAGCATCAGTAGCAGCAAGTTCATTCATAACAGCACAAGAAACAGAGCCACATGTGCATTAAGCTAGGCTAATTTTCTGCAGAAATGAAGTATGAAGCAACATTTGAATTATATCCAGGGACAGTGGGGGTCGTGAGTCTTTGGCAGCTGTATTTTGGGGGTCATGACCTGAAAAGTTTGGGAACCCATGAGGTAGTAGAGCCTTACTGGTAGCTCTGATGGATTTATTGTTAAGTTGACTCAACGTGAACATCCCCAGTCAGTTTCCACTGACTAACCCTAATTTCACTTTTACATACTTGTAGTTGAAAAAAATCATGCAAAACTCAATCTTTCCCACCTGGTCCATCTGGGACACCACCTCAGAAAGGAGGGAGTGCAGGGTGGATAGTTCCCTGCCGAGGTCGATGTACCCCTCAAAACCCGCCGTGTTGGAGATTGTCTCTGGGTTTGAGATTTCGAGCAGAAAGCGCTGCATGTTGGTCCACTCATGCTCCAGGAACTGATTCATAAAGGACATGTACTCCTCCTTGTTACCAAACCTGAAACAGATCGGAAAGAGAAAACAGAGGCAAAGAGTGACGCAGATTGAATGTTATACAAAAACATGGTACAGCCAAGTGCCTTGATCCAAATAAAGAATACAAAGCCAGACTTACTTTGTGAAGTTGGCCAGGTTTTGTGTGACTTTGGCGATGAGCGTGAGTGTGCGTGCTGTGCGGTCATCAGGATACTCCTGCATCAAATTGAAAAGCGAGGGCGACATGATGGCTGGACAGAGAAACCGCAGGAACAAGGACGCACTGATCAAACGCTCACTGATGTCCGGTCGACCCCGGTTGCTGCATTCTTGACGCCACGACGCAAAGACCTCCTTCAGTTCTCGTGGAAAGACACTGCAATAAAGAAGATACTTCAGTTTAGTCATCCTGTCTTTGGCACAGTCCCTTCAGTCTTTTAGACTTCTGTAAAACAAAGTTTGAAAAGAGGATTAAATCACTCCTGAGCTTTGAGCTGGAGAGAAAACTTTCTAACTTTTTTCTCTGACACCCACACTGAAGACTCAAACTTTTTTTAATAAAGACTAAAAAATGTTCAAAATGCTTCTTGAAAATGTCAGTTCAGTGTAAACCCAGAGCTGCAGGACCAAAGCACAAACCATGTGAGACAACACAACACTTACACTGAATCAAAATGTACAATTTACAAAGGGTAGGTTTAGCATTCCATTTGCATTTGATTTGAAGATTTGAAAGAATATTACACCAATTTTGCTTATTTGCATTTTGTTAGGGGCGTTAACAAGAATAAAGCCGGCTCTGACTTGATTGCAATCACTTTCTATTTATTTAAATTGTTTGGTTTTCTCAATGCAACACTAAATTCTCTCATTCAGAAATGTTGCATTAACTGTTTTGATTCTTTTTGCTTCCATTTCAGTGTTGAATCAACTCATTCATACATCTCCACTCAAAGATGTATATTAGAGCTGTCAGCTTTAATGTGTTAATCATGATGTGATTAAGATCAGAAATTAATTACTTTTCTTGATTTTGTGCTATTTTGTCCCTTTTTGCACACCGTAGTTCAGCTGTGTCTTTCTGCTTCCCTCTGTCATTGTGATGGACAATAAGGACACCACTGCGCTTTTGAATGAAACATTTTAATTTAAAAAACTCCCAGATGACTGAGTTTACAAGTCAAAGGAAAGTTTGCATGAAACAGAAATAAAATACCACTGATGCACTTTGAGTTTGAGCTACCACCTACAAGCTAAGCATGCAGGTGCAGGCAGCTAATCAGACTGGTGTCAGTCTGCTTTCATTTTAAACACACACAGCCTCATATGTACTCATATATCATACACACACACAGACCTGTCCCATTAACAGCCCCTTTGTGTGGCAGTCGCGTTAACCAGCAGCAGGATGAGGTGCTGTTAGTAGCGGGCACTGACAGCGTCTGTCTCGATCTTTATGTCAGTGTTTCTGTGAGAGGGCGTAGCGTGTGTGTTTACATTTTACAGCCATGCTCAGTCTCTGAAAGTAGTAGTGTGAGATTCAGAAATGGAGAAAATCAACTGTCGTTAATGTTTTCTTCTCTTTTGGTATTTAATGGAGTAAGATTTCTTCTTCTTCTGTTACTTAATGCGGTTAACAAACAGCTTTAAGACACTCTATAGCCACCATCTTGCAGGAATACCTTTGTTGGAGCTATTTACATTGTTTCGTATATTTGATTAATTTTACTTTAATCAATTGATTTATTATTATTATTGTTATTTAATTTAAGGTAATTAACTTTGATGCCATAGGGGTATTAGTATATTTCGTTACTCACTTTTATATGTTGATAGTTTTGCACCAGGTGGCGTCTATATATATGGGCAGGTAAGATAGGAAGGGCGGACACCGGCCATGGTGAATGTTTTTTTACCGGGAGATTTGAAAGAGACGCTACCTTTTGTTTGAGCAAAGCTTTTTTGTTATACAATAAACCACCAAAAGACTGAATACTTGGCTGGACATTGACACTTTTTTGGACACCGTGTAAGATCCACTCTAGCCGGGCCCCGTGGACGGATTTTGATTTGAGATTTAAGTTTTGTAAGTTGACCAAGTCAAATAGCCACTACAACCATATTACAACCAGGCACCAGTAAAAACGATGAAAAATTGTACTTTTAAAATGAGAAAACATTCAAAGTAACTCTTCAATTTTTACTAAGTGAACGAATATTTGAATATTCGAAAATCATTGCCTGTCCCTAATACACAAATGCAAGCAGCTCAGTCAAAATAGGTCGACCCGCATGACTTACCATGCAATTAAAAATGCGATTAATCCTGATTAACTACTGACACTCAGCGAATAATCGCAATTTAAAAAATTAATCAATTCACCGCCCTACTTTAATTATATAAGCCAGTTATTGAGGATATTGTCAGAGTGTGCACAGTCCTCTCCTCTGATTGGCCCTTCCTCCCAAGTGTTCAGGAGATTAATCATGTGATCCCCTGAGAGTTGTTCTCAAAGGTTACTCTTACGCCCCGCTGCGAGTAGGAGTGAATTGTTTGATGAATGTGTTTTAGTCTTGTGAAGTTTTAAGCTTCACTTGGCATTTTGGAGCATTCATGATCGCCAGAGTTGCTCAAATATCCAAGTTTTGAACAACAGATGTCTGTACTAACTCACAACTGCTGCTAACTACCATGTACTAATTAAGAAGTAATCCTCACACAGAATTGGATGCTGGATTGTGATCAGAGCCATTAGAATGAAGAAGACAATATGTTCAATGAGTTATTTAAATGCTCTGAAATCTTTGTTCAAAGCTAAACTGAGTCACATGTTATACTTCTAAAAGTCTGTATTATAGCAGAGTCTGGATTTTGTTGAATATAACTTGTGAGAATGGACACTCCTGGCCTTGAAGGGGAAGCTGTGCAGTTGCTCAGTGTGATACAAAGCCCTGTGTTTGAGTGCTCACCAGTATGAGTTGATGATTTTGCAGAAGGCCAGCTCACAGCACATCTTCAGGTTGCTCTGATGTTCCGGCAGGTCACCTGACGAACACCTGGACTGATCCACCTCACAGTTCTCGTCTGACTCGTACAGAGCCTTGATGAACTCGCCTGAAAAAACACAAAACAAACAAACAACAAATATTTTAGGAATTGATGAACATGTGGGTTTTTATACATCCTGCTGTCTCTGTGGGACAAACACAGCAGGAGGAAGGGGACTGCGGGGGAACTTTTGTTGTTGTTGTTTGCGATTTGAAATGGTCTCTGAGTCCTGCTGAGCCGAGCAAAGGACAGAGAGAAACATGATGCCAAAGCTGCAGGGAACTGAGTTTGATGTTTGAAATTCTGTAAAGTTGAACCATGAACAAAAAAGAATTTACTTTTCAAAAATACATCCCTCTTCAGTTTGACCTTTGACTAACCCAAGAGGGTTTTTTTTATATCAGCCAGCGCTCAAAATCAGCAGCTCTTAGTGCTGTAACATTTGAGAAGTGTCCAATACTTTCAACGGCTCAACAAAAGGATCCAAGGATTAATCTTGAGCTGTTTCTCTTCTTAAGACAGAAGCTCTTATTTAATCATCTGACTTCATTTTCCTCTTCCACTCCAGACCAGCTGGTGGCAGTAATGCTCTTTGAAGGTGGTTTGAAAATAAGTAGATGTCAATGAAGGAGGGAAAAGAAGAAGAAGAAGACCAACATAAAAAGATGCATAAAATGAAGAAAGACATGGAGATGATACTGAAGAGAAAAAGAAAGGAAAAAGGAAGAACGAGAAGAAGAAGAGAAAATAGGTAGAAGAAGTTTACAGAGAAGAGGAAATAATAGAAAATAGAAAAGAAAATAAATGATGAGGAAGAGAGGATAAATTAAAATAGAAGAAACGTAAGAGGAAAAAAGTAAAGGCAGAAGAAGAAAAAAATAAAAGAAGGAAGAGAAGATGGTGAAGTAAAAGAAGGAGTAAAATGAGGAGTAGGAGGAGTAGAAGAATGAAGATGAAATACATGAGCAAAGAAAGGTGAAGAGGAAAAAGAAGGAGGAGGCGGTTAAAAAGAACGAGGCGGAAGATGGACAGGAAAAGATGAGAGAAAGAAGACTAGGGAAGAGAGGGGGAAGAAGAAGCAGGAAAGAAGAAGGAGGTGGAGAGACAGGAGGAAGTGAAGTGGAGCAGACACAGGAGGAAAAGAAAAGAGGACAGACAGGAGGATGAGAAGAGGAGGAGAGACAGGAGGATTAGAAGAGAGAGGAGAGAGGTGGATGAGAAGAGGGAGGAGAGACAGGAATATGATAAGAGGGAGGAGATACAGGAGGATGGGATGAGAGGAGGAGATACAGGAGGATGAGAAGAGAGAGGAGGAGATGCAGGAGGATGAGAAGAGGGAGGAGAGACAGGAGGAGATACAGGAGGATGAGAAGAGAGAGGAGGAGATACAGGAGGATGAGAAGAGGGAGGAGATACAGAAGGAGATACAGGAGGATGAGAAGAGGGAGGAGAGACAGAAGGAGATACAGGAGGATGAGAAGAGAGAGGAGGAGATACAGGAGGATGAGAAGAGGGAGGAGATACAGGAGGATGAGAAGAGAGGGACGGAGATACAGGAGGATGAGAAGAGGGAGGAGAGACAGAAGGAGATACAGGAGGATGAGAAGAGGGAGGAGGAGATACAGGAGGATGAGAAGATGGAGGAGGAGATACAGGAGGATGAGAAGAGAAAGGAGGAGATACAGGAGGATGAGAAGAGAGAGGAGGAGATACAGGAGGATTAGAAGAGGGAGGAGGAGATACAGGAGGAAAAGAAGAGGGAGGATGAGAAGAAGGAGGAGATACAGGAGGATGAGAAGAGAGAGGAGGAGATACAGGAGGATGAGAAGATGGAGGAGAGACAGGAGGATGAGAAGATGGATGAGAAGAGAGAGGAGGAGATAAAGGAGGATGAGAAGAGGGAGGAGAGACAGAAGGAGATACAGGAGGATGAGAAGAGAGAGGAGGAGATACAGGAGGATGAGAAGAGAGAGGAGGAGATACAGGAGGATGAGAAGAGGGAGGAGATACATGAGGATGAGAAGAGAGAGGAGGAGATACAGGAGGATGAGAAGAGGGAGGAGAGACAGAAGGAGATACAGGAGGATGAGAAGAGAGAGGAGGAGATACAGGAGGATTAGAAGAGGGAGGAGGAGTCAGGAGGAAAAGAAGAGGGAGGATGAGAAGAAGGAGGAGATACAGGAGGATTAGAAGAGGAGCAGAGACTGGAGGAAGAGAAGAGAGAGGAGGAGGCACAGGAAGATGAGATGAGGGAAGAGGAGAGAATGAAGGAAGGAGTGGAAAGAGAAGAAGAAAAAGAAGACAGACAAGAAGAAGAAAAAAAGGAAGGTGGGAAGAGGACAATAAAGAAGTAAGCTAGGATAAGAATCCCACTCAGTAATTTTTACTGTAATTACAGATGTAAGGAAACATCTATAGTTCCTCTCAGTGTTGGCAAACACTGTTCCATACATGGGGCACACCTTTACTGCCAAACTCTCGGTGCGTCACCGCCTGTTAGACGAGCTCACGGCCGTCCTTGCGTTGCTCTTGTCGCAGCGAGAGTCATTTTTACAGTTCAGTCCAACATTAAACCATAAAAAACATCACAAAACACGAGAGGCATGAAAGAGCAGCCTTCAGTCTCTCTCAATCAACCCTGAGAGAGACATGCAAGGAAACAGGCAGCATCTCTTTCAGCCAAAAACACACAGTCACTGACAAAGACTGACAAAAACACACACGTGGAGCATTAACAGCGGCAGCATACGGAGGAAAACGTGATGAGCGCCAGGAAGGATGTGTGCCGTTTGTAGATTAAACTGCCTCTGTGTACATTCCTGCAGCAGGGGAGGGAGGACGGCACACACTGCATACAGAGTGCTTATTGTTAGGACTGCAGACAGACAAACACCGAGCATCTAACCTTGGACTAACATTGTTGAAGTTGGAGCAGGAGGGGGGTCGAACTATCACCTCAGAGTAATTTGCGACAAAGCTGATCCTGTAAGTGCTTTCTAACACCCGTCACAGCGCCGCAGACATATTTCCTGTCACAGTCTGAGTTGCGTTGTCCACGGTGAGCCGGAAACAAAAATTGAAATGACAGAAGAGTTCTTCAGTCTCGCTGTCAAGATGATTCTCGGGAGAGGCAGACGAATTCATTTCATCTCTAATATTGTTGACGCAGCCAATATATTTAATTTACTGACGCTGCAGTAAGCTAAACCTTTTCCACGGGTGAGCGGATGAAAAAGTTTGGAGTTGAATGCGAGGACAGGAAGTAGCAGAAAGATGGGAGGTGAACAGAAACGAAAGGAAAGGCACAGGTAACGTGGACTACTCCCCCTGCCCTGCAAGATCACTCACCGAGGGCATCCTGCAGATACTTCTGTCCCACCAGCTTGAGGTATTCCTCGATGGCCTTCGTCGCTAGCGTGTTCTCTCTGAAGATAAGGTGCTCGTTCTCCCCGCAGCGGTCCACCTCGGACATCATCAAGTCTGTGAGGAAGTCCTGAAGGAAGAAGACACAAGGGGAGCAAAGGATTAATAATAATAACAAGTCATACAATCACATGTGATGATCTATGATATAGGGATCATTTGATAAAGATGCACGTATGGAGATTGCAGCATCTAAGGCAGTGGTGTCTAAACTCTTTTCAAAGAGGGCCACATTTGATGTTGTCAGAATACCTCAGGGCCAGTGGCTCCTACTGAGACTCAGGAATCATAAAAGTTATATATGAAATCTCTATTTAATAACAATAATTTACATTTTTTTCTCAATAAATCAGCAACTAGGTAGTCCTCAGTTCTCCACAAGCCACGTAAACATTAGCAAACGTTATCTTCTTCTGGAGGAAAATGTTTTTCATTTGGGTCGGGCAATGTGGGAAAAATATTGTCTCATTATTTTTCTATGGCAGGATCACGATCTGGATTTCATCACACTTCTTTTTCATGTTGTTTTTAAGACTTTTCAGACCAGCAGACAACATTTTAAGAGCTAAACAATAATTGTACTGGGTTCTGAACAATTTCTATGCATCAAATTTTGCCTTTTCTGCACAATTTCATAATTTTGATCTTGTCTTGTGACCTCTTTTGTGTCTTCTGAACTTTTAGTGTTTATCAAGGACATTTTTACATCATGATGAAAACATTCATTTAAAAGCCTGTCAGCTTTAAGAGTTCTTGTGTTTCTTCTTTATTGCTGTCTTGCAGAATTCTCAGAGCTTCGCCTTTATACAGGTAGTCCATATGAAGCTTTTTGAGACGTTTCTGGATTGACTTTAGTTTTGTTTCTGTGCTTGAAAGAAACTGCAAACGTACAGATGATTCAGAATGTGATTAATCTCTGTGCTATAAATAACAAATTTTAAGATGGAAGCTTGGGGGGCCATAAATAAATGGACTTTGGGCCGCGATTGGCCCCCGGGCCGTACTTTGGACACCCACCACATCTAAGGTGAGAGTGAGGCAACTTAACAGAACAGGAGGATGAGGTGGGGCGGAGAGATTGGGATCAATTTGATCGACCAATAAAACGTAATGTATCCTCTAAACAACTTTACTCCACCTGTACACGAGTCTCTCTCCATCTTTTTGCCAAGTTGTGTTCAGGTGTCACAACTCTGTAAGTCTTTCTACTTATCAGCAGCTTTAGCTGAGCTCCCAAGCTCCAGGTCACAGCTCTACATCTGTTTGTAAAGCCTGCCAACACGCCTGAACCTGATTCTTTAGGTGTTACAGGCCTCACTGTGGGCTTAGGTTAGAGTATAGTAATTACATAACAGTAGAACATACCTTGATAATAACAGTGTGGTGCAGAAGATTGCACATGTGCATTACTTAGATTTAACCAACAGACACATGCTGGAGATTCTTTGCAAGCAAAACATACAAGTCAGTGCAAGTCTGAATGAAAATAAAGAGAATGTAAACAAAAACAAGCTTGTAAGTATTTTTAGGGTAACTTGAGACAAGCAGTGGCATGTACATACACCAGCTTATGTGAAATATTATCCAAACAGTGAACAGAAATAATGATAAAACCAATACTGCCAAAGGTGTTATTGTCCAAGTACCAACAAAATTCAACAAAACTGCATAAAACTGCAGTTTCTTGATTGTCCACTAGAGGCCCGGTTCAAAAGCCCAGGAGTCGCCATTAAAGCCCATATTAGAATGCCCATTCTTACAGCAGAAGGAATTTTTTTTTTTTTATTGGTGACAACTGAATACAGTGAATATTTTTTATTCCTTATCAGTTTTAATAACACTGAGGTTTAGAGTTACATCATTGGCATAATTAGGGACATGGTTGATTTGACTGACTGGCACATTGCAACAGTTTGCCAAGCAGCAAGGCTATGGCCTCAACACCACTTCTTTACCAGTTTCTAGATAAGTAGTTGGAAGTTAGTACAAGTCAGAATATCCAATACGGCGACCACCATCTTTGAGTTTCATTATGCCTCTTCAGAAACCAATTGATGACGACACCAAGGCTACATCCATGTACTACACAGTCTTTGGGATTGGCGGGTATGCCAGCCAATGCACTGATCCATTAGTCAACCGATACCTCAACTGAATTGAGTTGAATTTTGTGCAACCAAGACAAGCAAAGGATTTAATGTTTGTTACCCATTGGTGTTTTGGCACCAGTGTTGGGTTTATTTCATTCATCAATCTTATATGGAAGAGGTTGGTAGTTATCCATCAAGTCAAGTCATTGGAGTTGATATTAGGCAGACAAAAATGGTTTTGGAAAATCTCTAACTCACAAATAACACCAGAAAAATGAGTGAAACAGCAAGTCATAAAACCACTGTTAGCTAGGTTGTAGGCCAGCTAGCTACTACTACACTTATTGGTGCAATGCTAACATAAAGTGACAGTGCTACAGCTCCAGACAATGGCACTGAAAACCATCCAACTACTGGGAAACTACTGCATGGTTCACACAACGATATAGTTGGCTGACCTCGCAGAGAAATTACATTTCATGAAATATGTTATTTGCAAGAATTACGTGCCCCAACTTCCATCCCTGTGGTAAAACGATATTGATTGTAGCAACACTTACTTTCTTCAGTCTTTCATTTCATTTCTTCTCTTTTCAATTACATATTTCACTCTCTCTGTCTTTGTAAGCAGCTAGTGATGTGGTTCACAAGGTTCATGTTCATGTAGGTAGAGGCATCTAAATATACTCAAAGCACAAAAGGTCATAAGTCCAAGTACATCTGATAGCTATTACCACTTTCTCTCAACACTTTGCACTAAACGTATAACAATCATTCAGTTTGCTGCTCTGCTGATGGTGGGAAAAGGTTTTTCATGTCCAGCGATTTTGAGCCAAGAAAACTGACAAAAATATGGTCTTCACAAAACCAAGACTGGTCCACAACAGTTCAGTTTTATGAGCTGAGACTGAGAAGGCTGAGAGAAACAACCTAGTAACAACAAAAGTGACAGGACGATAAGGCAGTGAACATTTTCTCCAAGTTCCAAGACTCATCTGACACCTGCGTCTGTTCAACGAGCCGAACAAGACAGAAAAATGCTTCTCTCTTTTGTTATTTTTCCAACAGCAGCTGACAAAATGTGGATACTCATTAGAGCAAGAGAGCTGCATGAATCAGGCCTCAGCCACAGTTATGATCACGTTATAACAGCATGTCAGATATGAATGTTTCACCTTTATTTTTAAGTGGTTGAGTGAATCATTTTGATTGATTTTCTTATTAATCTGCCTCTGAAAAATGAAAACTTGTCCTGTCTCGGAGTGATCTCCATACGGACTATACATCATTCATCAGGTAATGAAAATAACAGGATGAGAAAGGCATTGAAGCTCCCAAAAAATTCAAAGTCGGAAAAGCAAGAGATGGAAATGGAGCCATCTGGGGATGAATCATCCCTTGTTTGGATCCCTTCAACAAATTTCTGGGTGTATACTCTCATGTAAGTCCCCTGGCAGCTTGTTAAACTAGGGGAACCAGCGTAGCAGCGCGGGGAGAAGAAGAGAGGCGAGTGACAGATGTACAGAGGGAAACAGAGAAGGAGAGGAAGAAGAGACAGAGCGGCTGTGTTTTTTTTGGGTTTTTTTTAAAGAACAGAGGAGGAGGCGGAAAGAAAGCGACGGAGCCTCTGAGACGGTTTTTCTATAGCTGCTGCAGAAAAGAAGCCTGTTATCCGGCTAATCAAAGATATACCGCGGGGAGCCAATCACCCACTGATGTGAAGCGAGAGGAGGCTTTTTGGTGAACGCATTTGCACATTGCACACATGCACCGAGCTGATGTATACACACACCAACCTATGGAGAGAAGAAAAGCTTAACTTAAGCTTCACACATGTGCATATAAACATTTACATCAAACTCACGGTGCAATCAAAAGGCGTGTATTGCTGAATCACGGGGGGTTTGAAGCAGCTTTATTGATGCTCTTCAACAGAAAGAATAACTGTGCATGCCTCCAAAGTGATCTATATTAATATCCAATATTATATATGTATTACACAGCTTTTTAAACACTTGATTCTGACTGCTAAATCTGAAGCATGCAAGGATGTGCATCTTCTCCACAGCAGCCTGGGATGCAGCTCTGATCACAGCAGCTTGAAGTCTGAGGCCAGGCGTACACTATGTGATTGTCTTAAAGTCCTGGTGGAATGTCAGCTCACACCATACGAGTGATTTATTCATGACGCACAACCAATGCATGCAATTCATGTGCTCATACTATACAGTCCCATTGTCAAGCATGACCTGAGTGCTCATCAGTGAAGTTTTCTTAGACAGCTCTCACAGATGGAAGTTGACGTCAGAGTCGTCTTTCTGGAGCGTCATTGTGCCTCTCTCCTCCTCTACAGTAGACTGGGACTATACTGGACTGGGAATGAATAAGAAGCTTGTTAATATCCTCCACTATTTAAGTGGAGGATATTAACAAGCTTCTTATTCATTTACTGTATGTTTGTAGGGGTTTTACAGAAATCCACCTAACACAAAAACTATAAATGCCACCTCCCCTAATGCGAGACAGTTACAGATGGCTGCGCTGCTGGTGTGAAGCCCCCTGCCTGTGTGTGGAGAGACGAGCTCCACAATGTTTGGTGAATAACTTCAGTGAATGAAACGACTTTTGACTGGGGCTTTTGTTTTTTTTAAATGGTAGAAATGGACACATCTTGCTACAACGTCCTCATCCTAATCTATATTTCAAAGTGTGTTGCAGAGGTTAGACTGATATAAAGTTGCAGCCTCAGTGAATGAACCGGGTGGTGCATGCTGCATCGATGAAGCTTTAATTTCTGGATAAAATTCAGACATGAAAAATATCTGTGACCATCTCAATGGACATTTGAAGTTGGGCTCAGTCCTACTTCTTTCCAATTGGGAGACACCCCCAAAACAGACTTTCTCTTATATACCATCACCTATTATATTCCAGATTTTACATTAAGTCCTACGCCCTAGTTGTATTTAGCTGACCGAATCATTGTTTCTAATCCCTCACAAACCAATAATAGCCGGTTCCCACAACAAGGCGGTCCATTCAAACTAAGCGGCAGCCTCCGGGTCTCAGAATATGGAGCCCATGTGGAAGTGTTATAAACTGCAATTCATCAAGCATCCACTTGAGGCTGGCTGCAGAAACACAGGAAACTACATACACACCAATTCAAAAGGCGATCTTTGCAGCAGAAATTAACATGTTTACAGCCTGGTTCAAAAAACAACTTGGGTCTATGTAGCTAATTTCTCAGCACACACTGTGGGGGTGAATTATTTTCTAACGTGACAGTTCAGAAGATATTAAGATTACGAGTTTTGCCCATTTAAGGACATGACTGACTGGACTGACAGGCGGGAACACATAGCTGTTGGCTAGGAGGCTCAAACCCCGCCTCTTTACCTCACACTAAGTTTGGTTGAGTTCAGCATTACCAATATGGCTGCCGCCGATGATTGGCTTCAAAACAGCGCTCAGGAACAGATGGGTGACATCACGACAATCACTACGTCCATTATTTATACAGTCTATGATTCAAACATGACTTCCATCTTGCTGAAACCTCTGCTACACCAGTGCTGCTTACTCTGAGCTACTGCTAGCAAAGCTTTGCCTCCACCACACCAGCCTCTCTAGCCTAGAAGCCTTCTACTCATCCTTGTACAGGGGTGGGGAGTTCGGCATTGCACTCCCTTAGAAGCGGTGGCATGCTGCTAAGCGAAACCAGAGACACCAATGCTGAATATAACTGTATCTACAGTTTGAAAAAAAATAGTTAAATCTATGACAAAAGCAGGCTAAAGGGAAGATTTTGGGGTTTCCAAAACAGTGTCAACTAATGAGATGAGAATAAATATTCAAGAGTAATATTTAATCGAAGCTCTGCAGTCCATGTTTGCAAACCAGCTGTGCTACAGTAAACCTAGCACTCATGCAGCTTCTCTGTAGTAGAGATATTTTAATATTTTGTGGAAAAGAAAGGTCTAAGAATTTGTGAGTCATTATAACGGCAAATCCCCTGCCAAGCAAACTGAGGGACAATCACAGCAGCTTCTCCAAAAAGGTAAATGTCAGGGCACACAAGCTCAAGTCAGAAGGATATTTCTAAGAACATTTCCAAGTCACTAAACAAAGTACAGTTAAATCAGGCAGACGGAGAAAGGGTAAGAGAATCAAAAAATGAGCGAGGGACTGTGCAGGAAGCAGACGAGAGAGGGAGACCTGTCCTTTCAGAAGGAAATCCAAGTTTCAGGAGAGATTGTGCAAACAGCAACTCTTGGATGGATGCTTCAGCAGGCAGAACGTTACGGGGGAGTAGCAAGGCCTTTCTTTAAAAAAAAGAAAGAAAAAAAGACAAAACCTTGCATGACATCTCGGCTACACTTAGCGAGACGTCACGTGGGAGACTCTGAAGTTATCTGGGAGAAGTTTCCGTGCTCCGAGAGCCAAACTGAGCCTCCTGGCAATCAAACGAAACGACGTGTTACACTGCATTGCATCCCCACCTCAAAGCGCGGCGGTGGCAGCATCACGCTGAGGGGATGCTGCTCAGCAGTCTGCAGCAGACCCCACAAGACCTCTGAGGGGAGAGGGCGAAATGAGTAAGTGAAAATATCGAGAAATCCTGCAGAAGAAGTTGAGGTAGTCTGCAGGAAAGGCTCTTTCTTTTTCTGGAGTAAGACAAGCGTAAAGTCAAAGATACACAGACTTGAAACGGGTTGTTTTTATAGCTCAGGGCTACAATTGCTGCAGCTGCATCCACTGAATACTAATTTGAAGGAGATGAAGAAACAACTAAGTAAGAGAAGTTTTTATTTGTATGTTTAATCTTTAAAAGAATGATCTTTTAGATGTGCTTTTAATCTGCCTGTAAACTTCTTCAAGCTGTATCTGTCATCTTTAGGAACAGCGTCCTGGACAGTGAGGACTTTGTGGTTCTATTAAACAAAGCATGCAGCAGAGAGCAGCCGCACACAGCCCATCCATGCCCGAGGAAGCCTGACCTTTTGTGGTCTACAGACACCCATCCCATTATTAGACCAGAGGTCTTGTGTTTTTTTTTATTGGAGGAAAATGTCATCCCAATTATGATCTTTCTTCTAACCTCTACCCCTCTGTGGTTCTCTCTTTCTCTCTCCTCCTCTCCTCTCCTCCTCTTAGCTCTGCACTGCTTATGTGGCTGCTGAGGCGAGGCGAATCCAGGCCTGATTAGAGAGGACGGTCAGATGAAACGGAAGAGGAGAGAGACAGAGTGGGAGAGGGAGACCCAGAAAGAGACATCAAACAGGGAGACATAATAACAGAATATTTTCTGCTGGCAGCCTCAGAAAGAGATTGATGAAACACTTCTGACAATCTCTTACAGATGTGACATGCTTCACGTAAGCCTTCAAAGTTACATTTGGAGGATGGAGACGTGTGGCTGCACAGGTGCTTTTCAGCTGGAGTTTATAGAGACTGGGGTGTAATTACAGCTCGAGGAAAAAGATAATTGCAAGAATAATAATCATTTATTTGCTCAGTGTGTTTGATGTCCGCCCACAGAGCTGACTATGTCAATGATGTCATTTTGAAGCACATGAAAAGACCCTTAAGACCGTTTTCTTATGGATTTCTTCTACCTCTTGGTCTTATTTCAGTTCTGAGACATTAATGTGAAACCTCAACATTTCTACTGTTTATCACTTGAGCCAAAAGCTAACCAAGCTGTGCATCACTGAGCCACAGTAGTGACTCTATGATGTTAATGCTAGAATGCTTTGAAACTTTCCTGAGTTTTCAAGGGAGATTTTTTTAGGAATTTTCACTAAAATATTTGGGAAACTTGCAGGAGTTTGGGCATAATTTTGTAATGGGAATTGCAACTTTGAGAAATTTGGAAGTTTGAGAAAACTTTATGGACATTCCAATGTATAACTTATATTTTCAATAAAATATTCATGATTGTTTTAAATGGGAATGTTAGGAAACTTTCCAGAAATATTAGAGATTTTAAATGGAAAATATAAATATAAATAATTAAATAAAAATTAAACAAATAATTACAAACTTGGGAATTTTCAAATGAAATGTTTTGGAAACATTGAGGGAATTTTTAATGGGAATTTTAGAAATCTTTCAAGTTTGACAGAATTAAAACAGCACTAAATTATTTTTAAACCTTGAGACATTATTCAATAAATTTTTCAAGATTTTTCAGTTGAAATTTAGGAAAATGTATGGGAATTTAAATACAGAATTTACATTACAAATTTAGGGAAATTCTGAGAAATTTCCAATAAGATATTCAGGAGTTTCTTTCTGAAATTATAGGAAACTTTTGGGGGATTTGTCAACAACGTCAAAGCTATCATGTAAACACAAGTGCTGTCATGCTACAGTTGCTAACATAAAGGACAATGATCAAGTCAACTTACAGAACAAGATCTATTCCTCATAAATCTGTTTATTTTTGTGTGTTTTGTTAATATATTGGAATGTAATAATGCAAGTCCACCTAACTAAATCAACCTATAATCATAAATAAGAAGTACCTACAGTTGAAGCTCATAGTTTTTCAGGTATTTCATTAAAAGACGTAGTGAGTTTGCTGAAGTTTTGCCTCAAGGTAGAGGAGGAGAAAATGGAAATTGGAGGAAGGATGAAGTAATTAACTTGAATCCTCTGGAGAGCATGAATGTCTGTGCAAAAGTAAATGGCAATTCCTCAATGTTTCAGCCTGGACTGAAGAGGTCACCTACTAAGTGTCATCCCTAAAGCTTTGTAGTGAGCTGAGTGCTACATGATGCACATCTGTTGAATGTTTTTGCCCGACATGAATCATGTCTTAAAATAACTTCAAAGACACATTTTGAACGATACCTGCTGCAATAGGTGAAACCATGAAGGAGTGTTGTTAAAGTCGGAGTGTTCGTGTCCTAAAAAGACACCGGAGCTCTTTCTTTCCCGTCCCATCATCCCCTAGCTTTCTCTCTGACGCCCTCAATCCTGCAGCCCTGTCCCCCCCTCTCTCTCCTCCCTCCCCTTTGCTTCAGTGCTAATAAGGAGAAGTAGACTGCTCTCTGTATCGCTGCCACATCTCATCAGCCAAACCATGCCTCAAAAACTCCCCAACACCCCCTAACACACACAGAGCAGAGAGAGGGAGAGAGAGAGAGAGAGAGAGGGTGGTATGACGGCAGGGTCTGAGTGCTGCACGGATGATCACATCTAATAAATAGTCGGGAACAGAGTCCTGTTGGAAAAGATGAGGAGCTCCCTGCAGATCAGTAAAAACTCATAAAGTCGTGTCTGCAGCACTGCTATGCACACACAACAATCTCACCACCAGGTCTGTGTGTGTGTGTGTGTGTGTCTGTGTGTGCATTCAGTGCTTACATCTCTATCCGGCAATATTCCAACTTTTGCCGCCGGTATACAAACACTGCAGCCCCGAGCGAAGTCAGAAGAGATAACATAATCTGAAAATGTACGATCAGGTCTGGAACTTTCTTGCTTACTGTCATCAAAACCTGAAAAGAGAAGCAGAGACTGATGTCTTAAGTGCTTTTCAATTGCAGCAAAAAGCACAAAGGCTAGGACATCATGTCTCAGACAGAATAAGAATAAAAAAAGGTCATGTTTATTCTTCATGCCCGCTCCAGATGTTTTATTTTGTGCATGTTTCCATGGTAATATAGAGCAGAGAAACATGAGCGTGAGAGCACAATGATGCCTTAAATGGATAATACCAGAGCAGGAAATAGAAAGAAGAAAAGTAATTGAAGTTTTTCTCTAGTTTAACTCTTTTTAACATAAAGAGAGGGAATCTATTTCCCTTTTATACAATGCTTGAAAATGAAGTCCTTAAATAGATCTGAGATGAATCCAGCTTTTTTTTTTTTTTTTGCTTTTCACTCACAGGCAGACACACGGCCGTGATTTGTGTCTAGCATGCTACATTTTCAATGACAATGAGGGTGAAATAATAAGGGATAAACACACACACAAGAGATAAAATTACTATAATAAGTAACAAGATAACAAACAAGCAGAGAAGCAGAGCACTGTTAAAACACTCAAGAGTGAAGGGGTATATAATTATGCTTTTTAATGAGCCTACAGGGACGATTGTGGTGAGTTTTAATGCGTCTTGAAGCACAAAAAGTAGCAGAAGTTTCCTCAAATCAAGAGTTTGCATGCTGAGAATGTCGAACAAAGCTTGATTATCATTCTTATGTTGACTTTAAATCAGTGATTCCCAAACTGTGGGGCGAGCGGGGCCTTATAAATATAATTCATCCAGTTCTGCATTGCTAACTAGGCCAACTTTGTATATCTGTGATAGAAGTGAAGGAGGAGCGTAGCAGAGTAATATGTGACCAAGCGGCAACCTCTGGCCTCAAAATATGAAGCCCAGGCGGATGTGTTATAAACTGCAATTCATCAAGCATCCGCTTGAGGCTGGCTACAGAAACACCTGAAACCACATAGACACCAATTCAAAAAAGACAATCTTTGCAGCATTAATGACTGACATGACTGACTTGACTGACAAGCGGGAACACGTAGCTGTTGGCTAGGAGGCTCAAGCCCCGCCTCTTTACCTCACACTTTGACTGGTTGAGTTCAGCATTACCAATATGGCTGCCACCAACGATTGGCTTCAAAACAGCACTCAGGAACAGATGGGTGACATCACTGATACTACGTCCATTATTTATACAGTCTATGTATTTGACAGACAACAACGTAGATCAGACCCCACTCCATTCTGTGTTACCCTGTGACACTTCAGAGCAGAGCCACACTCATCAAACAGCAGCAGCTGCAGCTCGTGCTGCAGAGATTTTCATCTGTTACCACGGCTCTACCTTAAAGTGTGTTAAAAATCGGTTGTCTACAGTTCAAGATGTGTAGGAGCAATGACTGAGGCCAGATGAACAACTGTAAATATAATAACCCCTGACGGCCGCCACTAATCGTAGTGAAGCTACTTCAATGATTAAAATTACCCGTCTGACAAACTCTTCACAATAAAAGCCCCCTCATGTTATGTAGTCCAAAAAACATTACTTTGAAACGGCTATAAGAGGAAGCAGCATGTTTTCAGCAATAACTGTAAAAACTTGACATAACTCAAAAAGTAAAATAAAGTATGGGTATACAGTTGTGCTCATAAGTTTACATACCCTGGCAGAATTTTCGGGTTTTTTGGCCATTTTTCAAATAATAAGAATGATAAGAGAAAAACTTTTTTTCACTGATTTTTAGTGGTTGGGGAAAGCAAAATTTTTATCAAACAACTGTGTTGAACTACCCAAGAAATCATAAATTCTGCCAGGGTATCTAAACTTCTGAGCACAAATGTATGTCTAAATTATATATTTATTGTCTTATTTCATCTGACCTATAATAAATGTTTTAAACATAGAATTAGTGGGGTTAAATATAGCATGATTGTGCAAATACATGGTCTGACAGAAAGCAATTTAAAAGTATTTCTAAAAACGTCTGCCATGTTTTCATAGTTCGTCTTGTTGTGCAGGTTCCTGCAGTTTAACCAAAAAGAGAACGACATTCAAAAACCTTTGCTCTCTGTCAAACGTGAAGCTGTGATGAGCTCTATGTTGTGTTATTAAACACAGGGAATATGTCAAACACTGTTTAACCCTCAGTGGAGAGAAAAGGAAATTCAGATAACACAGATTTACCAATTAATTAATCACAAACAAATGAAAAAAATTAATTAAAAATGAACGAATCAATGAAGGAATTAATCAATCAATTAATACATAAATAGGTAGGTATGTGTGTGTATGTATGAGGGGAGGCCTGCAGAAAAAAAATGGGAACCACTGCTTTAAATTATAAGCTTTGTTCATAGACTGTGTTTTGTCATCTCTGAGGTAACCAAGAGTGTTATTTGGAGAAGTCATGGACTGTGGAACTACCTGCATCAAGTCTTCAGGCGACTTTGTGTCTCCTCTCCAAAGCAGTACATTCACATTTTTAGATGCTCAGAGTGACAAACTTTGGGCCCTAAATCCGTAGTACAGTGGAGGGAAGTGTAGTGCATTTGAGGGTAAAATAGAAAGGCCATAACGTTAACAACATCACTGATCAATAAGCCTCGTTTTTCAGCCCGGGGCAAGGGCTGAAGAATGACTCATGGGAAAAAAACAGGAACCACTCCAGCCACTGCATCCCTCGCTCTCCTCGTCTTTCCATCTCTCTCTGCCTCCCCCAGTCTCTCTCTCTCTCTCCCCGGAGACCGTTGGCTAGTGTTACAGCATTGTAGCCTGCAGCCCTTCCTGTGAGGGTCACATTGGGTTGACATAGAGGACTGGAGGCCGAATGGAAATGGAAGCAGCCCCCTCCTGTAGGCTCACTGGCTTATCAGTCAACGCAACAACAGGAAAGGCCGCAGCGCTCCCCGTTCAGCTGCTCGTGCTCACGATCATTACGGAGATCGGTTTTGACTTGAGGCGATGTTGCAGCGAGTGTCGTCAGCGTTCAGACAACATGTTTGCTGACTTGCTGTGTGCATGTTTCCTCTGTGGTCGTTCTTGTTTTTCTATATGTGGTTGATTTAAGTTCACAGGCCCTGAAATCTATACTTTACACACAGGCACAAAAAGGCCAGAAATAGCTGCCAAAATGGGCCAATCTCACTCAAATTGGTGCTGGAGAAATTGTGGTGCACAATTGGGCAACCACACACACATATTCTGGACATGCCCAATTACAAAAACATTTTGTGATGGTGCTTTCAAGAAGCTTAAAGAAGTGTTCAACCATGATTTCCCAAAGGATCTGAAGGTTGCATTACTGGGTGTAACACCACAGGGAATTGAAGGAAGAGGATAAAAGTACCTTCTACAAATACTGTTGACATCAGCGGTCAAATGTATCACTATTAAGTGGTTAAAACCTGAAACCCCGTCACTCAGTTGGTGGATTGAAAAGGTCTCTGAAATCTATGTGATGGAAAAGATAACATACTCTGTGAGACTGCAGAGGGATGTGTTTGTTGGAAGGTGGAGCCCTGCCTTGATTGTGATGGTGTCACTTCTTTTAATTTTATTTCTAGTTTTCACTTCCTTCCCTTTTCTATTATTTTTATATGTATGTATTATTTACTCTTATTCATTCATTTAAAGGAACATTTTTTTTGTTTTGTTTATTGTTATATTATATTTTATGACACCATATAGCAACAGATACAGTAAAGATGTATCAATGGTTGTTTAAGTTGCCTATACCAAAATAAAAAATCAATAAAACAAAAAAAAAAAAAAACTAATCATCTCTGTTTTATAATGTAGGTTTTATGGAATTTATATATTTTTTTGTATTTTTCTGTATGTCTTGGTTGGATCTTACTCGTTAGTTTTTTCAGTCTATGAATACATAAATAAATAAATAAATAAATATTCTCCTTAATCACTGCTAAGTTTGGCCTCATAATCCTATTTGGAAAACAAAAACAAAATAACTTCACTTCAACAGAGCTGACATGCTGGTATAACAGAAGTGCAATCAGTGTAATGTTCATTACTTGAGCATGTAGCATGCTCACTTCTGACACCATACTTTTATCATCTCCAGAAAACTAAACAGGCATTTCATTCCAGAGGATTTGAGGGACATGCAACAACTAGCAACACAAACGTGGACTTAACAGTCAAAACCACAAACTTCACATGTAGCTCCAGTGAGATGACACACCTTGATTTGGTGCGAGCTGCCGTCTTTCCCACAGTGTGTGAAATGAATGTGGGAAGGAGGTGTGTCACCTGTTCTTCAAATCCAGTGGGAAAAGCACTGCAAGTTGTCAAACTACATGTACAATAAAGGCATCATTGATGATACTAAAAAGACAACCTTAAAGGTACAGTGTGTAGAAATGGGAATATTTAGCGATATCTAGTTGACAATAAAGCTGCTGTGATGCATGATGAGTATGATCCTCCACCTTATGTAAGTATAAAAGGCTCATTCTAAGTTAGCAAAATAAAGTGATTTTGATATTCAGCTGATAATACACTCACTTAAACATACTTATGAGTATTATAATCCATTTCTACCAAGTCTGTTCTGCTTAATGCTGCTAAAAACTACACACTGCACCTTTAATCAAAAGAGGAGAAGTCATGGGATCGCCAAAGTCAGAAGGATATGTCCTTCTGGGATCATGGATGCAACCGATGACCTCTTAATATATTAATCCAGCTTGTGTGGTTAAAAAAAATAGTAGTTTATTTTGCTAGGTTCTACGAGTCTGACTCACCACAGAGATATAACAGAAGGCTCATGTTTGCAGCAGACTGCATTACAAACATTTTGTTGGGATGGACCGTCTGAGCAACAGGAAACACAGACAATCAAAAGTGAGCAGGTACAAAAGAGTGATGGAAGCGCTAGCCAGCATGAACCCAGCTCGGGGTGAATCTCAGCATGTGACCAGGAGGATGAAACAATGAAGGGAACTCAAGGTTTGTATTGAGGAAGCAATAATCACCAGCTCTGACTCACAGGTTCTCAGTTACTCATGTCAGGATTTTATTGATTTACTATTCCGTCTCATTTTGTCAAGTGCCTGCAAGCACTTCAACCGTGTGCACACATATGAAAGGCACGTATATGTGATCAAATCAAGCTTATCAGCTAACTGACAGAAAAGACTGATAGTAAAGAGAGGGGAATGGTGAGACAGAGTCCTTTAATTTGAGCCCTTACAGATACATCAAGATGCATCCAGATCAATGTGTGCAGTCTCTCTGTGGGGCTTATTCCAGCCTGCTGCTGCTGTGTGCCTCCACAGTCAGCCAGACTCTGTGCTTCTGCAAGCCGAGTCCAGATTTCTCTAAAGGCTTTTTCTCCTCCTTCATTCTCTCTTATCTCCTCTTTGCCAGAGCCTTCACCTCTTCTCTTCACCTTTCTCTGTTTGGATGTTTCACCTCTTGTCCACCGCTTCTTGCAGTCAGGGGATGTTTCATACAAACCATACTGCTGTTGTTAACCGGTGTGATGATATTGTGCTATGCAGAGAAAACTTGCAGTGATGTGCTTTGTGTATCTCCTTTTATGGATTGAGCTTGTGCACTGCAACATCTGAATCATGTCAGTGCTTCATAAATAGAGATAAAGAAAGATAGATGGAACGTATTGACCCATTTTTCCTCCCTTGAAATATATTTAGGGTCTGGGATTTTAAATGCCATCGTTTTCTCACAATCGTGGTCAGCGCCATTTATCTGTTGGGCGACTGCGCCCCTCATGACTGACGCCAGCTGTCACTCATAACTATAGTGGCACAGGGATGAAAGATGGAGCGACACAGTGATGGTCTGGAACAAAGGATCTCAAAAGTAGGAGTTATGACGCAAGTTAATGGTTATCAGTGCAGCAGAGACTTTAACCAGCTGTCAAGCAGCCAAGAAACATGGTGTCACTGAGTGTAATGTCTGAAGATGAAAGGCTCAGAAAGACCGTCTTGAAAAACTGAAGTCTTTAAAGTGGCCGCTTCCAAGAGATTCAAAGGTGTGCCCATTACTGGAGCCTTGGAGATCATCATAGAGATTACATACTGTGTGGTTGTTGTTTTGATAGCTATTGTAAGAGGGATGACGAAATAATTAAGAAACTACAGGTTATTTTCAGTGTTTTTTGTAACAACCAGTACCATTAGTGCTTCTTTAAATATGTAGTTTCATTCTGATTCTATTTCAATGTAACACTGTAATCAAGAAAAGCCTGAAAACACATTTTCAATTAAGAGGTGTTAGAAACAACAGAACCTGCGTGATTCAAGGTCTTTCTATGACTATTATTTTGTTCAATCAAATTAACATTTGTTCTTCCAAAAGTACATGATTTTATATTCTGACAAAAAAACAGAACTCTACTGAACCCAAACTGGGAAATGATGGTGTTACAGCAGCTGCAGGTTATCAATACATACTGTTGCCTCTGGAAAGGCTCAGATATAAGTTAAGCAAAAGACGCAGGGACCTGGAGTCCCTTTACAGACTACATCAAAAGGTTCCCCCTTACATTAAGTGCCCTGCTCATCTAGTAGCATTTTGCCCTTTTGTTATTTTTCTATTTCCATAGATCTGTGTGAACAGTCCTATCACATTTAAAAGTAGACACAGAATAGTAGTAGGAAGACTCTGTCTAGTTTTGTGACTTTTCTGTTGTTGGGTTTTCTTTATTTGCTTGTTTGTTGTTGCTATTTTTAATTAATTTGTTTCTTTTCTTTTCTTTTTCTTTCTCTTTGAGCCTCAGGGAGGGGGGTGGGGGGTTGGTACGTGTATTTGTATAGTTTTTTGTATTGTACTGTGGTTGTTTGTATGTCATGTCTGTTTAAAATATGAAAAGCAGAAAATAAAGTTTAAAAAAAAAACATGACATACTGTATCCCAGTAAAATAGCAAAATCTATACAATGTTATACACTAACTCTAGAAAATAGACATATTTTCTATAAGAAAAAATAAACCTGAAGATAATTTTAATGAAATAATAAAATATAAACATACTATACAAGAATTTTCCACAATTTCACAGTATAGGATCAGCAAAGTACTTCTGTATGTATACTGGATCAAGGTGTTAGCATGTTTCATGTAAAGAAGAACTGGTAAAACCCAAGGGTTAACTTCTTATGGTGTAAAATGCAACAGGAAATAATGGAAAATTATTGCATATATGGGGAGAATAAGCACATGAACATATTTCCAGGTTACTGTCAAAATCAAAAATGAGACTGACAGTGTTTCCATCATTGAGGAGGACATTCACAAGCCTTCTCAAGGGACACCTGGTTTAGAGAGGCTCACTGAAATACAGAAGCACCAGAGCCCTTCATGCCATGTAAGTAAATCATTTGTCACACTAAATTATGTTCATATGACAAACTGTGTCAGTGTGCGACAGCTGTGTTGATGACATGGCAGTCCACCGATGACAGAGCAGAATGCATTTAAAGGATGTGTGTGCCTAACATAGCAGGAGCTGGTGACAGAAAAAGAGACACATATTTCGCCCCCTCTTAAGCAGAGCTGTTAGTTTACCTCAAGGAGCGGTAACATAAAAAGCAATGGCATAATAACCAGAACACCACCCTCCTCTAGCCAGTTATCATAAGGATAAATCCTCCTTATCGTCACTTCCAACAGTCGGCGCGACCGAGAGGAAGGAGCGGCAACAAAATTAGAACTTAATCTTCCCAAAGGGGCTGAGGCGTCGAGAAGACTAGATCAATAACGCAGAGGACTCATGCCAGGAGTGGATATTTTCAGATGAAAGAAAGGTGAACTTCTCCAGGCAGTTTCAGCACATGCAGCGGAGTGTTTGTTATTGTGGCTGTGGAGCTTCTAGTCGTGCTGTATGGATGTAACAGCACATCTGACAGAGGAGGAGAGTTAACAGCACACAAAATCAAAAGAGGTGTTATGATTGTTTTCTGTGTTGACTTCAGATGGATTAAAAGGCATCAAAATAAATTACAACCAGCTGACTGAAGAGAACACAGAACTTCAACTATGATAAATGTTGAAAGATGTTTTCAGCTAAGAGCCACCAGATCTTTGCTAACTATTTTCAGTGGGAACTAACCCTCTATAAAAGGGGCACAATACAGTCTTATACAATACATCTCTAATTATTAAACACCACTGTTGCTAAAAACACATTGTGGTAGCCCTGGCTTCATGAAATGTTGCACTGTCATCCCAGGTTAAATAGAAATCTGACATGGAGCCACGTTTCCAAAATATGTTTTTATGCCAAGAGCTGAATGCCATCAACAGCCAATGACAGCATTCAGCAATGTCCGAATTAACATAACTGTTAGCTATAAAATACTTAACAACAACCCGATTGCAAACAAAAAACACACAATGTTCAAACAATCAAATATTTCCTTTTGGCTTCATAAAAATACTGCTTAGCTTGCTAACAATACAGTTTGCTAGCTTAACTTAAATTACAGCTTGTTTGGAGTTTACACCTTTTGTGTCAAACTATAACACTGATAAACATTAATGTTAGCTAGGACGTGATAGACAGCTAGCATTAGATGTTGTCAAACACTAGCTAACAGGTAACTTGTTATGAGTTGATTAAACTCAAAATATGGTACCATGTCCCACTGGACATCTGACATTGCACCAAATATCAAGACAAAACATATAACTGAATAGTTACTGAAAGCTAAGGCAAAACAGCTATGTTAGCATTCAACTGTTTTCTTGCTAGCACTACCATTAGATATAGAGGAACACACTATAATTACAATTTGTGAGGCAACATCAGTGTTAGCTAGGAGGAGGTGAAATGCTAACATGAGCTTACATCGAAGGGTAGCTAACAAGTTATTGGCTAGAAGTTGTTTTAAGTCACAATTAGGCCCGCTAACTCCAGCTGATTAAACTAAGAATCTGACATTGTGCCATATTTTGAGCTTAGACGTATCTTATAACTCAACAAGTACCAAAAGCAAAAGAATAAATACCAATGTTCAACCATTTTCTTGCTAACATCACCATTAGCTTTAAGGCAATAGTATTAGCAAAGACGCAATACATTTTGCTCAGCAATATTACTCTTATTCAGCCTTATGTACAGCTAGCAAGGAATTGACACCTTTACAGCTGTATCTTAAGACACTAGCCTTTCCAGTTTTATCCTATAACATTATCAAACAGTAGTGTTAGCTAGGAAGCAACACTAGGATAATGTAGGCTGTTGTCAAAGGGTAGCTAATGGGTTATCAAATACTCTACAGGTTGTTAAAACTTAGAACAGGCCTGATATCAAAGGCTTGATGTCCTGTTAGATTTTCACAATCGATCACTTGCTTAACTTCTTGATTATCACATTCCTTGTATTCATAAAACTTGGAACCAGAACGCTCAAGCCTGACCTGACCTGGAAGTCTATATCTGAAACTGCAGACCAAGTTGCTTGTTTGAAATGGAGTACATCAACTGAAACCACTTTCTGATGCATTGTGTTTACACTTTACGTAGGTGTGTGTGTATAACGTTAGCACTCTTGCAGTGCGACAGGGCGTGGCTGCCACGTTTGCCAATGCATCTAGACACCAATACAGCATCAGTAATGACATCTCCCCGGAGAGCTTTGGCCTCAGGATGCGATGAAGCATGAAAGAGAGATGAATAAAAACAAAGCAGGAAAGAAGCGAGGGAGAACGAGAGAGAAGGAGTGTGCAATGGAGCAGAATATTTGGTGAGTAATTATTCAGTGATAGGTGATGAAATGACACAGGAAGAAAACAGAAGTCTGGAGGTGTTGCATACTAATGGACGTCTGCATCTCTCAACAATAGCCAGGTGCAATTAGAAGCTGTTTCCCACCTGTACACAGCTGATTAAACACGATGCACATCAGAAGAACTTCAGAGCGACAGAGAATTGCTGCTGCATCTCTCAAGAGGAGCGCTCACCTCCTGCTCACCTCTGTAAGGTGAAAGCGAGGCTGCGGCATGCTCCTTTGTGAATGTCTAATGCAACGACAATGCAAAGACTCAGCCAAGATTGCACAATTTAACACTGACTCATGCATTTTTGACTTGTATAGTTGGAGGACGACACAATATCAGACGAGAGGAGTAAATAACCGTCGGCTCTGCCAAACATTTGCAGGAAAACAATAAAACAAGGCTTATGGGATTTTCCAGAGTTTATCTTTGCTCAACTAAATTGCTTGACTCCGAAATATAACTCTCCAAAGCTAGCAAGAACCGCACCCAAGTTGGCAGCACATGAAAAAAGAAACTCATGATTGGATTGTAAATGAATGAGCCATGCAACAGTGGCCAAGATATGTGCTTATAAAGCATGTATTCAGCAGCAGAGGATATCCTAATTAGGCCCAGGGACTTTCTGAGGGTAAGTGGTTTCTCGGTATCGCCGTGTGATGTGTTTGGCGTAACACAACTGCTTCTTCTGTCAAGATTAAAAGAAAAATATGTGCTTAAAGCGTGTGTGTGTGTGTAGTGCCTTAATAAGTTTGACAGAAACGTGATATCTTGAATGATGAAAGTCTTTAAGACAGGAAAAACCGACACTCCACATTTTGACGGCAGATTTCAAATGTTTCTGTGTCTTCTTCTGAAGGCAAAATCTTTTTTATCTGTATTTACAACCTAAAACAGATCAAAATAAAGTTTGTTTTGAACGCAGGTGCAGTGCAGTCATGCCAGGATAGCGATCAGCCAGTTTGAAATAACACTACTGGTACTGCTTCAAAAGAAGTGCACCCAAATTGAACAAAAACTAAGCCAGCAAGAAAGATTGGGATGTGAGATAGAAGTAAAAGTTTTAGTGCTTTGCTCAGGATTAATTGAGAGTAATTAAGAATGTATCCCGTCTCTCCGGGGACCAGCAGAGGCCTACTCCCCCATCAATCAGCAGCTATCGCTCCAGACTCTAAACCAGCTGACTGGTGGTGTACAGTGTGGCTAGACATCACTTCTTAAGCACAGATCATTCATCATGCCGCTGAGCCGTGATAAAGTCAAATAAAAGTTTCAAAGCCCCGCTGATGAGATACTGTCAAGGAAACTAAATTAAGGCACATGTCGTCGCCGGCGACTGATGAGGCAGAAAAGACAGAGAAGTCGATGCTGCAGAGAAAAAAAGCACCCTCAAGCAATATTCCACTTAAAACAGATAGTTATTTTAGACATTACAGGGACAACAGGATGCCGATTTTCTGACAGAAAAATCTTTTTTTCATTAGAAATGCTTGGGAGCTGAGATAAATCCAGCAGAGCTACAAGACTTCTCCTGCAACCGAAGACTGCTTTTATTTCTTCTAATCTGTGGATAGATTTATCAGGTAATCAGTTAGTGTTTGATCTGAAAAACAGGAGAAAATAGAATTGCTCCAAAATCGATAGCATTTCAAAAATGTCTCAAAAAACATCCAAAATAATACCTAAGTTATCATCTTCTCTGGAAACCAACTGTCCTGCTGCCTTCATAGATTCATCATGGCTGAAATTGTAGATGATTGTTTTTGTACTTCAGTTTTCATGTACTTTATATACTTACAATAGCAAAAAACAACAAAATAGTGGATCTAGCTGACAACGTGATGTTAGCTAGTGTTAGAAAAATGCTAATATAGGTATATCTTATGTTAAAATAATCCACCGATGAAGAGGCAGCATGGTGTTACCTCACCATGTAGTTAGAAAAAGCCTACCACTTTGTTCCACTAGATCAGATTGGCTATAGAACTCTAGGAATGTATCAATACACTAAACCTACGGTATGATACGATGAAGGAGAATACGATACGACTCGATATGATACGATGTGATATGTGCAAAACAATACGATATAGTGTGTGTGTTATGATACGATACGGCATAAGACAATAAGATTCAATATGACGTGATATGATACAATATGACACGATACGATACAATACAATACGACACGACATGACATGATATGATACTGTACAATATCATAAGATACGATAAAGACACAACATGATATGACACGGTACAGTACGATACAAATCGATCTGATATGACACAATACAATACAATTCATGATGCTGGGTTAACGAAACTATTTTTGCTGTTTTGACACCAAAATCGCTTTTATTTTGATATGATGCAACAGGTACTTCCACTGAATTGCGAAGTTCTGGGAGTAAATGAAAAAGCTAATAACTATAACTACAACGTACTTGTAACACGAAATGACGTCGGGCAAGAGAGGTTTAAGCATGTAGTGCCCTCTGGTGTTTAAAAAGGGTACTGTGAATAACTTTCCATCTCATTCTAATCGTACATTATAAGTACTGGTTTTCAACCGTCTCCATACCACAACATCTCTTTAGAACCAGGGGTGCAGCTCGCTCGGCTGGAAGTGAAGCTTCCACCAAAGCGTCTGCCCCCTGGTGGCTGGCTGCAGTATAGGTCAAAAACTCTGTCTCCCCCATTCATTTGAATTGGGCTGCAGTCAAACTTTAAAAAATAAATACACGTTGTACGAATGTTTCTCACATCCGTATGCTGTGGTGATATGTAGTTAGTATTTGACTGTTTTGTGTTCAATGCCTCTTTTTTCAGAAAAGTTTCTTTTTCGTTAGTTATCAGAGGTTATAAAACAGGGTTTTACTTTCAGGTTTACTTTGATTGACAGCTGCCGTAGAGGGAAACGCCATAGGATCTCGTGCCGCTACACTGTAGGGCGGAGCTCGTTACCGTGGCAACACAGAAATTACTGTGGCAACCAGAGAAATTCTCTACAGCTCATACTATGGCTGCATATTGGAACGGGATTTTTTGGCTTCAAAACCATACAACGGGACAAGGCGGAGCAACGCTGTCCATTTTATATACAGTCTACGTTTAGAACTTAGTTTGATGTCTTGTTGTCTTTTGTTCAATACATACACAAGCATCAAAATATACTCAGTCTACAAAGCTTTAAAACACTGAAAACTAGCAGATCATTTCACTTCAGCGACTCGAACTTTGAATTCCTGTCATTTATGCTCAAAAAATCCCCCCCAACAACTGCTCCCGCTGATACTTTTGATTAACTGACTACTCAATCCAGCACTTACATCCTCTTTCCCACAGCAGACGATAAAATGGCTTTCCCTGTCATATCTCACTTTGATGCTCCGGAGGGTCAGAAAGTCACCATTTGTTTCACCACGCTGCAGAGACAAACGCTGCGCTGTCAAAGTAAAATACAGCTATTTTGGATGGACAGGGGGGGATTATCTGAGTCCATTGGCCTGCTGTCATGGGAGACTTAGCTCCCACTGTGCTAGACTAATCTTCTCCCCCCTTTTTTGCTTGCAGTGCTACAGACAGCGGTGGATATATTGTGCTTCTGTCTTGCATCGGTATGCGGTGAAGCACTGCGGGGGATACATGTAAGGGATTAGCTTGAGTTAAAAATGTAATACAGGCTGGTGCGGCGAGAGGAAATCACCTGTCTGTCTGGTCTTTGTCTGCTCTGTTCTACAGCTGTATGGGTCAAGAGTTGAGACAATGAGCAGTGGAGGGATATTTAGCCTCTTTGTGTTTTTAATGTGAGTACTTCCTGGAAAGATGATGGTTTTATATTCAGGTTTTGTTACCTGGAACTCCTCAATGGAGCGTTTGAACATGGGAAACATGGTTATGAATCATAATAACAGGACTAACCTTGGCCTTGCCGGTGCTCTGTAGAATATGGACGAGCGCACACGCCATCTCCTCCTTGTTCTTGACGCTGATACTTGGCTCGAGCACCGAGCACAGCAGCATGTAGTTATTGGTGATGTACTCTGCAAACTCCTTGTACATCTCCATGGGCAGGATGTTCATACTCTGATAGCGTGCTTTGATCCGAATCATAGGCCCAGATGTTTTTCCTTTAGGTGGGTTTGGCGTGCTCACTTGATACCACTTCTCCACAAACTGCCGCCCGGTAACAGCGGCGACGGGGATGTTGACGAGTCCGATGTAATTGTTTTTATCTTTCTTCTTCTTCTTGTCCGTGTCTTTGTAGAGGTGCGCCGTGATGCTCTTGACAGCGGGCAGGTTGTTGAACTCAAAGTGCTCTCCCCAAAACACATTGTCCGTCTTGAGTTTGCAGGTGGTGCGGGCGTAGAGTGAGTCATCCAGACACAGCTCGCAGAAGTATTTCTTTTTGGCCGGCAGATCTTTGGCCTCGATGATCCACAGCCTCAGCAGGTTCTCCACACGCCGACTGTTGTCCTAGTAAAATGATAGGATGCAGTTTAGTGAAGTCTTTTTGAAAACAAAACTTTGGCAAAAAACATCCCCACTGGAGATTATGAGAAAATAAAAAAAGATCAAAAGGGTTATTTCAGACGGGGGGACATGCAGCGGATGAAAGTAGCCGACATAAAAATGAATAAAGACGGGAAAAAGATCAGATCTTCAAACACGAATCGGCCTCAAACCCTGATTTTTGAAGTTCCTCTATTTTAAATGACAAGAACATTTCAAAAAAGCACTTCAATCATTTCATAATGGATATTTAAAAACCTCCTGTTCGCCGCCTGTTAAAAAAGGGAAAGAAATCTCACTCCTACACTATTTCACAGTGTGCTAACGCGTTCTTATGTCATCGCTTGATTTCGCAGAGTGGGGCATGGTTGTTTTTTTTTCCGGCCCATTATTTTCCGATGGCCTTGAAAACTACCTCCGAGGATGAGGAGAGGAAATAAAGGAGCTCAATAATTACATTGTAAGAAATAAATACTGAAGCCTCTTATAATTACAAAGACGCCACGGGATGTTTGAAATACTTCTTCTTATGCTTTAACGAGCCAGAAAATATCTGGATGCTTTTCATATTTTCAGACAAAAACACTTCAATGCAATCAAAATGAAATCTGTTGATATGTTTGTTGTATTTTTGTGCCTCTGGTTTTCAAATTAACCCCAATGTCAGATCTGTAAATACTCTGAAAACACATAAATCTTATATTTAATGCAGTCTCGTCAAATGAAGGTGAACCTGCATTGAAGGAAGGTGACATTTTAAAACATTCTCATGTTTCTTTCTGCTGTGAATAAATATTTCTCCATATAGTTAATCATAAATTAGACTTTTTAAAGCATATCTCTTCCTGCACACAGAAATGTATTTGCCCATGAGGATGATACCCCTGTAAATTGCCTATTATCATAATTACCTATAATTATCCTCTCACATAGGAGCTGTGCAGGCTTAGCATTTAGACCAGCTCCATTCATTCTCATTGATTTCAGCTCGGCAGACAGGTGCTTCTACTTCTTTGATTATTCTACAGTTTTTCCAATATGAGCCTAACTTCATCTTTTGCAGACAGCAGTAACACAGAAGAAACTTCATGTGAGGTCTGGGTTGCAAAGACTGACCTATAAACCACAAAGTCACACAGGTTGAGTCTTGCATGCATCCTTCATAACGCCTCATTAAAGGTTTTACTCTGTTGACTAATGTGTGCTCTCTGTCATCGTAGATCATGGATCTGGATTAAAACTCAGTGATTTCAGATTTCAAACTGATGGATGTGTTGCCCTTCTGAAGGGTCTTGTCTGTTTCAGTGACTGAGCAGTAACTGTTGATGTATTATGCATTAATAGATGCAAACTATATATTTATGGAGAGGGCAGTTCATAGTTTAAAAAAATGCTTCAAAATGATCACAATTGAATCGTTATCAGGATATCATGCATCTGGAAAACAACGCTAAACTCAGAGGCTTTCTGATGACAAAGTAAAGCACGATGAGTTTTCTGTGTGTAGTCTACACTTACACCCACATTGGTGTGTGGGTCAAACTTTCTTAAAATTAGCCAAATTACATGATACAAGAAGCCCAGTTCAGAGGTCAAAAGGAAAGCTGCTTGTTGAATTCATTCATAGATTTTAGATTAAGACAGGGACATGCTGCAAACACAGCTATGGTGTCAAACATGACAATCAGAAGGTAGACATAAAAATTGTGAATTTAGGCAAATATGCACAAGGGATGTTCCTATGCGACTAATTTCCTATATGTTTACACAGAAATATAAAATCTGACAAGCTGACTACCCTAAAGATAAAATCAATTGAGCACAATTAATTTAACACGACCAAGCACAGATCACAGATAAGCAGATAAGCAGGTCAACAATGTCAAATTGGTTTGCTGAGTGTAGCTATAGTTAGCAGAGCTAGCACCACCAGCCTTTTGCTCTCCTTGCAAGTTAACATCCACATGTTTGTTCTGGTCACATATTGCTCCAGTCAAGCATATAATGTACACAGCCTGCATACAACTTTATCTCCATTTTCTAGATAAAAATACTGACAAACCACACGGTGCAACGAGATGTCCTCTGGCATCTGTGCTCGTTTACATGTGGTAGTAAAGCATTAAGCACAAAAGTGTGACATTTTCAGGTTTCTTTATAGTTAATTGCTATGGAGAGCAGAATGTTACTAGTTATCAGTGTTTGCATATAATGATGCATATAGAATCTTCCTTAAACTACCAAGATGGACCAGTGCAAGTTTTATGTTTGTATCAAACAATGTCCCTACATTTCATGCTGTGCTAAGAAGTTTGATGTATACATTTGTGTGTCGTTTAGCTGATTCTGAAAATGAAATATTAAGGGAGCTCACTCAGCCCACATTAAGTGACACAAGGTATTGTTCTTGTTTTTGGAAACACTGGAACAAATGCCTTTTTCTGTTTTAATCCAAATGAATGTGTAACCTGTAGTTATGTGATCTTTCTACTTCTTGCTGGACATGTATTTTACTTATTTCTAGTCTTTTATTTTCTTTTTGTGCTGATATAGACCTATGGGTCTGAAATAAATTATATCATCTGCATCATTTGCTTAAAAATCAATATTGTAGATCTTTAATTAATGCTGTCGTGGTAAAGTATGACATTTCAGTAATCGATTCAAAGCTTTGGGACTTATTTTATCTAATTGACGCTAAGTTTTAGTACCTGCTTCCAGCTTCTGTTTGACAAAAAAAACCACTGCTTTCTGAAATCACTTAAAATCAAAGAATAAATTAAAAACCCAAAGATAACACATCCCTGCTCAAAGCTCAAAGGAGAGGATGGACTCCAACTCATATTAGGGAACTTTCCTCTCACCTATTATGAAGTCATTTACTAAGTAATGACAGTTAAAGGAGCAGAGCTGCTCTGAGATTAAGACTTTGTCACACCCCCCCTCCGTCACAGCTGTGTTTGTAAAGTTTGCAGATGGTATCAGTGAGGCAGAGAAAAGCACTCTGGGAGTCGGGGTGTTCCTTCCCCTGCTACCTCCTCCGTGCCCTCTGCTCTCTAAGTTTAAGAGCACAGCTGGATGTAATCATATCAGATTGCATTCCTGTACATACAACTGTGACACAATAACAACAGCGCATATATCCGACTGTCTTTACACTAATCAGAGCTGGAATGTGGAATTGGGACACTCATATGTGAACTTATCAGCGCTGATTACAACACGCAGGCTCACCCCTCCCCCCTGCTGTGTATTTACATATTTACCTTATTGGGCTGCACCGCTCTCCGCAGATTCTCCATCCATTTGTCTCTCTCGGCTGATGAACGGCAGGAGAAACATTTGCTTCCCGTGGAGGTGGTGACCTACCGCCGCGACGAACGGAGATGGAAGGAGAGAGAGAGAGAGAGAAGATCAAACCTTGTGCATAACAATGAAAAGGAATAAGTGGAACAGACACTTTTTGCTAAACTTAGCTCATAAATATCACTTTGTCTCTGACAGGAAAGCAGCTTATCAAAACACACACACACACAACAGAGGATATAAGTAGACTGAGGATGACTCTGCAGTGCTGAGGGATGACTGAAGGGTGTGAACGGATAGAGGAGATGGATGACTGCTTGGCAGTGCTGGAAGATGACTGGATGATAAAAAATGCACAGCGGGATGCAGAGGAAGAGCAGAGAGGAATGTGAAAAAAAGGAGCCAGTGATGTAATGAGGAGGATAATAGAGACTTGAGGAGATTTCTGGCCTCTCCAGTAGAGTGAGGATAGAAAGTAATCATTAATATCTCTCCCCCCTGAGGCGACCAACGGCTCCCGAGCTGACGCTGCAGCTGCAAACACGTGTTTGTGCACATCCCAGTCTTACCAGAGTCTTTCATAATTCATGGGAATTACTTCAATCCAAAAATCATGATGATGATGATGATGATGATGATGATAATGATGATGATGTACCCTTTAAAACAGAAAAGCCATCTGTATCTGAACCTTTGGCTTTAATTTGCCATTAGAAGCTAGTTAAGATGTAGAAGCTAGCAGCCTCCTAAGATGTAAAACCACAACTCAGTGTTGACTAATGGGCATTTTCTGCACATTTAGTGGGTAAAGTGGGAGAAAAATACGAAGCATTAGTCAGTGGATAAGTTGTGGATATATTTTTGTAACCATTGGGAACCGAAGTATTTCAAAACAGCTGCCGGCTGCAGCTGCAGACGCGGTTGATAAGAGCAGTGAGAGTGAAACAAAACATCCAAATTGTTCAAGGATGCCGAGTCGCTCCGACTGTCGAGCTGAGGGAAACTGTGGAGCTCTCTCGGCTGATTAAATGCTGTGAGCAACCATACAGCCGTTTAACCCCTCGTGTGTACTAAAGCACTGATTTCATCAGCTTTCAGCTCAGTGATTGGATGTTTCCCTCCAAAGTGAAGCTTCGGTTCAGCTTCAATATTTTTTAACTTATTGCCAAAAATCTAATTCAATGTTCATGAGTTGATTTTTTTTTGTAGTAGTGACATAAAATTCCAGCTCCAGCTAATGTTCCAAACAGTATTTAAGTCAGTGTTAACATATTGAATTTGAAGCCTGAGTTGTTGTGTTTTTTAAACATCCAGTACCAAGAAAGTCAGACTGCCATTCCAGCATACAGTCACTGTCACAGTCTCCACAGTCAAGGTGGTTTCTGCACCTTAGAGATAGAGCTGTTGTCATCAGTGGATCAGCTCTAGACACAGTGGAGCAGTGCAAATCCTTGGTTCAATCCTTGATGACAATCTGAGCTTTGGTTCACACTCTGATTGGTCTCAGCAGATGTCTGTCTAACATGAGTCTGGTCCTGCTGGAGGTTTCTGCCTGTTAAAGGAAGTCTGTCTCTGCTGCTGCAACTTGCTAAATGCTGCAAATGTCATGGTGCATTAAGATGAGATCAGACTGAGTCCTGTCTGTAAGATGGAACTGGATCTTATCCTGTCTTGATGTTGGGTCTTTGTTATTAACAGAACATAGAGTACGGTCTAGACCTGCTCTCTTTGTGAAAGCTTCTTGAGATAACGTTTGTTGTGATTTGGCACTATATAAATAAAGATTGATTGTTTGACTGACTGATGCTATCTACAAAAACGCCAATCACAGACTTACTTCATGAGAAAGCTGAGGGGTTTTAATGTTGACAAATTGAGTTTAATCATCTTTTATTGAGTCCTTTTTCACTTATATCATCATCTTTTGGTTTGGCAACATCAGCATTGTTAACAAAAACAGGCTGGGAAATATCGTCATTTTGCCGAAAGATCATTGGCATTAACCTTAATGATGTCAGAACCATGCTTAAAGCTATGGTTGGAAGCCACAGAAGTAGCATGAATATGAATGCAGCATTTCCTCAGGACTCCGTCTAATTGGATTTGATTGGTTTCATAATTTGGTTCCTGATGGCAGGGATTGATTGGTGTTTTCCCAGGTTTACTCCGGCTGTAGATAGCGTCTTTTTGTCACTCTTTTATAACAACCAGTATAACAAAAAGTGTATCTAAATCTGACTACCAACCCAAGCTTTAAAGGCCCTCACAACCCTCTTATTGCAGAGTCAGGCTCCTACAAACAGAGGGGAGGCTAACTCACCCTAGGAGGGCCAAATCAAACAGATAACTTAGATCACTTGATTCATCAGTTGTGGTCTAAAACAAGCTATAAGAAAATCTGCCATTGCACAAATATGAAGCACTATTAGACATTATGTGTCTCACATCTGTAAGCATAACTATGAAGATATTCATGGTAGTTAAGTATTAAAATTAAATGTATTTATATCTGTTTATAATGGAAGAGGATTGGCGAATAACTGTTTCAGAGGGCAGGCAAGCATAAAAATAAATACATTTAGATATAATTAAAAAAAAAAAATTCTGAGATTAAAGTAAGAGCTCTGACATTAATCTGATTTGATGTCTTTGTTTTGAACATGTGAAAAAAAATCCCAAAAAACGAATAAATCTCAGAGTTAAAAAAAAAAATACTGGCCTCCCAAAATGTTTTTCAGTGGCCTTAATCCTCTCCCGAAGTTTACTCTGCATTGCTTTTTTTTATGATGTATTGCTTGTGTAGACTTCCATTGCAAACCAAATTGCCCCTTGGGAACAATAAAGATTTCCTAATCCAGTCCAATCCAATAAACTCTGTATTGTATCCCCTGTCCTCAAACTAGTTCCGGTTAATCCAGGCCTCTGCATTCTCACCACAAGGCAGTGTGGTGTGTTAATTGTCGCTTTGACAGGCTTGAGCTCTCACTCCAAGGCGTCTAAACTCTGGTTCTCCCCTGCCAATGCCATAGACTGGAAATCCTCCTCCTGGTGGTCCAAACTCCTCTGCCAGTGTAAACACAAACACTTCCACAGTGTTCAGAGCTCACAGTCTGGGTACTAACTAAGCAAACAGAGCCGAGTTACCAATGAGTCCTGAAGGTGATCTCTGTTTCCAGGCCCAGAAAGACTCAGATGGGGGTTATGAACTTTGACCTTGACCGAAAAATAGATTTTAGTGGTGACGACTGTGCGACTGAAATATGTGGAGTGTTATAAAAATGGATGAAACAGACGGGAGCTGAACTTTAACTGAGAGGGAAATGCACAAGACGTTTCCTTATGGAGTCTTTGATGTCTGAAAATAACTCCTGCTTTGGCTGTGATTTGATGTTTTAATGAAGCAGGATGAGTCGTAGGAAAGTACTTCATGTAGAGACACAGCATGTGCACTTGTGTTTCATTATACTGTCTGTGTATGTGTGTGTGCGTGTGTGTGTGTGTGTGTAGTGCCTCACCTCAAAGCAGTAATCCTGCCCGAGGATGCTGCTGTGAACGGGCTTGATGACGACTTCGTCCTCCATGCTTAGGTCCAGGGCTTCCACAGCAGTACTGGGGCTGAGCAATGACTCATGGGAGCGAGACTCCTTCAGCCTTGGCATCAGATGAGATCTAAGAGTGGAGAAAGAAGGGAGAAAAAAAAAAGACTGAGTCACCCTGCAGTTTGAGTGGAGGAAGTGAGGGAGAGAAAGGCAGCATATGCACAGCGTGTGTTAGCGAGCGTTCGTGGTGAGTGTGAAGAAAGAGTGCGAGGATGACGAGGAGAGGATGCTCCACTTTTTGCTTCAAAGTCAGTGAGTCCTCGGCGTGACAAGCTCGCGCTCTGTATCAACACATGTTCATGCATCTGATTCTATGATCGCTTGCTAATGGATGCTTTTGTGAGCTGTATTTACGGCTCGAAACATCAATGAGTGAACGGAAAAATCCGAAGACGTGAGTCAAGCTGCACCGCAAACTGGTGCAATAGAGCTGCTATAATTAGTGTATATCTCACATCATTGATTATCGTTAATAGTCTCAATTATTTCTATGATTTGATAATGCTTCATGGAGTTAAAGATCCTTTCTGTTTGTCTGTGCTGCAGAGCTGTATTTACAATCACACACCAAACAAGCTCATAACCCCGTCGACCCCTCTCTTTAGCACCGTGACAGCGGCTCAGAGTGCACTTTAGAAAGTTCAATAATTTGACAAAGAAACCCCTGAAGCTCTATTCATGGACATTTTTCCACCCAGAGAAGATCAGGAGTCAGAGTAAAGACCTGTCCGATGCTTTTTTGCATTCGATGTCATGCTTCTATTTGTGTTTTCAGAAGATACAGCAGACTGAGCTGACCAGGAAAGAGCAAAACTTGGATTGACACTGTGCACACATCTGAACCCCAGTGAGGCTGCTCGTAAAGATGGATTTCTGATAGTTTTTCCTGATATCCTCCTGATATCGACATGATTGTTGGGTCTGTACGTTTTCAGAATAAAGGGGAAAAATTGTGATCAGTGTTTCCAAAACCTGCGGCTTGTATCTCGCATGTGTTGTTTCTGCACCTGTAATCATTCAAATTGAGGAAACTGAGCTTTCTCTTATTCCTTCTTTAAATCTCAAATGAATAATGTGAAATGGTTAGTTACTAATATTATTACGTAGACAGCTAATGTGTTACATATAAGAGTGGTAACATGCACAGGAACATAGAAGTTATTGGTTGAGAAAAGGTAGAACCTTTGAAAAAGGGCTTTCCTACAGCAGGTTGAAGCAGGAGGCTCCTGTGTAGAGGTTATGAAACACACTGGAATGAATATTTTTGCCTCAATATGACCCTTAAAGATGACATATGCTCCTTTCCCACCATATAACACAGTCTCCTGTGGTCTAAATGAAATGTTTGCTGTGCTTTGGTCTAAATATAATATAGATCAAGCACCAGAGGAGGTTTTGGACCCAGCTCTGAACAGCCTCTCTCAGAACAGTACAGTTTTCCAGATACCTAAAGTATGTGTGCAGGAAAATGTTAAAGCAAACTAGAACATGTGCAGCAAGAATTATACATCAACAAAGTACTGCTTTGTCCACAGGGGGCGCCAAATTCAGCACAAACCTAAAGTTCCTCACAGGAGCTTAAAAGAGCTGATGGTTTTTATTTCTCTCTTTTTTTGTATATTTTTTCCCTTGGTGGCTAAAATCTGTTCTAGTGCAGACCCATTCATAAAGGTACAAAGTTTAGCTTCTGTGGTTCTTCGGCTAGCTTCTCCAAACTGAAACCTTGCTGACTGCCATCAACTGTGGGTAAGAGTTAGGAGTATAAGTCACCTTGGTGTATGAGATTGAGTCTGTTTTGGGGGCTTTCAGAGGGAAAAGGGTTCAAACTGTCCTCCTGCATGACATCCATTGCATTCAGCAATGTGCACTTTCTGTGCAGATGTGTAGCTCCTTCTAATACCATCTATTATCACCATCCTTGCTTCTTTGAGCGCCACCTTCGGGGTAAAATAGCGTAGCACAATAAAACACCTCTCTATGTATTATATACTGGTATATTGATTGCACCGGTGTACAGGACACAGCTCGGTTTTGAGATGACAAAAAGTGCAACTTACACAACAAATTTCTTGATACGAAAAACAAACAACTTTGTGTTTAATAGGAAGTCTTTTCCTCTTGAACCCTTGTTTTGAGTTCGACATTAAACCCAACATTAGGCTCTCCTGACATGCAATTTTAAAGCTCCTGTGAGAAACTTTCATTTCATGTCAACTTTGGCGCCCCCTGTGGACAAAGCGGTACCTCGTGTCTTTGCTGATGTTGTCCGTTATATGTGTTGATAGTGTTTTTTTGGTTAACCTTATTCTGCAGTCAAACCCATCACTGATTGTGAATCTATGTCGTACAAAAGGTTAATAAAAGCTGTAATAGACACCTGATGGTTCCAACCTATAAATGAACTACATAGAAATAATGATTTTCTCTCTCTGATGGTCTGGTTTGCTTTTGTATATTATTAAAAGGCATCAGTAATAATTTCAGTCTAGTTCAGAACCGGTGAGAAATTCCTCACAGGAGCTTTAAGTTACTTAAAGAAAACGTTTCATGCAGTGAGGGAAAATGACTCGTTTCATGTCGACACATTCACAGCGGCGTTAAACACCAGCCCTTTGTTTTTCTAGCCTTCAGCCTCACGGTGATAAGCGGATGAAAAGCTAAATACTCCATTGAGGGATGTGAGCAGTGACGAGCAGATACACAAACACCAACCCCTGACACTCAGGCAGCGGTAGGACAATGGAGACGTGGGGGTCACTGACTGGTGTAATGACTGAGAACATTCTGTTAATAGTGCCCTCTATGGTCAGCTTACACGCTAATCCCATGTATGTGAGTAGGCGCTCTGTGTTTGTGCGCGTACTGTCCATCTCTTGTGCTAGACGGAGAGCTTTTCAGGAAAAAAAAAAAATGCAGCAGCCGTAATGACAGATTAGCAAGCGCGTGCAGCCCTTTGTACAGTCAGCCGGCTTTGTGGTTAAATCCATGGTCCAATGTGGAGTGGATAATGGTCCTTTCTAGTTCTCACACACACACACACACACACACACACACACAAACACATGCAAACACAGACGCAGATTTCATCCTCTGAAAAAAAAAAGTACAAAATACAAGTGCAAGCACCTCAACAGAAGAATTTAGGAGCTGCTAGTAGTTTCCAAAGCACAGCTGCAGGAAGAGTGTGTTTGCAACGAGATCTGCTTTGTGATTGGCCGGCTGGGTACCGGGCAGAACAGAGAGCGAGTCAAGAGAGCCGGGAGGAGGGGAAACAGGGGTTTACTGGTGGGATATACTGTTTACGACATGGAGGGATTGGAACTTGATGTATGAAGTAATGTTTAGATGCTATAAACAAACCTGGCGTTACTATGACACATTATATATTCTTACAAATGGGCTGCTTACACATTTATAATATTTAGCCCCAAGGTTTATAAAGCAAGCTACAATTTTTCCTGCACAAATGCACTGCAGCCTCTAGACAATAATCCGCATGTTCTGTAGAGAAATGACCTGAAGGAGAGGAATGAAACTTCAAAAAGAAATGTATCCTATTCCACTGCTATGGTTCCTTTTTTCTCTCTGCATATCATATTAGAACATTACTGTCAGTGGAGATGGTGGGACACTGTGAAAGTATGAACTGATGAATAATAATGCCGCCTGTCATCTGTATTAAATTGCGCTGCAATGTGTAATTTACAGCCTATTGTGGGCCACTTTGTTACCATGACAGTGAAAGACTGTCTGGCGTGTGAAATGTGCTTGTAACTTGCATGTCACGCAGTTTGACACACTGATCATGTCAGAGGCAGCAAATAACAACTGGTATTAAAAGCAGGGCTGGCTAAAACTGTGTTTCCCTCCCCCCCTAGCATCATCTATTCTCAGCAAACGTCCTTCCTTGTCCTTGACTATCCTCCATTTCTCTGCATTTATTTCTCTCCTGTCCTGTATTTTTCTTGTTCTGTGTTTCCCTGAGGTCTGGAGGTATAGTTTATCTTCTTCACTCTCTGGTCCACATATTTCAGCTCTGTTTATCTTTCTCACCGTGTTTATCTCCCTTCCCCTCTCTCAGGCCACAAATCAATCCTGCCCTCTTTTGTGTTTTGGGCTTCATTCGGGCCACATAAATACTTGAGTAACACACGTTGGTGATAGTTGAGGCACGTTCAGCGGTTCCTTCACACACAGAGAAGTGTATAAAGCCCTGTAGTAAAATACATAATTGAAAAGGTCAAGGCATAAAGAACAGACTTTGAGAAGACCGGATCATAAATTACAGAGGAAGAGGAAGCGAGCACCTCTCATACTGTATGTATGGCACCTTATTTTTGGCTTCATAACTAAATGATTGGCTCGTATGAGAGCACACAAAACTTTAGAGACACAGAGATATGTGTTGTTGGAGAAACACTTTTCACAGAATATTTTGAATGTGAGTTTATGTGCTAACACCAACCTCCTTCCATGTCATGTTCAAAATGAGTGATGAATGTAAAGAACCATTATCATTTAACCAATTTTTGATTGATCAAGAAAGAGAGCGTGGAAATTTGGAGGGAAATTTTGCCACTGTATGTATCCAATAACTTTCAAGCTACACTTAGATGACAGCTAGCGTTAGCATTCAGCCTCCTACTAGCTAACATAAGTGTAAGATTGGAAGTAGCAAAAACCTTATGTTTGTTTGATAGGGTTAAACTCTACAACAAGTTAGGCGTCAATTCTTAGCTTATGAAATGTTAGCTAGGAATGTGCTTACTGCCGAATGTGGTGGTTGAATGCTAATGTTAGCTGTTGTAGCTAACACATTATCAAATTTGTTGTTCTTATGTATTTCCAAATTTGGCCTGATGTACCTCAAAATTTGCATGATCACTGATGTTATAACTGATTTCAGATACCTCACATTTATACTACTTACAACCTGAAATACAGCACTACAACATTTTAACAAAATTTATTAAAGTTTCCCATTTTGAACATGACATAAGAGGGAAAATGGCCGATATTACTTACTGGTTTCAGGCGCATTCATTGACATGTATACAAATCAATGCTTTGTAATATGCTTGAGTAAACCTGCCAACATCCTCTCTACTAAAGGTCATTTTTGACTGTTGTATACGGTCAGTAGCAGCAGCATTGCATTGAATGCTTTGTTAACAGTAGATGAAAAACAGGAACCACTACAAAGTGTATTTAAAACATCTGTTTCCATTTCTTTGGTGATCTTATCTTTACCTCTTTTTCACCTCAAGTAAGTGAAGTGTTTTTGAGACATTTCCAGAAATGGTTCAATTTCCTGGAATGAACACGTACCCTCAGGGTTTGAAAGCACAAGCTAACAAAAAAACAACAACCTTAAGATCAAAATAAGGAGGTTAATGAAAATAACATAATCCCCATGTGCTGCATCAAAGAGAAAATTGATTTAAATTGGTTAGTTGAAGAGATATATTTCAATGCTTTATTTATTCCTGAAAGGACAAGAATAAGATCACAGGCATGGCAAAGACAACGAACAAACATAATTTCACAAACAAAAGATTATTTCAATAGTGTCAATTTGAGACACAGTGTTTGGAAATCAAAGTCTTAAACTCTGCAAAAGGAGTAAATATCTTTAGTCTGTCAAATGGTTAATCCATGAGATAGGGGCATCAATGGAAAATGCTGATTTGCAGAGTTCAGGGTAAGCTCAAGGGGCTTTCAGAACTAGCCAATCAGAGGAACGAGTAATGTAGTATCTGTAATACCACTCCAACAAGTTTGTAATGTAAGAGGGTTTCTTGCCAGTAAGAGCTTTAAGAACATATAGCTACCAATGCTTGGTATTTTTTCCCTCATACACCTCGCAGGCTGGTGGTACATTTATTATTAAGGAACTTATACCACTGCATCAAATCAAATCCTATCATCACAGCCCTGAGATCCCGACGCCCCGTGCCCTGCTCAGGTTCAATAGAAACTCAGTTAGCAGTAAGTTCAGAGTCCAGTAATGGATTCTGAGTGAGTCTGGGCTGCACCCAGTCGGCTTTGTATCTGCATCCTGTAAGAAGAGTTCATCTGATAGGCCGTCTGGGATCTGATAAAGTCTGAATCCTCTGGCTCGTATAGGCGTCAGAGCACTTAGACTTCTTACACACTGGCTTGCTGGCTAGCTTGCTGGACCACAGGGGATTATATTTGTACTGATGGCTTCAGATAGGCTGAATTAATGTACTGCAACTCCAAATAACAGCGCTTTGAAATTCTACATCCTGCTGAGTTTCTACTGGAGAGCGTGTCATTTCACTACAGAAACATGCAGCAACAGCAGCACTTTATGCTGCATGTGAGGTGGTCTTAATCTACACATGAAACATCTCAACTAACACGCCGAGTAACCCTAAAGCATCTGACAAAACCTTCAGCAACAAATACCTTTCTCAAGTGAGGCGTCCACTTAATACTAACTCCAAGCAGTCTGATGTTAAGTCTTCTAGTGTTTACTGTGGTCGCCGCCCTGCTTAGTGTTTACACAGCATTTAGCTCTCCTGTTAGAACAGCCTTTAAAACAATCAATATGCTTTGTACTTGGAGACCGGCACTGCAATTACCAGTTAATCATGGTCCCTACCAAACAAGCACATTAGACCTGTGTGCCAGTGGGTATACGTTTTATTATAAAATAGAGATGTGTAGCATTAGAAATCTTTGAGGACATCTAACTAATGCTCCTGTGGAGGTTTAATGAAGTCAGTGGTTTACAAACATGTAACTGATCAGAGGCCTTAAAAGCTTCCCCACAACATAAAAGGTCTTTAATTTGACTAATTATGAATAAAATCATGTAAAACTACAAAGCTGGATTAAAAAAAAGATTCAGTTGTTTATGTCCCTGCATGACACTAATCTAATGCAATTTCAGGTCAACTCAACATCCCTCCATATGAATGACTCAATTTACAAAATGTTAGTCCACAAGTATTCATTATGTAATGTTAAATTGAAAGAAAAACTTGTTTAAGGGAGTAAAAAAAGCAAAGGCTGATAGATCCAGAGTGGTTTGAGTATGAAAATGATGGAAATTATTAGCCTTAGTAAATATTTCTCATAATTTGATAATTTTCTTTGAGAACAGATTCAGCTTTCAAAAATACAAATGATCTTTACAAAAATGAAATAACAACTTTAAAGCTCGAGTGTGATTCTTTTTTTTCTGGTTATGTGGCAGACTGAATTTAATGCAGATGCCTCTTTATGGCTTACAAAAGCAATCAAACCATCTGTGACAAGATTATTATTTCTCTATTGTTATTTTGAATGCCTAAAAATATTGTCACAGGGTAGGTGACATGGTAAAGATGCTTACTGAGTGATACATTTGACTTTTAAAATAAATCAGAATAACATGTTTCCTTAAAAACTAGGGCAACATTAATGAACGAAGTGCAATGTGATTAAGGTCCGAAATCAATTCTTCTTTTTGTCCCTTTCTGCACACATCAGTTAAGCTGCCGCAGTGTCTTCCTGCTTCCCGCTGACACCGTGATGGAAAATATGTCCACTGGACTTTTGAATGGCATATTTGACTTTAAAAAAACTCCCAGATGGCTCAGTTGACAAAAGTTATATGCACTTTTTGTCTGATGGAATTAAAATATTAACACAGTACCTTGATTTTGAGCTACAAGCTACAAGTTTAGCATACAGGCACAGGTAATCCAACAGACCACATCACAAAAACCCACAGAGCACCATTTCGGAGTGTGCATAATTGATGCAGACCTGTAGGACACTATAATTGGCACTAAGTGAAAGTTCCTTACTGAAGCTTTAAGTAACATTGATGCAGCAACATTCGCTAATAGTGAATCTTCATACTCTAGCGATATTTGGTACACACTGAGCAGTTACTCATTTTATTTTGGGCTACCTGGATAGTATATACATTTAGGTTAAACATGACTCAGGCCAGGTTAAAATATTTTTGATCATGCAGCTGATGGATACTGATTGGATTGTGAAAATTGCTTTAGAACAGCGTTAAGTGTTGATTAAGACCTTTTGGCTGGGTACTGTAAGTGTTCCATAATGAGCAAACAACAAACTAAGATGATTTGCTCATCTCCTAATTTGTCACCCACCTATATAACAGTCATTTGAACTTATCTATAACTTGAGTCAAAGTAAAACCATGAATATAGCCTGACAGTGTGAGAGACACATTAGCTTCTGCTCTGCTTTAAATGCTAAAATAAAGGTGAGCAGAAATGTTGGCAATGTGAACCACAAAAGATGATTGAGCAAGAACATCAGCAAAGTGGTTAGACAAGCTGTTTGTAATAGTGTGCTTAAGGTGAGGTTTCAGCACCCTCATCTCCCTGTAGAGTCTCAAAGTTCATTAGCTGCTCCTCACAGCTGGCTCAGCTTGTAGTTTGGGCTGAAACCAGCCAGTAACATCTACCTCTCCGCGAGCACCTGTCCCTGAACTCTGACATCAAAGCGGAACACTTCACAGTTAACAAGGAAACACGAATCACACAGTAATTGTTCAAGCTTGATTATGAAACACAGCCACTGCAGCGACGGGCAACCGGACAAATGAGCCATTATTCCTGCATTGAGCCGTCACACAATAAAGTGTCCATTATGCCCACAGCTTTGGCTCTGACTTGGCGGAAAGGACCACAGGCCGTGATGAAACAATTACGTGTCTGTCACATTGCAGAGTAGTCTGTCACGGGTCTTGATCGCTCATTTGATCTGAGCAGATGTGGTTCGTCTTTCTCTGAACTTGGCCAGAATAAAGCGGCACTATGGGATCAAAGAGGACGTCAAACTTAGCGCAATCAATCTCTGCTGATTCATGTTTTTGCTCCTAATGTCATTTAGCAATATAGGAGTAACTGTGGTTTGAACATGGACTTCATATAACATAGACATGGCATCAGTGATGTCACCCATTGGAGGCAGAGAGGAGTTATGAAGCCTAAGGATGGCAAGTGTCATATTGGAGATGCTGACATTAACTGGAAAACCACTACAAAGCACCAGTCCGTCAAATCAGCCATGCCCAAAATTATGACTCATCATGCAAAACTCATGGCCACAATTAACTCTGTTAATATTGATGTTTTGATATGGGCTCTAACAGGTTTTCCTTTGCCCCTATTGGTCATTTGAGGAACTACAGTTTTTTAAACTACCACATGGCTTCACTTTTCAACAACAGAGGCTGCCACGTGGTTTATTTACATGCAATTTATACAGGAAGTGGACATATCCTCTTTGTTTCAAAAGTACAGCTAATGGAGAAGTGACTTGCACCTGCAGCCTTCCTAGTGGCTAGCAGGGGGGGGCCTTAATTGGTGGCAAACACATTTCGGATCTCAAGGTAGTCTGTGACCAACTGATCAAAGGGTATTTGTTAGGAAAGGTCTGATAAAGAAGGGTTCAGGTTACTGCCTTTTCAACCAGGATAGCAATGAATCAATGTACAGTAAATCCAACTTGTCACCAATGTGGTCACTACCAACATCCAACCAAACAAGATGGCAACCACATAAAATGCCAAACCCAAGGCCAGAGGGAGTTCAAAAACAAACGGCTGATGTCACTTAATATGTCCACTTCTTTCATGCAGTCTTTGAGTTTGGGTTCGGGTTTACCTGTGTTCATGCATCAACCTGCCATCTGTCGATTGTCGTCTACACCGGAGTGAACAGTTGGTTGACGGGCGGCAGGAGAACACTGACAACAATACAAACGTCTGGCCGATATCGGGAGACAGAAAGAAGAGTAGTCAGGAGGAGGCGAGGGAAACAGACTGGGGGGGATCCTGTCAGATGCTGCTGGTGCAGAACACTGGATGTGAGAGCTGAACCGCTGACATGTGGCAACAGGCCTCGGGGCCCAAAACACCAATCAGGGGGCAGCTCCAAAAAAAAATGATACAGTCAACAGAACAGCAGTGCAAACCTCATTCTCGGTCCAAGTTTGGCACATTGCAGAGGAAGACGGGTCTTTGGGGACGGCGGGGACAGTATGGTTAAGGTTGTGAGTGAGTGAAGAGCAGCTGGATGTGCGGCAGCTAATGTGACAGCCGTACTATTACTCCCATCGCAAACAAGCCCGAGAGGGAAATTTGCGCGTTTGAAGTGCCACTCTCAATCAAAAAACACCCTCTCTACTCATCCATCCGTGACCTCTTTGAGTCCTGATTGGCTGGCCGGAGAAAGCGCTAACAATGAAAACATGGAATATATGCATTTAAACAGATGGGTAAAACAGATGAGTGGGCACAGTCAAGCCTGAGTTGATGCATATCCAGTGCATTAGTGCTTTACAGCAACCGAGCGCCGGGCGACGGCACCCGGCTTTTGAGGCTCGCACAACGCCAGCGGTCTAATGCACAGAAGACAAAAGAGAGATTACAGGAGAGGGGGGAGACGGTGAGAGACACAGCTCGGGGGCATCTTTGAAGCTTTGGTGTGACCGCTTTTGTGAAGAGGCAGTTAGCGCAATAGATGGGAGCGCACATTATCCTAAAAAGTAAAGAAGGCATAGCTGCACACAAAGACGGCCTTTCATTTACAGGCAGGAAGGAAGCTTTTAAAGGCAAGAATGAGACACATGCAAACACACCCATACACACACAGGAAAGGAGGGAGCTAGCTTTAGCATTTAGTATCTAAATGGTTAGCTCCTCTAGGCTTCTTTTCAAGCGTCTGCAGGGATTGCCTGACTCAAAGCACTGGCAGACATTCTACAACGTGGGAAAAGTTGGCTGGTAACTGAGATCAGGTGGCAGGAGAACAACTGTTGGGAGAGCTAACGCAGCAACCGAGCCAGGCTGTCTGCTTACACACACACACACACACACACACACACACACACACACACACACACACACACACACACACACACACACACACACACACAGGCAGACAGACACAGCTTGATTACACAGTGAGAGCATAGCCTCCCTGCTACGGCTGAAAGGTAATTCAGTGTAACATCTGCTAGGACACTCGCAGCGGGAGACCAATAGGGAGCGCTGAACTGGCTGGGATTTGGATCTCTGAGGTCATCGTGTTGAGTGAAAGAGAACAGAACAGCTGGCCGAGAATTACAACCAACCACTGCCGGACGGACGGAGCGAGACGATGCACGCATCTGCAGAGCACAACATGCACGTTACCTGGGAGTGTTTTCGCGATGATTTTCTGAGCTCCACAGGATGTGACACATGGTGAATATTGTTCTAAGCTTCATTCTGTTCCCAGGTTAGTCAGAGTGAAGAGTCAAAGGGTTATTGCTGCAGTGTCGCTACTACAGCGCAGTGGACTTTGTAACAAGGAAAGGACTCCATATTCATAGTAATTACATCAGGGTGTGCAGCCAAGACACCACAAGGACGGAGAATATATAATGAGGTCAAAGGTCGTGCTAATGAATGACTCCTTAAGTAGCAGATTTGGTCACAGGGCAAAGTACAAATGTCATACTAATGACTAATGGCTTTCTGGGAACTGGTCGCCGCGGTGCGATCGGTGTATTGATTTAAATAATGCACTTTATGGAACGTGTGGTCAGAAAACAAAACATGACCGAAGACGGCTTCACTAGAAAACACACAGTTTGTTTTCTGTCACGCAGCCTCGTGGAGTATTCTGTCTCATGACTTCATGTCCTAGTGGCCCAGTGTGACTCGTCACCCACACACATTCACACGCGAGTGGAATCCCCCGAGCGGTAACAACACTCAGGCACACAAACACACACACACTGACACACACACATACATACAAAGATGCTGCCAGAAACGTAAAAGGAACAGGACAGTAAATCAGATAAATGTGTTCTATAAAATGCCTTTGCATTTTCAGCTCTTGTACAACATCGTCTGCGACAAAAGTATGATAAACTTGAGTGTTGCCATTAGAGCTGCACAATAAAACACAATCTTAGGGCTGTCACAACATGAGCATTTGCAATAAACTAAAAAACATCTGCATTTATCAAAATCAATAAGAGCAAATATCTGATATAAACAAGCGATGCGCCCTCTCTCAGCATGCCTTAATTTCACTTATTGCATTTAGGCCCGAGGGAAGCAGCCATGCTTTCACACCACTTAGATGTAGTAAGAAGACGCTCAAGCGAGATACACAGTAGAATAACTGATTCAGGAAAGACATGCTGCACAGAGAGGCTGCATGGTGGTGCAGTGGTTCGCAACATTGTGGTTCCTGGTTTGAATCCTGACTGGGGATTTTTCTGTGAGGAGGTTTCATGCTCCTCCCATGCATGCGTGGGTTACCTCTAGGTAGTCCAGCTTTGTCCCACAGTCCAAGGACATGCTCTTTAGTGGTTCCCAAAGTAGGGGCGAAACACTGATAGGGGGGGTCGCCAAATGCATCCAAAAACCAAGAGTTTACAATTAAAATATAGACAAAAATAATAAATGAAACCATGTCTTAAGACACTTAAGGGTGTCAAGCCAGATTAACAACAGTATCAGTGGCAGCAGGCACAGGAAACACAGCAACATGTGCACATTGGTAGCCTAATTTTTATAGGGACCAGCTATGTTAAGTATCGTCGGCCATTTTTTACCCAATTTTGTCCACTATTAAGTGTATTCCCACAGCAGTGAGAAACATTTAACCACCTCAAGGGACAGTGGGGGATTGCCAGTCTTCAGCACTGCTTTATTGGGGGATGTGGGCTGAAATGTTTGGGAACATAGGGGCCAACTGGCCTCTCTAAATTGCCCGTGGGTGCGAGTGTGAGTGTTACTGCCTACTGTATATATGCCCTGTGATAGGTTGGAGACCTGTCCAGGGTGTACCCCAATGACTCGCCCAATGACAGCTGGGATTGGCTCCAACCCCACATGTCCCTGAATGGGATAAGTGGTATAGATGATGAATGGACTGATGTATAAGTCATATAAAACCAACAGTGTTCATTTCAGCCTGTTTGATAACCATTAAAAAAACTCCTCACTTTGGCTTTAAGTTAAACAATAAGTAATGACTTAGCAGAAGGACTGATGACGTCATGGGTCAGGAAGAGATTTTGTGATAAACAGGCGTAATGGAATGAACCAAATTTAGTGTTCAAAGATAGAAGAAATATCTCTTTAGCCCCACAGTACGTCTTTGCTTTCAAACTGAATGAATCAGACACCTTTCTGCAGCATTGTAAGTCGGATGTGCTGGTTCCCCCTTTAGAGAGTGTTTGTGATAATTATATGTGCTTTCAAACACCATCCAACTCTGTCCACTTTGAAACTGCCGAGCGAATACCCTTGACAGGTCGAGGCTGATTCATTATTTCAAACGTAAGAAAGCGGCATTCACAAGAAAAAGGAACATCTTTCTACTTTTTTGCTTTGTGATTCAAAGAACCTCTGACCAGCGTTTCCATTCTCATTAATTCCGCACTAAAAAATCCTCGGTGAGGAGAAGATTGGAGGCAGGGGTGGAAGACGGAGGCAAAGATAATAGAGTTATCACCATGGTAAGGCAGGGGATAATGAAAACGTTGGCTTAATTGGGCAAATGTCTGCCCAATTAACAGACTTATCATTTGGCTCCGGGCCATCGAACAATCCTTAACTGTTAAACCCTGAAGGGCAGCGAGGTGTCGGGCCGGTTTGAGAGACTGTCCCTCACCATTAAGATCCTGACTCTAATAGAGAAGAGCAAGGAAAAAGATAATATCCTGACTGAATCACTGAAGTATAACACTATTAATTAAATCATAGGTTACACATATCACTAACCTCGATGACATACCACAACCACACACCCAAAGAAACCCATCTTTGAACTTTAACTTCCTGCATTTGTTATTCCCATTAGCTTTTATCGGTTAGTAATAAGTGATGTGGAAATATGAGTGTGCTTAAACCACAAAGCTTCACTCAGACAATGACGGGCTATTAAGGGCAAGACAGTCACATATCTGCAGCTATTACTCAGCCCTGACCATGAGGCTGAGAATACTTACAGCACGCCAAGGTCACGGATATGGTGTCTGCATCTGTGCTCAGTGTGTTTACATGCTCATGTGTATGTGTGGAAGGCAGAGGGAGATCAAGCTGAATGCAAAAAAACCCCAAAAGACGTGCAGAATAGGATGTATCAATTGGTTTCAAGCAAAGAAGAAAAGCTTTTTCTTCTGAACTCTTATGTAACTGTTAAGTGCTCGGGGAGCTGATAACTTAATGTGCAAAGGAGAAGAAGAGAAGATGAGGAAGAGTGTTTTTCACTTCTTGACCTGAATATTCAAAAACACCCCTGTGGCATCGGACAAAGAAATAGGCAAACACTCAAGTTCACGATGAGAAATAGAGGGCACGGTGCTCCTCTTCCCACGCTGGATGGCAAAACTCAGATGACAAAAACAAAATCAAGCCTGTTATCTCTGCAAAAAAACAACTTCTCCTTTTAACTTTCCAAATTTCAAAGCTGCCTTTCAGCAACCCAATTCAGAGAGGTAAAGTAGCTTCAGCACATCTCTGGCTTCAAATAGTAAAATGTGCTCTCAATGCTGAGATCTTATTTGCACTCTGAAGCCAAGCTGTGCCTCTGGCACTGAATAGTTTTCATGTTCAAGTCTGAGCTTGTCCACTTTTTTTACATCTACAACACCTTCTTTACAAACTATTCAGAGGAGCTGCATTGTTACTCTGCTTTAATTAACTATCCTGACCTTTCTTCACATTTATAACTCATGCAGACATTACTTTATGGCATTAAAGTAGCAGTTAATAGATTAAGGTAGAGTTTGCTATCCTTAGTGAGCAGTGGGCGGCTGCAGCGACAGAGGTTTCCAGAAAACCACAGCTGTGCTGGAAATATCCCCAGTAACACGAGCTCCAAAGAAGAAAGTTTAAGAACAAAAGTAACACTTACGATCTACTGAATATGTGAAACATTGTTCAGCAGAGTCTCTCCGAGCTGGATCCCCAAAAACCCACGGCTTCACTTTGGGTCGCATTCCTCTCCAGCGGCTGGCCTCAGTGTTTTCCCGACTATTTTTGAGACTCTGGGAACGTGGCTGGAGGCTCTGCCCTCTGAGTTACACCGCACCGCTCCCAAAGGATGTCTGCTGCTGCTAACACACCCCTCTCCACATCCCATTTAAAAAGACAGCGCTGTTATTTAGGACAAGCCTGCCCATGGTCCAGTGTAACATTATAGGGTGATGAGGTAATGCAAGAAGCCAATGAGCAAAGCAGGGGAATACACAGGTAGGAGTCAGGGGGATGGGTGTGAAATACTTCTGTGTAAACAGAACAATGGTCAAAAGTACAACTATAGCAACTTTTCTTTGACACCTTCCACTTTAACTCATGATTATTTGATCCATATCAAACTTTTTAAGCAATTTTTACTTTAAATTTGTCTCATTAATCTTCTATTTTCTCCTGTTTAAGAAATAAAGACTAAATATGGGTTCCAAGTGCAACTAAGGACAAGATTTCTGGACGGGGGTCAAGTGAACACTCCCACTCCCCTGCTTTACTGCCAGTGGTCTGAAAGTTCTTATTTGACCTCTCCAAAATGCTCTAAAAACACAAGTTAAACTACTCATGGGTCACTAATAAATGGGGTTGTGCCAAAAGTTGGGAAAAAAAGTACAAAAGTCAATCAATAGAATTCGAGGCTAATGAAAACATGTTGGATCTATCACTTGATGACTGGAGCACCACGCTAGCCAGCGACGTGGACGATGGACAAGACCAGGACAGGTGAAGATAGACATTTAAGGGCAGTGCAACATACTCTTGGATGCTCTTTTCCTAAATGACAAAAAAAAGTTGAAAAAAGGAAAAACTGTGAAAGAGAGAAAGAGCCGTCAGCCTGTTATGAAGTTATATAGGTGCCCCTGTCTGAGAAAAAACGCAAAATCTATATTTTTTCTCGCTGAAGTCAGTCCCTGGGACACACAGATCCTCTGTCATCATCAGATCTGTCTCCCCTGCTTTTTCTCACACTGACACAACCTCAGTGTTGGCAGCCAGGAAGTCAGCCTGGCCTGCCTCCTCCTCCTCCTCCTCCTCTCCTCCCTCCCTGTTTTTTCCCTGCAGCAGGAAACAATGGCCCAGCCTTCAGCAGCACACTCTGTGGGAAAAACGCTGGGTCCTTGGCCGGAGAGAGGGACTCCAGGAAATGGACGGAAAAAGAAAAAATGGAGCAAACAAGAGGAGGAGAAAATGAGGACAGCCAGGTTCAGGGAGGAGACGTGCTGCTGCCAGATGTATTGTATGTCTGTGTTCAATAGCTTTGGACAAAGTGAGGGACGAGTGATGTCAACGTTAAGACGTGCTGTCAAGAGAAGCTTCAATTCGGAGTGATGGTTGAGCTCCCGAGCCCCAGAAATGCCAGTCATTTCCTGTGAAATAATTACATGGAAACAGGTCCCGTTTAAGCATTTCTGCTTTGTGAACAAGAAGAGAACATTGAGCTCAACCACTCAGCAATCTGCAGACGTCATTATGTAAAAAAGAGAGACTTAAGTGAGACCCTGCAGGAGCTACAGTAGCAGCTGTTTGCCTCAACAATGGAACTCATTGTGAACTATACAGCGGAAAGACTCTTGCACCCCATTATAGGTGGACCACTTCTCCAGTCCCCAAACAATTTAAGTATCATTTAGGAGGTGAGAGTGGAGGAGGTGTAATGTACTCATTCCTCTCGATGGAATGGATTAGAATTGCTCACTCTTATCACGAGTAAACAGACCTGCATGCCTCGCTGTTTGGAAGAATGGCTGGGTAAAGGTTAACTACAAAGCCAAGGCGAAGCCTGGAGACTAAACACTCTTGGGGATTTCCTCATTCTTCTGGTCCGGGTCACGATAATATCATGCCGCGTAGTGTTGTTTTGATTGTGACTGCTTCCACATTTAATGCAGGACAGGCTCAAGTGAGGCTTCTCTATCTATAGCAGAGGGGTTTTTATCACTCTAGCAGGGCAGGAATGCAGAGAGATATCTGAAAATCTACATTATTCATAGGAAAAAACACTGAGAACAATAGTCTTTTATACTCTGACTTATGTTTTTATGTTTTGTGTGTATGTGCGTGAGTGTTTAAGGCAGAGTTTCTGCGCGAACACACACAAATTCACATCAAATCATGCCAAGGAGTGTGTGGGTGGGGTAAGCGCAAGGTCATGAGCCTAGTGCACAGCAGTAGACAGCAACAGGACGGGTCATATGAGGGGGTGGGGGAGAAAGCGCCCTCTTGGCTAACTGGTTGACTGTAGGCAGCCCCCTGAGGCCTCCCCTCTGAGAAGTTATTCCCTCGCTAACAGCTAACCTGTTAAGTAGAGCACCACCTGCCTGCGCAGAGGTAAAGGGAGGGGACGAAAAAGGCAGAGGAATTGGTGGAAGCAGAACGTTCCAGGCAAGCTTGCACAAGTCTGTATAGCAAAGAGGTGGGTGGTGGAGAGAGAGAGGGTGAGACGTGTTGGACAAGTGCGTGTTGATAGAGGGCAGGGAAGAGGAAGGCAAAGATGAAGAGACTGACAAGACTGAGAGGAGAGCAAACTGAACTCGCATCAATATTCCAGTGAGTGGAGTAGAGAGAATATGAAAATCACTGCAATACGGAGGAGGGCAAGAGCGAGAATAATGAATAACTGTTAATGCTGCTGCACCGGATCTGGGCTGCAAGTGATCAAACTTAATGAGACACTTCTGCTTTTTAAATTTGAAAGGTAATAACTGCCATGTAGAAATTTGGCTGGGGTCAACTATCCCTTAAATTGGAGGCTGTCTTTGGCAAAGTTGCAGGATGTTATTGATAGACAAACTTAAGCCAAATGAGAATGTCTTCTTTCCTTCTCCAGAGGAAGGGACAGTAAAAAAGAAAATTCCATGCAGTTTAACACAATCACAGCTGCCATATCCCTGTGACTGCACGTTCAAAATTGGAAACTCTAATATTTTATAATTTTATGATGAATTTAAGATGCTTTCTGTCAGATTAACAATAGCATGAAATTTGCATAAAACTACTTTCTGGCTTTCATTGCTGTTAGTAAGCTAACGTTACCATCCATCCAAAAGAAATGATCTTGCAAACATGACTGTTAGCTTGCTGACATTATTTCTGTAATGGAAACTAGCATACATTACACTCAGTTAGCCTCTATTACCAAACAAATCTTCAGCTATCTGATGGTAATCACCTAAAAAACATTGTTAACTGACTTACATTATTGTTGAACATGTTAGCTAGCAAATAGTTATTACCTAGCAAATAACTCTGAAAGGTAGCTAACATTAAGCAACTTTAGCTAACTGACAGTATTGACCTATAGTAAACATTGCTGTTAGCTTGCTTGCTTTATTGTTGGAAATTCTAGCTAGCAAACAGTATACCCAGTGAACATTACTGCCAGCTAGCTAACAGCACCATAAGCAACTTAAGCTAGCAGACATTGTTGTAAGCTTGCCTACATTAGTGTTAGTACTGTAAACAAGCTACAGTAATTGCTTGTCAAACATCACTGTCAGCTAGCTTACAATACTGCAGACGACTTTAGCTAGCTGACAGTGAATACTTAGTTAACATTTTTGTTAGCTTGCTCATATTATTGTTGGCAATGTTAGCTTGTAAAAAGTACACCAAGCTAACATTACTGCCAGATTCCTAACCTTACTATTAGCAACTTTAGCGACCTGACAGAAAATAACCTACTGAACACCATTAGCTTGCCTACATTATTGTTGGCAAAGTTAGCTAGTTGACAGTTTTGACCTAGCTTACCTAACTGTGTGCTAGCTTACATTGTTGTACTCTACCTTAGTTTTCTGACAGAATTTACAAAGCAAATATTACTGTTAGCTAGTTTATGCTAAGATTATATTGAGCTATTTTACAGTCATTACTTAGCAAACAGTATTGTTAGCTAGCTAACATTATTGTTGGCAATGTTACCTAGCATTTATGACTGTCAGGTAGCCAACATTGCTGTGAGAATATTAGCTAGCTGACAGTAGTTGCTTAGTAAATATTGCTGTAATGCTAACTTTCTAATGTTAATGTTGAATATGTTAGCTTGCAAAAAGTAACATTACATCAGCATTTAAGGTTCCCACACTGAGCGTGATGTCAGAAGTAAATGGCTGCCATGTGAATATTGTGAATAAGTGCATTGAGATTCCACTCATCCTTTTTAAAGCCCTCTCTCCCTTTTATTTTCATAAAGCAGCTCCTTATAAAGAGAGTTTAAACAAAAATAGGGCAATAGCAACAGTTTCTCTCTGTGTTTGTTTATGTGCATGAAAGATACAAAGATTATGAGAGTGGAAGGACAGAGACAGACCCGTACTGTGGGTCCTTTTTCTTGAGAGCACCGCTGTCTCTGCCCTGTGGCCTTCAGGGCAGGAGAGTGCGAATGAGGGATTCAATTATTGACAATGCACAGTGCTGCCCCATCATGAGCATATGCTCCTTTTTCATCCCCTCCCAGGCCTGGCAGAGGAGAACCAGTAAAATATTACTGAATGTAATCAATGCAGCCTACTTCCAGCATCTTTCTTTGAAGGCAGCAAGCTAGACTGAGAGCTAAATTCTAACCTCTTATTTGCTGACGTACATTAAAAATCTCAAAGGATTGAAGTCATTGAATAGAAGCTCTTGGATGTTTCTGTGCACGACCTGTCATTCTGTCTTCCTTTCATGTTTTAAATCCTTTTCAGTTTGATACTTTTGACTGCACCGTGCCTTTATGCTACCATCCATGTGTTTGTGTGTCGATTGTCCATAATCTGCCATAAATGTTTAGATCCTGTTAAGTCTTTTATAGCAAGACCTATCTGCAGACTGTGCTGTGCAAGCCCTAAAGAAAGGTCTGGCTTAACCAATTTCATTTCTACACGAGGAAAGAAAAAAAAAGCTCTGAGTTGTTTATGTTTGTTGAACAAATCATGATCGTCCTGGGAGGCGCTAAGCTCTGGATGCAGCCATGGGAGCGGACTTGTTTTGGTGGAAAATTTGCACTTGGAGATGGACAACCTGGCATTAACTGCTTCAGAAACAAGAAATAAAATGACAAACACAACAAGGTGCAGGAGATAAAAAGCCTGCCTCCAAATCTGTTAGCTTTGAGGCTGACGACTGCTTTGTGACTTTGCAATTTCAACAGAGTTTAAGTGCTGTAAGTTGTCAGGAAACATTGCAGTCCAGAACATTTACTCCTTCATTTTAACAGCTAAGAAAACAGCAAATGTGAAGATAAGTGGTTTCAATTGTTGGAAATTAGATGACTATTTATAGATGGCGTACACACAACAGCCCTGAGTAAACACCTGTACTCACTCGGGTGTTCCTGCCTGTGTGTTCATGATTAAATGTTGTTGATTAAGTGTTAAACTGCGGTTGTGTCCCCCTCCCCCGCCTCTCTCTAAACCTCCAGTGCTTCAGACCTCTTGACCCCCTCGGTCGAGTGGCCCCTGGGTGAGCTGCACTGACTGACCCACTCCTCCCTTCCCCCGTGAATGTGTCTGATCAAATGCTCTGCTCCACTTCATCGGCTCTCAGTAAATCAATGGACATCACAGAGGGGATCTATGACAGAGTAATTACACAGAGACAGGACGCTCAGAGAACGCAGAGAGGAGCGGAAACGATACTGTACCATCCTAAGCTCTGTCTTTATTCCTGCCTATACCCTTGAAATCATCGTCTTACATTAGTGTGGCATATGCAGTGGCTATTTTGTACATTACATAAGTGCAGCCAGAGAGCAGGAGCTGCATCCTTGAAGGTTGCATAAGACTTCAAACAATTATGTAGTGCACACAATCTTTGAACCTCAACATGGCCAGCTATTTGTGTCTTAATTCAGTCATCTTATTAGTTTCACTTTGCTAACACTGTCTGCAGCATCTCCATCTCACACTGTCTGTAACCATCTTCCCCCTCTTCCTCCAACTGCATGTTTCAGGCTGTGAAAATGACTAACAGCTCTATTTCTTGCTCTGCCATCCCTCGTCTAGTTTACTGGTGAGCATGCTCGTCCCCCTGAAATAGCACCACAACACACACGCTCCAAACATATGCATCTATGCATATAGTATGTGCAAATACATTAGTGTGCACACAGCTATCTCCTCATGTATGCATGCAGGGAGGGAGATACAGTACCCCGGGGTTGTGAGGGGGAAAGGAAGGATCAGGCTGTTTCTGCATACAAACACAGACTGACATTAATGCCTGTAGCATAATGTGCAGAAGTCAAGCTCGGTTTTGTTTGGAGGGTTGCACTCAAGAGGACCACCAGCTGAGCCCTCGCACTGAAACATATCTGCGTGCTGCAGTCAACGAGCGATGGAGCCATCAAACTGTCATTTATGTGTTTACCTAACAAAAGATGGCTTTCCCCCCGTGAAGCCAGCACAGAGGAAAATAAATGTTTGGCTTAATGCTGTGCTCCACAGACGGTGGCAGGGGAGTTCAGCTGTGTGGGACTGTGTCTTTTGTCCTCTTTAAGCCAAGTTATAATAGAATCATGTAACTTAATTCCTCTTGATGTGTTTCTGCTGACTGATCTCATGCATGTAAGTATCATGTACAGTGTGTTCTTTACACACATGTGACTGCAAGACTTTGCATGGTGCATTAACCTATCTGTGGATGTTTGCAGAGGGATCTTGTTCCACATTTCAGACATATAATGTCAACAGATCTACTGTAACTAATACAATAATATGCACAGGTTGGTTTAACACAGTTGTGGAGATATTATAGTGTTATAAAAGAATAAAAGAGTGCGACACATTCCAAATAAGTGCTCCCTAAGGCCTGGATGAGATGATGACTAACCACCAACATTAGCCTCTCCACTCACCCTGTCACTATGTTTCCACGAAATGAGCTGTTGCTCCCTCTCACACTCCCAAACTCTCTCCATCCTTGGCACCCAGCACTCTCCTTTAACTGCTAATTGCCTCAAACATGCGACACGGACTGAGAATGGCAGCCAAAGTCGGCGGCTGACCTCACAGCGTGGCCCAGTCATCTGATTCATGTTAGCTGGCTGCCCTCCGTCACACAGGCCAGCTTTTGTGTGATGTTGCTACACGGAGGATCCGCTCACTGTCACCACATATATACGTTATCACATGTAGTGTTGTATGAATAACAGCACACATGCAACGCTCTGAATGGAAGCCCCTATGGGGAGTTTGGAGCAATTATATAATAATGACAGAGTAACCTGGATGTACGCAGGATGTAGTAGAGAGTGTGTGTATGTGTGTCCCCCAGGAGAGACAGAGCAGGCAGCCTCCCTTGCATTGTCACTGATAGAGAGAAGCACAGCTGGAGTATAAACTGCACACACACAGAGAGACACACACACACATACACAGGCAGTGGAGCGTAAACAGTCTCAATGAAGCATCCTCGTAACACATTCACACACAATCATATAAAAGCTCCCACTGCATGAAACAGAAACACAAAAGGACGCAGAGTGACACGTGAAAAAAGCAGCAGAAACACTCACCATGCATTGTCAGAATCTCCCCCCGGAACAATCACAGGCAGGCGGAGAGAGAAACCAAAGCTGAGGCAGAACAAGAGGGGAGGTGGAGGAGTAAAAAAAAAAAAAAAGAGAGAGAGGCAGGGATGGATGAGGGCAGAGGCGATTTCAAAGCTCCATTTTTTTTCTTTTGCTCCCCTCTTTGCTGCCGCTGCAGACCGCTGCTCCTCACCTCTACGCTTCCTCCTCACTTGTGCTCCTCTCCCTGACTCCCTCTCTCTTCTCCTCCTCCTCCTCCTGCTGCTGCTTTAAGGCAAGGGGTGGAGAATGAGCGCCACAGTTGCTCGCTCGCCCTCTCCTCCTTTCGTTTTCTCCCACCCTCTCTCTTTCTCTCTCTCTCTCTGGCTCACCCTGTACAGAGCATGCCCTACTTCCCGTGTTGTCTCTGAAATGGGACACACTCTCTTCTTCTCTCCTCTGTTTGTTTTCTCTCACTCCGCATGAATGGACTCAAAAGTAGCACCGGCTCTTGGCTCTCGGTTTTGGGGGGGATGATGAAGATTTACTCCCTCTTCTCCTCTTGCTGTCTCTCCTCTTCTTCCTAACTCTCTCGCTCTCTCTTTCCCTGTCAGTGATTGACTGCACCTCCCATTTCTGTCTCCAAGCGCAGGGAGGAGCCTGAATATGCTGTGCGAAAGGAGAGGGAGGGGGGGCACGTGGAGATTTGTGTGTGTGTGGTGCAGCCCTACCCCCCCTCCCACCCCTGCATGTGTGTGTGGCTCCAGTGGGAGTGTGTGTGCTCTTTGTCCTGTCAACTCTGCTGCGAGGTGTGCTGCTTTCCCCTGTCAGCCACTACTTCTGCTGCGACTGCTGTTGCTTAGACTGGAGGAGCGAGGGAGGGGAGGGGGAGCCGAAGGAGAGGAGGAGGTTGTTGCATGTGCCGCCAACCTGCCCCGAGCTTGAACCGAGCAAGAGACTAGGACCTCCTGCTGAGGCTCAGACAAAAAAAACCCACTGATGCTGGAGCTTTGGCAAAGTGACTTGGCTCTCAGGACCGGCCAAAGGGCTGGTGGTGGTGAGACAGGAATGTGGGAGGGAGGGTTTTTTATGCCATGCTCAATTTAAGGCAGGATTGGTAGACTGGCAGAGGAGATAAGAGAGAGTTTGTGGCTATTTTAGAGCTGGCACAAGAGGATAAAAGGCCAGAGGGAGGGGGAAGCACCGATAAGGCAGGGCAGCTGTGAGAGTCAGAAGAGCTGCTAATCTGCACTCCCTGCACGTCTGCAATGATGTCATCAAGCATGACATCACCCTCACCCCTTTATTTTCCCGGACACATGACACACACACACACATTTGCACACATCTTAACCACAGTGACCACACAATAGAGTGTGTAGAAGGTGGAAAACACTGAGAACAAAGTTGACACCCGCTCTGAAGGAAAGCAGCAGTCACAGCCACATTGTTAGCTTCTCAATGACCTAATCTGTAAGAGTATCAGTCGCACGCTGCTGCAGGCCACCTGTTTCCTCACAACGGCAAAAGATACATCAGCTCTAGAGTAGCTACATACGCCTGAAATTATCAGTAGCTTTCTTTTAACTAGCTCTTTACAACATCACTTGACAATCACTGGATCAGGCCTCGCTGATGTAGACTTACAAGGTTGGAGGTAATTGCTAATCCAAGCTGTAAGTGAAGGCTGAACATTTGCAAAGAGGACTCTGATTCCATGTGCTTTGAGTGATGTTGCCAGTGTTATGGGATTTTGATATCAAGGGGAATATCATTCTTTTCATTGTGAGACATATGTATGGGATTGTTAAGTGATTTTTGAAGTAAGCTTTGCTGGGAAAACTGTGTTTTTTAAGGTTGTTTTCAGGCTTTTACGCCTTTATTGAGTGGTACGACAGTGGATGGATATTTTAAATGGCCAGCAGGGGGCGACTCTGAATGTGCTCTGGGCAAGCGGCAACCTCTGGCCGCAAGAATTGAATTGAAGCCAATGCGGAAGTGTTAAAAACTGCAGTTCATCAAGGATCCGCTTGAGGCTGTCTCTGGAAGTACTGGAAACCACATACACACAAATTCAAAACAGCCGATCTTTACAGCAGAAATAAACATGTTTATAGACTGGTACAAAAAACGAGTGTAGTCTGGATAGCTTATTTCTCAATCGGCACACACTGTACAGGGGGTTGAATTTTTTCATGACGCGGCAATTTCTAAGATATTAAGATTACGAGTTTTCCATTACGAGAGGCACAGCTGACTTGATTGACAGGCGGGAACACTGTAGCTGTTGGCTAGGAGGCTCAAAGCCCGCCTCTTTACGCCACACTCGCTCGACAGCAGTTATGTTGCATTTAACATATGGCTCACGCCGATGATTGGCTTCAAAACAGTGCTCAAGAACAGATGGCTGACGTCACGGATACTACGTCCATTATTTATAAAGTCTATGGCTTTGGGGCGTGGTCAATCAATAACACAATTATAGTCAATTATTGATGCGCTTTGGCATAATGTTTGCTAATCCATCACCCTTCTCTAGCTCAACCATCTTGTTTTTGTCTAAGCTGCTACCATTTCATAACATATAAATACCGCAGTATTAAAGCATTGCAGGGCGGCTGTTGCTCAGTGTTTAGTCAGTGGCCTCTTAACTGGAAGGTTGGGGGTTTGATCCCAGGTCCCCCTGTCCACGTGCCAAAGTGTCCTCAGGCAAGACACTTAACTCAAACAAGCCCCTGGTGGCTGTGCCAGTGCATTGTGAAGGGAATGGGAATACTGATGGGATCTTTACATAGCAGCCGCTGCCATCATTATATGAATGTGGTGTGAATGGGTGAATGTGACACACTGCTGTGCTCGTCGATGTCACTTCCCTATTACCAACCAATCAAAATGAGGAAGGGGTGGAACTTCTGATATCAATGCGTTAGCAAAGGTTCATACAGAGGAGAAACTAATCACACTTGTTTTTCTGAGGGTACAATTTCCAAGACAAGAGATGCTACTAATGTGAAAGCACTGTTTCTATTAATTGTTTCTACATTTTCTTTTTAAAATACAATCCAATCAAAATAAATATGAAGCATACAGAGCAACTTAAGATAGATTTAAAGGTCACTGCAAAGGGATGCAGAAGTGCTGTGGGACAGCTTTTGTAATCTAGCAACAGTAAGCATCAGTCAGAGGAGCTCTGAAATTGAGGTCATGAGCGCTGCCATTGCAGAAATGCTGCAAGTGGGTACAGGCCCTTATTTAAATTTTAAGGTTGAAATGCCCCCTAAAAAAGCCAGTCAAGCAACACGTTATCTCTGCATAATTGAAAATATGGTTCAAAACATACTGATGTTAGACTAAATGACAATCTTTTGAGGTAAAGCTTTAAACATAAATCCTGTCCAGAACTGTAATGCAACAACTTTCTCAAAAGCAACAAGCTCAGATGTCTTCATGTGTATCATTTGAAAAATACACAGTGTTTTCTAATAGAAATACAACTGCGGTGTCTGAGTGCAGAGGGCTGTATGAGAGGGTTGCACAATGAATAGCTGAACGTCTGACCCAGACAACATCCAGCCAACAATGACAGCACTCAGAGAACATCGCCTTTTATTAAAAGGGATACTTAGATCTGTCTGGCGCCATCCCATCTCTACCCATATGTACTATTCTCTTTATAGTGAACATGCAACACTGTGCAACGATAGCCATCAGTAAAGCATGCTCAAATCAGACTCGACTAGTCGGTCTGTCAGGCAGTGACAGATTCCAGCTTTTTAACTTGGACTATCTCTAAATCTTACATGAAAGCACACTATGAGATGTTTTGTAGCTTTGACCTGAGTGTTAGTGTATCTTTTTTGCTAAAAGGAAAGGCTATGAGGTTAAAACTTGCACCTTGGCACCGCGGTACTCAAATGTTTGTGTCTATCTAGGTCAGACAAACCATGCTCTGCTGCTGTTACACCACTTATGCCAGTCTCTGTCTTCTCCTTTTCACTGAGCTGGACTCTGTACAAGAGATTTGAGATAAATATTATAATACAAGTGTTTTATTAACAGAGCAAAACATTGGATATTTCCCAGAAAGGATGATAAATAAAAGTCACAGAACCATATTATTAAATGATGAATAAAAGGGGTTTAAGTTCATAGATGTATGATGGTTATACCAAAGTCTCAAAAAGAACTAAAGGCTGAAATAATCATTAATTTAGCATACTGCGGCCAAAAATAGCTGTAAGGATAAGAATCTGATGTTATCTCAATCTATCAATGTGCCACTGAGGCATGGGTCACAGTGGCTGGCTAGCCTAAATGCAGACACCCATATATGCCAGCAGTCTGAAGTAGTGAGTAGTGGATAGTGAGAGCCCATTAAGCTTCATCACAGCTGAATAAAAGTTTGAAGAGCTCCATCACAAAGTTTCTGAGCAGAGGCAACCTTAAAACTCTGGATTTATCAAACTTTGGGAAGCATGGAGAATGCATTTAGCAGTACTGATTGGACCTAAAAACAGATAAAGGATGTTTGTTTGATGGTTGGTAGGAGATGGCAGGTCACAAGACAGTGGGGAGACATCAGTTTTATGCCTCAGAGGTCTCCAGTGATGCAGCAGGAAGGTCATTACATAAGACTGAAAGGTTTCTACAGAGCATAGAGAGAAATGAGTAACTAAGGATTAACCAGCTGCTTGTACAGAGTTGCCCTACAGGTAGTCAGTTTGATCCTTTATCTTTGTAAGAAAGTTTTCTTACCTGTTTGATTACTTAACATTTAGACAGACATCTAGAAAGAATGGCTGTCCTTTGGGCATTTATGGACAGAATTTATGGAGAGAATGTGGAGACTCCCAATATGTACACACCTCAAGGTCTTTCTATTGGTTTTCATTTGCACTTCAAATCGACAATATCCACACACAACACTCCAGGTGGGAAGCTCAAATGCTGTGTTGATTTTGTATTATGGTGTTCCATATTGTTTAAAGAGTCAGACAATCTTTAGAATTTCATCACTTTTCATTTATCAGCAACTAAAGAGAATACTGACAGTGAAATCTAGGTATACATAATATCAGAAAACCTATCAGCTGGTATCAGACAACAAGTTTGCAATCTCTCAACCACTTATGAGCTAACAGTGCGGTCAGCTAGGGACATTGATATGTTCATTTACATAATGCAATACTATCAAATAATAAATGTTTGCAATTAGCCACTTTGAAAACAGTAACATAAAACAACCTGTGACTATATGCTAACATTAGCCTAATTTTGTTGTTAGCTAATGGGTTATAAAATAAGCTCTGTGAACTGGAAAGACAGCCCCAATGCTCCTGGTGATTCTCAATGTTTGTTGTCTTTTTCAGTTGCAAATCAAGTGTAAAATCAAATTTTCTACATTTATATAACTTGTCATTTAAGACCCTGCAGTTTAACATTTTAACAGCATTTTAGCTTTGTAAACCGGGTCAAAAATGAACTTGACTGTATATTAGCATGGATGACGCAGCTCATTCTCCTACCATTGTGAAAAGTGAAGCCAAAATACGGCTAACGTCCAACAAACTAACTTGTCCAAACATTTTAAAACACCTCAAGTGAGCACAATTCGCCCAACATGGCATATTTCATTTATCATGGCTAAACAAGGGGTTAAGAATCTGCGTATACAATGTCACATTGGTTTGCTGAGTGTGGCTAATGCTAGCAAAGCTAGCTTCGCCAACCATCGGTCATTCGTCAACATTTTACACAATCAAACCACAAGGGTGTAGATGCTGTGGTTGAGACAGTATGGTTGCTTTGTGTCTTAGGATTTCATAATACAGAGTTGGAAAAGATATAGACAAATATAGACCTCAATGTTGGTCCATGCATGTGTATTTGGTCCATTAATAGGGCTACCATTGCAAGCTGTTTCACAGGTTTGTTAAGATGTGTTGGTCTATGTTGCATTGGATGATTTTTGTGATGTTTGTGTGTGACTTTTTAAGAGTGTACTTCTTAGCATCAACTATATGGCGTAGTGAGCGTGGTAGTCACACAGCCTGACTTCAGTTTCTGGTCATTGAAGCCACCTGCGATGATGAATCAGTCCATGCAAAGTCACAAGGAGCAATCAAAACTTGGATGAAAGTCAGTTTGCCAGATGACTGCTGACTTGAATTACAAACAGAAGCAGAAGTGAAGATCAGCCCGCTGAAACTTGAAAAGAGCTTGACTTCTTCACAAATGATCCAAACATACTGGATAGGCAGATGGTAACAGGCGATGGAACAAACTTCCCTCCTCCAAACTCAGGAACTTCGGCAAACTCAGATGTAGTGCAGATTTAGCCTTGCTCCTTAAATCAGCTGCTGCCAAACATATAGTCCAATAAAAGAGTGAAAACATATGTTTCCTATAGGCTGAAATATTAAGGATGTGTTTGAAAGCAGCATCTCTGCATCCAGTCGCATCTGCTTTCCAATATGTTAATTTTCAACAAAGCAGGAAACATCTTCCACCCTCTGTAAGTCTCAGATTACATATCCTGGAGCTTCATGTTTGTCAGACTGTTGTGAAGGCACTGTGCTTCATTACCATCAGATAATTGTAATGATGGAGATTTAAATGGTGAGACTGGGGCTGTTTTATCTTCCTCCACTGCCTGTAAGTCAGTTCAGATGAAGTGCTGTGAAATTCATTTTATACCCTGCTATGTCAGATGCTCACAGGCAGAAGGGCCTGACATTTGCAATATATGGGCTTTTATTAGCGCGAGGTAGGAAATAACCCTGGTGGACTCCTGTCAGAAAGATTACACAACTTCACACACACACACCGACACACACACACCGACACACACGAACACACAGTGACTACAAAAATGACTGAGAGGGAGTGTGAGCAGTAAAGTGACGGAGAGGCCTGTTACTGAAGGGACAGTGGTGATTTAGAGGCTCTGCAGGAGTCAGTGAGCACCATCTACTTTTAATCAATCTTTATTTATAAAGGACCAATCCGCAACAAATGTAATCCCAAAACGCTGGACTACTCTATGTTATATTATCTACAATGAACCCACATCAAGATAGGACATGATCCAGTCTTATCCTCTCTTAATCCACCCTGAGCAGAGCACTTTGCAGCATTTAGCAACTTAGAGTGGCGAGGACAAACTTCCTTTAACAGGCAGATACCTCGGGCAGGACCAGACTCATGTTGAACAACCATCTGCTGCAACCGAGGTGGGATTGGAAAGAGGGATGGAGGGAGATGTAGAAAGAGAGAGGTAGATAGAGACAGACAACAGCAACACTTTCTTAGTGTCACTGAATTTTTCTACCTGTATGTGTGTGAATGTGGGTATTAAAACCCCAAACCAAAATCTGTAGGCCACCAAAAGAGTGACTCATGCTCATGGTTTGTTTATTAATTATATTAGTATAAAGCATAAGATGAAAAGTCTAATGAGGTACCAAACAGAACAGAAAAATGACTTCCCTTAAGAAATACTTCCCCAGAAGATTTTTGGACTAGGGTGGCCAAGGTGAGGTAATACGCTCTTGTATATTGCTACCTCAAAGCAGGATATTTATACCCCGCCTGTTACACCTTGTCTGCAATGTGTAACACACAGAGGTGTAATGGTGGGGCAAAGTCCTTCCACCTCTGATCCTGCCTGAGGCAGAATGGGAGGAAGATGGTTGAGCCGGCAGGACTGGAAGTGCTGTATGTATGTGCATGTCTGAGTTTTTGGCGCTCCGGCTGTGTGTTTACAAGCCATGCTTTTTAGGCTTCTGCAATACATTAATGTGATGTGAAATAACACACTGGGATGACAATATTACACTGCTACTGGGTGCAATGTGTAAGTAGAAAGGTGTAGTGATGATGTAGGGATGTTTCAGAGTTCCAGTTTGTTGCTGATCAAACCTTTCCATGGCTATCAACTGATTGCTCCTTTTGCCTGATGTAGTGTTTTTAACCTAAAGACTCATTATAACGATTAATAAAAGAAAGCAGTGAAATCATTATCTCACAAAAAAAATGGAACCATTAAACATTGTTTTGCTTTGTTCAAAACATTAATGAAGTGATTTAAAGGTTGTGAAAAAAAAAGATGGCATTTCATTTTCTTTGATTTACTAATTAATTAATAGAGAACAGCTGCAGCTCTGGATATTTTACAGCTTCCCAGCAGCATACGACTCCCTTCACCATTCATCCTGCTGCAAACACTGCGATGTGACACTTTCCTCCATACCACACTCTATTTACCATACCGCTCTCATCCTATAGTCCTCATTAAAGCGCAGAAACACAATGAGGCATTGATGCTTAAAAAAGTGCATTCAACTTTTATTTCGGTGCATGATACATAACTACAAAGCTCTCTGAAAGCATCAGATTAGAAAGTGGCATGAATGAGTAAACGAGTGTTTGCATGCGCACTGAGCAGTCCTTTAAAGGGATGCTCAGGCCGCTGCTTTGATGGGGCCCTCGGTATTCCAGTCACGCTCGAGGCCCTATCCATTACAGCTCATTACCCAGGGAGAGAATAAAAGAGGGGGACACCCTTGGCCATGCTGGCCCCGGCTCATAGGAGGCCCAGCAGGGTTAAACATCAACCGAGCCACCGAAACCCACCAGCTGGGCAGGTGTCAGCACCGCTAGGATCACTCAGGAAGGGATTCTGTTACAGAATATGCAGATAGCAGAGTGATTATGGAAGCAAAGTAAAGTGCATCTCTGTAGAGTACAATGAGCCAAGGACTATAGACTCAGTTGCAACAGTGCAGAACTCAAAGACCTTTTTGACTGGGGTGGCCCAACCAGGGTACGTACTTATGCTTGGTGTCATGAACTGTACGTGCAGACACATGCTAAAACATATTTACCTTTTCTGTCTCCACTTATCTGATCTACTTAAACATATAAGATGCTGCGAACAAGTGTCATATCATCCTGTGTACATTTTTCCAGTGCATGTTTTTTAAACTTTAAGAGCTTACACAGTAGAGTGGCTACATTTGCATGTTCTAGGCTTCTTCTTTTAAGGACTTAAAATAAGTCACAGTTTAAAATACCAACAAAAGAAGATATGGTACATTATGGGGAGCCGAGCATTCAGCCGCTCTGCTCCCCGTCTCTGGAACTCATTGCCACCTCAACTCAGAAACACAGATTCTTTCCCCCATTTCAAATCACAACTCAAAACATTTCTGTTCAAAACTGCCTACTCCGTCTGACTCCAATTGCACTGTCACTTTGTTATTGTTTCTATTTTTTTTGTTAACACTTTGTCAGTTTATATTGTTTTCATTTTGACTTTGATTTTGTTTCCTTTAACGTAAATTCGTGTATGTATATAAATATATCTGTGGGTGTCCTTGAGTGCAGAGAAAGGCGCCTTTAAATAAAATGTATTATTATTATTATTAAAATCAAAGAATTTGTTGCAACATGGTCAAAATTGTTAATTTTCACAGTAGTGAAATCCCGACTTTGGCAAGGGAAACAGCCCATCATAGTCTATGATTTTGGGTTGGTACCAAGGGTGGCCAAGCATATTTCAAGGGTGGCCCATGACACCCTTCTGGATACGCCCCTGAATATTTCTCCCCTTAAATACATAGATAAGATGTTTTTATTTCAAAGAGTGAGGCGAAAGCTTTTTAAAGTGCAAAAGAAGTGAAAATGGAAACAAGGTCATGTCAAAACTAACTTGCGTTAGCGTTGTTTGAAGGCATTTTCAATTTGGTGGCATTCGTTAAATGGTATGAAGGACCAAGGTCCAGCTTTTGGCAGAATCTGACAATTTCCACAGATGTTACGTAGGTGACAAATTCTGCCATGCACTCTTAAATTCAATTCACAAAATGTGTTACGGTACAAAATCACATTCATGACCTTTTGGCCTCTGAGCTGTGGTATGTGCTGATGAATTAATCCTTTCAGATAAAGGCATTTCTAATTATTCTTTAATTTGCAATGAAGAAAAAATTATTTTGAAGGTATGAAAACGACCAATAACAAAACAAATTCCACTTTTTGAAAGGTTTGATTTACCTTCAACACTATGATGATCCCATGTTCTGAATGTTTGAGAGCACCAACACAAGAGGTTACCTTAGCCAGTCTCAATCAGAGTTCATCTTTGTGAACAGACTAAACACAAAGGAGGAACTCTGTCTACCACATGTGCCAACATTGGACATTGATTTCCTGTTTAACCCTAACAGAACACTGCTATATGTATCTAACGCACAAACACTTGGCAGGAATGCTAGAGCTTCAAACCTGAATAGCCATCACTGTCCTTGAAGCCAATGAAGAGCACTCTTATTTATGAAAGCAGGAGGAATTCGCCTTTTCAAAAACACCCACCACTGCATAAGCACCTACACAACACCACATACCTCTTGAATTAATAAAGCCCTCATTATAATCTCAACCAGAAAGACATAATGCCATGACGCCTCATAATTATCACCAAATTAGAGGCATTAGGTTTTGGGATTCTGCTGATGGGTTCATTGATATCCATCCTAGCTTGCACAGGATAGAGCTTAATAGTGCTCAGTGGTAGGTGAAACATGCTCGGTACGACACATTATTACCCAGAGAGCTTTGTTTCATCTGCGCCAAATCATGCTGATGCAATCGCAAATGAGGAGATGGTGAGAGGGGAAGGATGCCAAAGAGAAGCGGGAAGAGAGGGAGAAAGATGTACTCTCTCTTCCTCTGCCTAATTATACGGCTGCAGCGAGCATTATGAAAGCACGGCTGTTGTTTTTCTTCACATTGGCAAAGTATTCGTCACCAGGCGTTTGATTGTTGTCACAAAAAAAGTGCATTTTTTTTCTTTGGATGGTGTCCAGGAGTTCCACATCCTTACTGTGTGTGCATGTAATCATCCCGGATAAACAGGGAATCAATGTTTGAGAAAATAAAAATGGATGAACTGGATGATGCTAGAATGACTTTCTATTACATTGAATCAATGCACTAATGAATTATGTCTGTATTTGTTTATTATGGAGTTTTGTAGAGAGTTGAATACAAAACAAGAGGTAGGGGGCTGATGGAAAGACTCAGGAACAAAAAAGAGGATACAAGTTGGTAATAGAGACTTTCCCCCTAAAATAAAGAGACACAACTGTGACTGGAGTTAGAAAACTATGACAGATAGAGGAGAGGCAAGGAGGAGGAGGATGCTAGAGCAGTTGCACGAAATAAAGAGGGAGGCGGTTGGCGATGATTTAGAGACAAGTCTGGGTTTAATGTAGCAGAAATTCAACAGTGAACTGGAGCTCCAAACAACAGCAACAAGCAGAACTATTGGCATAAAAAGAGAGGATAAAAGAGGATACAAGTGACAAATGAATTCACTAAATTAACACAGAAGAATAAGAGTATAAAAAGGAACTTAATAGCCAGCTCTAGCTCAAGTGTGCACAAGTTCTGGAGCAATGAATGAGTAACTGTGGGATCTTAATCCAGTAGACTGGGATTTATTTGCTATGTGACAAGTATTGTAGTTGTCATGTGCAATAATCCTTTTGAATATCAGGGTCATGTTAAAACTACTTTTAATTTTACTATCATGTGCAATATTCCTTTTACTTTGAGAATCATGTGCAATAGTTCTTTAGAATATTAGGGCCATGTGCAATATTACTTTACTTTGACAATCATGTGCAATAGTCCTTTAAATTATAAGGGTCATGTGCAATATTACTTTACTTTGACAATCATGTGCAATAGTCCTTTAAATTATAAGGGTCATGTGCAAAATACATTTTAATTTTACTTTCATGTGCAATATTCCTTTTACTTTGAGAATCATGTGCAATAGTTCTTCAAAATATCAGGATCATGTGCAAAAAATACTTTAAATTTTACTAGCATGTGCAATATTCCTTTTGTATAGCAGGGTCATGTGTAATATTGCTTTACTTTGACTATAATGTCTAATAGTCCTTTAAAAGATCAGGGTCATGTTAATTGTTACTTTTATTTTGACTATCATGTGCAATAGTCCTTTAGAATACCAGGGCTATGTGCAATAATACTTTTCTGTGACTATTATGTGCAGGAGTCTTGTCAAACATCAGGATCATGTGCAATATTACTTTTGCTGTGATTTTCGTGTGCAATTTCCCTTTAAAACATCAAGGTCATGAGCAAAATTACTTTACTTTCACTATCATGTGCAATAGTCCTTTAAACATCAGGGCCATGTGCAATATTAATTTAACTATCATGTGCAATATTCCTCAAGGCCATGTGCAATTGTATTTGATGGTATTGTTTTGAGCTATCTTACTTTACCCTGGGAATGGCACTTGTTGAAGCAAATGACAGCCTCACGGCTGAAAACATGCTGGAGTCGTAGTATTGCGGGCTAGTCTAGCAGCGCCATTTTTTCAACAGCTTAACTCCTTCACTATGTCATAATCATACATTTAAATTTAACACTGAGCTGCTGTGAAAACTGTCATGGCACAACTATAATTGCATTTTTCCTTCTGACTTGAAGATTTCCCAGACAGCCCAGAAGCTGCCTCATTTGACGGGTTTGGTTTATATTATAAAGGGTTAATAGATGAAGGAATGCCGGGCGAGCAGACCGAGTGTGTCAGTAAGTAAGTGAGATGTGGGGGGGGGGGGGGGGGGGGGGACTGGAAGAGGAAGAAGAGAGGAAGCACGAGAAAAGGTTGGATATTACAGACGAACCACCTGGGGAATGTTTACAGAATTCAATAACTCCAAATGGCATCACTTTATTGGATTTATAGATGGATGTCTCCCACTCCCTCACCACACTGCTCTCTTTCCACCTGTCTCACACACACACACACACACACACACACACACACACACACACACACACACACACACACACACACACACACACACACACACACACACACACACACACACACACACACACACACACACACACACTTCAGCACCCTCACCTGCAACTATTACCTTGGTACCCATTGGTGAAGCTTTATGAAAAATGACAAGGGGTTTGTATAAAGGGCTCTCCAAATCTGTTACAGGCAGCTGTTGAGAGGTACAGGCTAAAGCTTCCTCTAAAATACAAGCTGGTGCCAATGCATCATGTCCTTTTATGGACACTGTAGTTGTATCATAATGCCTGTATATCCAAGGAAGATAGATTGTGCCTAAATGAGTGTACAAAATTATATGATGAATTTAGGTACAGGTAAAAATATGAAGACACACACACTTGGCTATAAGATAAGGCTTCAGTTTCAAACACACAAGGAGAAGCACTCAGTTAAGAAACTCATTCTGTGATGCCCTCATTCCAACGTTCACGCTCTATAAGTTACATAACCTCCCATACGGCTCCTAACATCCCAAAACAGCCAGGCATGGAGCTAGATTGGGATAGATTGGGCAGTGAGAGCCAGTACATCACAGGGGTTATCAAGTGGGCACCTCCCTTCACCGGTGTTTCCTCAAGTTAGTCCCACAGCACCTCAGGGAGGCTTGACAGTGAGCTCCGGCGTCCCGGAACCACCTCCCCTCCATGCTAGCTGTCACCTCCCACCAAACCCCGCACACCGAAATAGATGAGAAAAGAGAAAAAAGAGAGTAAAAGGTACGTGGAGAGATGTTAGGAAGAGGACAGAGATGGAGGAGGAAGTAACCAGGCTCGTTTTTTGGAGGGCAATACATTATAATACACACCACTGGTGACAATTTATTGCACTATGATATTTCATCAGTGAGATAGCTTTTTCAAGACTGTCCTGCCAAGATAGGAAGCAACACAGTTCACAGCTCCGAAAGGAATACAAGAGGTGATTATAATACATTATTACCCAGCTTTCTTACTGATGTTCCAGCTGTGTAACATGCTTGATTCTGATTGGTCAAAACCCATTGATAACCCCTTGACGATGGTTATTAACTTTCACTACTATGAGCATCACCACAGGAGAACTGATCGCATATCATGTTAAAACACTCGTTGGGGTCTTGTCTATTTCCCAAAACTTAGGCTGCCTGGGGAACTGGCGCACTGACACTGGGATCCAACTCACCCCCTTCCTCCCAACCCCCTCATCACTTACTTTAACTCTACCTGTCCCATTAAAGTTACTAACCATAGACCTTTCTGGAGTCCCTGAGCTCCATTGCCTCGTATGTTCCTCTGAGCTGACGTAGATGTCCTCCTGCTGTGGACGTTCTGGACTCCAGCTGATACAGACGTGCTGGACTCCAGCGGCAACAGCTTCTACTACTCGTCTCATCACTATCAGAGCTCCCTCTATCTCTTATTCTCCTCTATCCCTCTTTCCAGACTCAACTCGGTCGAGGCAGCTGGTTGTCTAACATGAGTCTGGTTCTGCTCGAGGTTTCTGCCTGATAAAAGGACGTTTTTCCTCGCCGCTGTAACTAGCTAAATACTGCAATGTGCATGCTCATGGTGGATTATCTTACCCTGTCTTGTTGTTGAGTCTTTGTTAATAATTTAACATAGAGTACGGTCTAGACCTGCTATGTTTGTAAAAGCGTCTTGAGATAACGTTTGTTGTGATTTGGCGCTATACAAATAAAGATTGATTGATTGATTGATAACTACCTGCTGACCATACATCATTCCTTACTTAAAAACATAGAATAAAAGTCAAACATGTTGATTACAATCATAAATATATCAAGCAGAAGATCAGAAGCCACCTGAGGAGCCTCCAGTGAGACCAGATCTTGGAGTTACAGGTTGAGGGAGCAGCAAATTTAAACACCTTCTTCCTCATCTCAGTTCTGACTTTTAGAACCGAAAGTAAAAAAGGTTCCAGGGACCAAACATTCTAAGTTCCTGCACTCATCTGCATACACTGTGAACATGTGGGCAAACCATCATTGTGGAATTTCTTCAAACCCAATCATAAGAAAACTTTCAGGGTGTAAAGAACACTCGATGGTGTGCACAAAATCGGAGTGAATTTTCTGATGCAATCAGTGGGATCATGGTTGCTCTATTAAAGCGCTGGTATTTATCACAGCCCCTTTAACAGCCAACAGAATAGCTCTTATGTTTTGCAATCAGAGCGAAGGAATGATAATTTGCAAGTATCGTAGGATAGATAAATATTTGAAGATAAATAAGAAATGTGAAATGAATTGGGTGTATGAGAATCAAAGTGTATAATAGACCTTAATCTTGTAATGTGTTGGTATACTGGTAATTTTTTTTTATATCCCAGTTATTTGGGCTTCAGTCCTTCATATTTTCAATACAGAATCACTCTGTAGTAACTCCTCCTGTTTTTCTGCTCTCTTTGCACTCTAAGTTGGTGATACTTTGTCAATATTAGTGTTGGTGTTTCTTCCAGAGCCTCTCCCAGCATGTCTGCACAACACCGCTCAGCATCAGTATGGTGTTCTATGGAAGGCAAACCTAATTAGACCGACCATATGATGTGCATATTGTCAGACACGAGCGAGGCAGGGGACAGAAACAGGAAGAGAAACGCAGATGGAAGAAATTGCTTCAGCCATTTTATCCATCTTCTAAAATTCTGAGATGAAGTCTGTGAGTGGCAAAAAAAAAGCCTTCCTGCTGTGCGACAGAAGCAGTCTTCCCACAAAAAAAAAGCATGAGTCACTGGTGCCAACAGAGCTGAAAACTGCAGCACACACTTATACGCATGAGATTACAGATAGAGGATAACAAACAAATAATAAAAAGCTGTAAGTTCCATTGAGACACCGCAGCGTCCACAAACTCCACAAAGACACGTCTTCTTTTCGCACAGCAAGAAGCCGGATGCACAGTGAGACGAGTGGGTGGGTACTGCTTCTGCTTGTGTGCTTAATGAGTCAAAAAACACATAAATGACCCTGAAATACAATGATAAGTGGTATATGGGATGATGCAACAATGCGGAAAGCAAGTAGAGAAAGAGAGAAACAGGGACATGACTGAAAGAAACAGACTGCGAGAACATGTTTACCTGCTGATAACTAAAGGTGTCTTTTTGCATTTCCTTGTTGACACACAAAACTTGAATTTACATTCAGTGTATCTTAACAAAGAGCATCCTTGAGGTCTTGCTGTGCTGTGGCGTCGGATGCATTTCCTAGCTCATAAATCCACCTTCAAAACTTTTGCCAGTCTTGTATTCAAAAATCATGTTTATGAGTTTCATTCACTGCTTTTCAGCTCTCACCATCACTACAGCACAATTAGAGACTATGGTGCCTGTGTCCCTTTTTATAGAGGGGGGTATTATGCTCAGTTTCAGGCTTTATGCTGTCCTTCTGATAGCTTTGTGATAGCTTAATATTATTTACAGCTCAAAAAATAATTTGCTTAAATCAGAGTGGTGTCTCTAAAAGCCTAATTTCAGCCTCTGTCTCTGGAACTCAGCAATCCAGAAGCCTCCTCTACTGCTGCAATGCTACAAAGTTGTCGTCACTGAGTCCACAGGTGTTTGTCTATTTAAAATTGGACCCCCTATTTGACCCATAAAGTTTGGAAAATGACACAAAAATCCCCAGCAACAAAGAAAGTGTTTATGATGCCCTTTATGGAGATTCACCAATTAGTGATGTCACAAATTGTCCCCCGATTGTGTCATTCTCATGCCACTTTTTGAGGACACTGTTCAGCTTGGTATTTCTTCCTTGGTTCACTCCAACACCTATTTACCTCAAAATTTAAAACTTTTGCCCATGTTCAGTATTGGCATCCAATATTTTAACTTAATGTTTGTTTGTAAATAAAACAAGCACAATACCTCCCATTTAAGCTGCAAACAAAACGTGGATCCAGGCATAAAAAACAACCTTCAAAAATGAACAACTGCAACCACTTCCACTGTGTTTGACACAAAGCTCTGACTTAGAGCTTGGCAGAACATTTCAAGTACACATCCTTATTGTATTGTTGTCCATAACTTTAACAAGCAAGAGAGGTACTTCTGTGCAGTTTGTTTAAAAAACCTAATTAAATAAAGTCTTTATAAATTGATGAAATTAAGCCCATATATAGTGCAAAAAAAGTGTTGCAACCACTGTGATATTCATCAGAGTCCAGGAAAGGTTGGGGTTGATCAGATGAGGAAGTGGGAGCTGGTGAGGGTCACATTAGCTCTCTGATATGAGAGAAATATGCAGAAAGGATCGAAGAATCAGAGGGAAACAAGGGACATTAAGGGATACGAATATAAGTAATGGTTATTTAATAAAAAGGTTAATATTTATGAGGTGGTGCTAGGGGGTTATCAGTAGGGAGTACTATGGGTTTGAAGATTTCTCAATTATTTACAGTATGATGATCAAGTTTTCGTCCTCTGTTTCCTCTGTAGGTTTAATTTATGCTCTTAGAAGCTAAAAATGTATTTTTGAGTTACATTTATTTACTTTATTTTCTGTTCTGCAAAACATCACATCAATAAACTGCCATACACATTCAAGTGAATGGCAGTGCATGTGTACACGATTCATTATTTTGCATCATCATAAACACCCTCGAAGTTTAGGTTCATATTTATACAACAAACCACAGAATACAGAAATCTCAATTTCGAAACACCAGCAATTATTTGAGATACGTTAACTTCCATTTTAGCATAAGTTTAAAAACATAAAGACATTTTCTGTCATATGTTATGAATAAATCTATTCACTGAGGTGTCATCACCCTGTAATTTGTTGGCATGTGTGCAGTGTCAGTGTTTTTCTGCTCTGCTTCAGATGCCTGTTCGGTGAGTGTCCAGCCTCTGTTTAACACAGATGAATATTTCATTTCAGAAGTCCAGCTGCTCCTCATCTGTGGCTCTGTCTCCTGAGACTGCCTCAGGCTACAAGGCTTAACAATGTCATCCCAGCTTACATACACACTGAAAATGTGTGTGTGTGTTTGTGATTTACCTACCTATCCAACAGAGGACCTAACCTTTCTTCTTACTTATTATCAACAAGGGGACTGACGAGCCAGCAGGTGACATTTTGAGGCCAGCACTTGGTTAATGTACAATGATAGTCTAATGGTTGACACAGGTTTGTGTATGTGTAAGTATAAAGCTGGTTACATGCATATATATCTTCTGACTACTGACACTGCCTCAGGCTAAAAGGCGTCTCAATGTCATCACACCTAATATACACAGTGAAAATGTGTGTGAGTTACCGCTCACCTACCTATCAAACAGAAGACCTTATATCTATTTGAAACTGATGAAAGGGGGAACGAAGAGCCAGCAGGGGATATTTTCAGGTCCACATTTGATTGATGTAGAATGATACTCCACTACACCTCTTATAGATATGTGTGTTTGCCAGTAGATTGTTGTGTACATAGAAACACATCTTCTGTCTACTGATGCAACCTCACGCTACAAGGCTTAACTATGTCATCACCCTCAATGTACACACTGAAAATGTGTGAGCTACAGTTTACCTACCTATCAATCAGGGGACCTCATATTGATTTGAACTTATGAAGGCTATGTCATCACACCTAATGTACACACTGAAAATGTGTGTTAGTTATGGCTCACCTACCTTCACATCAGAGGACCTTACGTTTATTATAACCCATCAATATGAGGCCAACGAAAAAACAAGGGACTTATTTGGGTCTACATTTGATTGGTATACAATGACAGTCCACTGTAGCTATGTATAGGGCTGGGCGATAATCCGATAACGATAATTATTGTGATATATTTTTTTCTCAATATAAACATAACAAGTGTTCGATAAAATTCAATATATTTAAACCTGTAATTACTACCACCCAAGGGGGTTGGGGCTAATGTGACTTAGACGCTAGTTGCCACCTAATGTTAGACTGATTGAAAAATGATGGATTCAAGAAGCTTTTCAGAGAACTAAATTCCAGACACAAGTGAACAAACTGTCTTCAACTTTCACTTAGGATCAAAAATCTGACTTTAAATCTAAATGGAATAATGATTTGATATGTATCGTGATATTTATAGATATTGACTGATGTGAAAAATGTTACCATGATAACATCTTTTTCAATACTGCCCAGCTCTAGGTAAGTGTGTGTCAGTATAATGCTGTTCACGTGCAAATGCATCTTCTGTCTACTGACTAAAAAACATTAGCATATCTAACGTGCACAATTAAAGTGTGAGATTGAACTTACCTGCCTATACTTCAGAGGACCTCAAATTTTAGACCTCAATAAAAGTGTAAGATTGAACTTACCTGACTATACTTCAGAGGACCTCAAATTTGGGACCTCAATTAAAGTGTGAGATTAAATTTACCTGCCTATACTTCAGAGGACCTCAAATTTTAGACCTCAATTAAAGTGTGAGATTAAACTTACCTGCCTATACTTCAGAGGACCTCAAATTTTAGACCTCAATTAAAGTGTGAGATTGAACTTACCTGCCTATACTTCAGAGGACCTCAATTTTAGACCTCAATAAAAGTGTAAGATTGAACTTACCTGACTATACTTCAGAGGACCTCAAATTTGGGACCTCAATTAAAGTGTGAGATTAAATTTACCTGCCTATACTTCAGAGGACCTCAAATTTGAGACCTCAAGTAAAGTGTGAGATTAAACTTTCCTGCCTATACTTCAGAGGACCTCAAATTTTGGACCTCAGTAAAAGTGTGAGATAAAACTGACCTGCCTATACTTCAGAGGACCTCAAATTTTAGACCTCAATTAAAGTGTAAGATTGAACTGACCTGCCTATACTTCAGAGGACCTCAAATTTTGGACCTCAATAAAAGTGTAAGATTGAACTTACCTGCCTATACTTCAGAGGACCTCAAATTTTGGACCTCAGTAAAAGTGTGAGATAAAACTGACCTGCCTATACTTCAGAGGACGTTGAATTTTAGACCTCAATTAAAGTGTGAGATTAAACTTACCTGCCTATACTTCAGAGGACCTTGAATTTTAGACCTCAATTAAAGTGTGTGATTGAACTGACCTGCCTATACTTCAGAGGACCTCATATTTTGGACCTCAACAGGGGATATTTTGAGATCCACATTAGCTTGATATAAATGATAGTCCACTGTTTCTTAAAAAGGCATGCATATATGTGTTTGTGTCAGTATAGTGCTCTATATGCAAATGCATCTTCTATCGATTGACTCTGCCTCAGGCTAACAGGCATAGCTTTGTTATCACACATAATGTACATACTAGAAATCTGTGAGTTAGTGCTTATCTGCCTATACATCAAAGAACCAGAACTTAAGTGTAGCTCATTAGCATGGGACTTTATTTAGAATCAACATCAGGTTGATGATGGTCCACTGTTCGTTGAATAGATGTGTTTGTAAATGCAAATATATCTTCTCTCTACTGACACTGCCTCAGGCTATGATGCTTAACTGCATCATCACACCTAATATACACACTGAAAATGTGTGTGAGTTATGGCTTACCTACCTGTATATCAGAGGACCTCACATTTGTTCTAACTCAGCAAATACGGGACCACTTATATAATACAGGTCCTTTTTGGTTGATGCAGAATTACAGTCCACTGTTTGTTGCATGCACCTATGTGTATATGTGTAAGTTAAATGCTGTTTGCATGCAAATGCATAGCCAGGAGAAATATATAGGGGAGTCATGGTGCAAGGTTTGAGCTGTACAGAGAATGCTTAAGGTCCCCTGAATAAACTGCATCCATCACTTTCAAGCTTTCACATCTGCACTGGGGAATTTCAGAGTACACGAGTATCCCTCCCTCCCTCCTCCTTCCTCCCTCCTTCTCCCGTTCCTCTCATCATCTCGCCTCCCCCTACTGCTAGTTCCCAAGCCTGTCTTCTTCTTCTTCTTCCTCTTCTTCAGTGTTTTCTTGCCTGTGGGGAGGCTGCTACCAGGCTGACAGGGAGTGTCACTGACTCCTCTCACAGCACATTACTCTCTCATTCTGCCACTTTTTCATGCTTTCGCCCTGTTTTTCCACACAAACACAGAAGCACACACACACACACACAAGGATAGCATACCCATCCCTTGTCAATATAATACACTAGTAGAGTGAAAGCACCAATGGGGCCCTTCTCTCTTCTTTTATTACATAAGGCAATGTAGCTAGAGACCTATCATATAGGAGTAAATGTGTGCATTTGCCAGTGAAGTGTACGTAGTGTGTGTTTGTGTTAAACCATCATAGATAAGACACCTCCTGGACATTCCAATTTCCTGTCCCGTATTTGCCCTCCTCGTAGACCGCTTTATCAGAAGGAAACATATAAATGCTGATAGTTTAATACTGTTTGAAAAATAGAGAAAAGGAGGGTGGTCTACAAGGATGAAATTGGAGAGTGATGAGTTTGAAATGGGGACTGGAGAAACAGTAGAAATGAAGATGCTCTAAAAAAGGATAGAAGTGTAAAAGAGAATGAGAAAAGACAGCGGGACAAAGCAGAGGAGGTATGAGCTCATTTTGTCTGACTGCAGCAGAGGAACGGTTCACCATGTTCCACCCCGAACAATTGTTAGTGTTCCCCTGTGATAACTTGACAGTGATGGTAATGCCTCATTAAAAGTGCGACGAGTGGCAGCAACTCGGCTCCAAGTTTTGAAACCGAAAGCCACGGAAGATCTCTTCAAAAGCGGCACCCCCGTTAATTAAACTCCACAGATGGACACCTTGGCTTTTTTCCAGACACAGCAAAGATAGGTGCTGGGAATTATAGCTGTTACTCAAGCATACATCGAAAGACTATCAAAACCCAGGAGTGAGCAGGCAGTGCATTCTCAGGTCAGCGCAGAGTGGTCTGGAATTCTAATTGCTGTCGTTAAGCAAGGGCAAATGTTTTCCAAGTGGCTGAACTCCTGAGGAAATTAAAAGGAGTTATCAAAAACTGCCAACTATCACAGCCACAGGCAAAATAAAACATCCCACTGTGGACCAAAGACTCAATAAAGAGCTGAATAGTTTAGACTCTGAAGCCACTGATGACAGGGATTGATAAACATGCAGCACAGCGCCTTTTTGGAGACACATTCTGCTTGAGTCACTATTTCTAAAGTCAAGGATTTGTTCCAGCTTAAAAGTCCCTTACAGTCAACGTAGAACCTGAAAATGACTACAAATCATTTGAGCTGGGAAGGGGAATTTGTTTAGGTAAATAATTGAGATACAAACTTATAAACTCTCACATAAAGGCTTCATAAGATGTTTTAATTGAGCTTCTACCTTTGGTCCTGCGTATTAATCAATGGTACAGTCTGGCTGCATGTCTGGTATGTTTATTCACGGGGGTAAGCAAACAGTAATATTAAAGTTTGTTGCTGTGCTTGCACTCTGCATTCTTTATTAGATGGTTATTTCTCTGTTGGCACAGGTGCTCTACTTTGTTAACAGATCATCAGAACAAATACAACAATGTCTGATGTTGTTATCTAAGTGGGCTGCCTCAATTTGGGACTCTTATCCACTGCATTATAAGCTATGTAGGTGAAATGAAGCTTTATAACCTGACTGTGTTAAATACTTAAATCTGATTGGTTGAAACCCCAGAACAATGGTGATTGATTCTCAACTGCAAAAGCAAAGATAGTGGCAACCTGATCACACCTCATTTCAAATCAATCCACTGAAAGCAGTCCAGCACATTTCGTCTCCCTGTGGCAAAAACATTAGTTTGATATTAGAAGAGCATCCTGAGGAGCAACTGGGCCCCAAGCTCCTAGAGAAATGTGAAACAAGATGCTATCCTGCAATTCAGGAAACAACAGTAAAGCTGGTGAGAGCATCTTGAAGTTGCCAATTCTTATAAGTAACTTAAACAATAAGTGGTGGTGATAGTGGCAACAGTGGAAAAAGTTGAAACCCCAAGACCCTCCTGTTGGTGCAAACTATTAAACAGCAACTATTTAAGTGTTTAATTTAACAAACCAATGGGTTTTTGCTAAGAAACAAAAAATACAGACATATATTTAAATAAATTGAAGTTGTAGGAACATTTTTTGTCAAATGTTATGTATTTCTTGAGTTTTTAACCCCAGTTAGTACACGGTCATTCTGTTGGAAGCACTGCACTGTCTGCCTTTTGTAACTGTCTTTGGTTTAAGCACACATTGATGTCTTGTTTCAAGGACTCCCTCGTAAAAGAGAGTTTTGAAGTGCTTTGAACCTCAAAAGGGAAGACTCCTGGTAAACCAAGGTTGAATACATTTCAAATTCACTGAAAATTATGTTTAACTCAAATTGTTTGGGGCTGTTGTAGCTTTATTTCTGCAACATGATAAGTTGTTACCAAAGTAATCCATGTTTTCTAATTAATTATTATAAGAAGCTTTAAATGCAGCAACCACTGTTCACATGGTTTCTGTTACCAAGACCAAGGAAGAGTAAAATGCATTATATTACAGTCCTGGTAAGTTGAATGCAACCATTTGTTTAAAAAAACAACGATGAAATGATACAACAGAGGACAGGAGAGTCATCATGTATTACGAAGAGAAAGAGCCAGACATATTAAAAGTGACAGATCGGAGACTGAGGATTCACTGGTTTCCAAAAAGCACTGACAACACAACACAAAAACGTCAACAGTGACCTGAATAACCAGCCATCAGCAGACAGAGGTACCAGAATAGAACAGACGTATGAACAGATCCAGCAAACACACAACACCAGCTCAGAACAAAGAACAAACACCTACCTGTCATTGTCGACGCTCCTGAAGCCAGGAAGGATGTGTCTGAAGCTGGAGTTGCGGTCAAGTTTGGGTTGACTCTTGGTGCGTTTTATCGAGCCCTTCAGCCGTCGACTTAGAAAGCCCTGACAGGGAGAGACAGACGGAGAAACAGTGTCAGTGGAAGTCTGTGAGATATCAATCATTACGCTCAACTTGAAAGCAGGATGAAACATATTAGTACAGGCATTAGCTTTCCCTGTCCTTGATGATTAGACGCAGGATGTGATGACAGGTTCTAAATGAGTATAGATTTCACATCAGAGTAAGACAGTAGGAGAAGTGAGGACAAGGTCAAACAATGACAGAAAAGACCTGACACAAGAAGATCCTCAAAGAGCATAGACATAACAAGCATGACATTTAACCGCAAATATGATATGAACATGGACGACATAAGGTGTCCCTAAAAGTGAAGTCAAAAAAATTTGGAGACCCCCTCCTGACTGGCTGCAGTATAGGCTATAAACCCTACTCCTCCATGTTAACAGACGGGACATGGATAAATCTTTAAAATCAAAATACATGTCAAAGAAATAGTTTTCTAACAGGATCTCTGTCATTAAAGTTAGTTTATATCATGCAAAAATAAGTCAAATTGTTCTTTTCCGTAAAGGTTCAGTTTTGATTACTTGTGTGATGCTAAAAATGGCGTCAGTGGTGCAATAAAGTGGTGAAAGAAATACAAAACAAACACTAACACAAGAGTCATTGAATTCTCTAAATCTCTACCGGTCTGCTTCAAACCAACACAAGAAGCTGTTTTGCTGTTGGCTGTACCATCCTGAGGCTTCTCTGCTGTTGTATTGGTAAGTTTAAAGTCTGGTTTGGTTAGCGGACGGGGTCAGATGTCAATTGAAAGTATGTTAATGTGGACACCTCCATCTCCTCCCATCGTGATAAGTGAAGCCAAAACACTGCCTCGATCAGCGCCAACAAACTGGGCTGGTGGAGCCGAGGCAGAAGCAAGCTGGCCAGTACAACCACTGGACTGATGTCAAACCGCTTCTGCTAACCATTACACTTTGAGGCATACTGTTGAAATGTTGATTCATGTGCATTGTCCTAATCAAATTAACTAAAATTAAATTATCTAACTTGAAGCGGATACTCATAACACTCTTGTGTTAATGTTATTCATGTTTTCTATCTATGTTTCTCCTCTTGTCTAATAAACACTGCAGGAGCTGACATTTAGCCAATAGAGCTGTCAATCATGATGTCACATCCTGTCTTTATTACATCAAATAACTAATTAAATTAGATTTATCCAAAAAACACTTGCATATACAGTATATCAACCTAAGAGCTAAGTGCAATGATAGACGGCATGTAAAGGTAACATACTTGAGGTGTGTGTAGTTTGATTCATGTTCCATCTGTTATAATGAAGGGGCGGGCCTAAAAGCCTAAACTGCAGCCACTAGAGGGAGCTCTAAAACTTCATGCTTCATTCAGGATAGCTCCTGTACTGTCCGTGATTGTATTCCATCTATAGCCAGTCCCTGTCACAGTTGGTGTTTTGGCTTCACTTGTTCATTGTAAGAAGTTGGGGCATGTCGTCCATCTTTATACACAGTCAGAAATGATATGTAAGACGTAACTGTCAGTGTTTTATTTTCCTATGCCGCACATAATCATTTCATAATCATTCACACACACACTAAACCAATGGACAGACCCCTTTATTAGTTTTCTCATTCTCCTCTTTGTATGGGTCTGTGTGTTTACTTCTTCCAACATCTGCAATCACACTCCCCCAAGCACCTCGCCGTCTCCATGGCAACTGTTGGCTGGCATTAAGAGCATGAGGAATATGAACAAATGAGATGTGGTGCAGAAATGGCAGGCTGTTGCGAATTTTCATTCAAAATAAGAAAAAAAAAGAAAATGACACATTTTTTTAGACTTCACTGCAGGGAAGGGATCAAGGAGGGGAAGAAGTCGAAATAGAAGATGAAAAAGAAGGACGTTGAATAAAGAGGGAGAATATGAGAGTTGATAGAGCAACTTAACAGGGCAGCACGTAGAAGATGGAAGTGAAACAGGTGAGCCAGTGCGCGGGAGAAAACGCATTGAAACATGTAGTGTTCAGGCTCAGGTGCAGCGTTTTATTCCAATCAAACGACTCATCAGCTGATGCAACGGGTGAATAATAAAGTGTACACCTTCAGAAGACAGCGCAGTAAAGAAACTCCACATAACACACACACACACAGAGAAAGAAACCTCCCCCTGTCCCAGTCAGGCCATTAACACACCTGTATAATTACCACCCACAGTGTGAATAGGTCGCCCCGGGCAACTGTGGAATTTGGATAATTACAGAGCGACTCCCAGACAGCATGCCAGCTGATCACAGAGGAGCCACAGCAAACTGATGAACAACACCTGTCAACAGTGAAACACTGAGAGCTGGAAACAATGGGAAGCTAGAGTCAGTGCATTCACACTGTTAGGTAGTCATCGTGTCCAAATGACCTCATATATGTTTATTCTAATCATGATGAATAACTGAGTTTTCTATAAATAAAGTTCTGAGTTTGCTGTCGGTGTGCACGGCTGTCCCAGAATGCAATGCTCAAAGGAGATGGAGGAGCTTTTTGATAAAACACAGACGCTAAACTTAAAGAAAAATGGCAGATGGTTCTGACAAACTTGAAGTTTTTGGTAAACAAGACAAAAAAGGGTTTCTTTAGAATAATATATCTGTGTTCTATAGCTCTGGGACTTTACATATATAAGAGGAAGCTGAGAGACACAATTTGGGTATGGATATTCAAAAAATATCCCAAGAAGGAAACCTGGAATAGTGTCCTTTTCCAATTGACCACAGTGACAAGAGAGGGTTTGCTGCTGCACCTCACCACTGGGGAAAAGCCAAGTGCTCAAAGTCTTCTTCAAAGCTTTCCAACTTTTACATGCAGCCAGTCTTAAAGCTTCTGGTGGAACATTTCTGCATAAAAATGCTGAAGTAAGCATATGGCTTGCCACCCTGATAAAATTGGGGTAGAGCATGTTCTATCCCAAACTGTGCAACATGTCAGACTCCGGTTGTCAAAACGTAGAGAAGAGAGCTCAATTTTAAAAAAGGTACATCTGCTGGAAGCAGGCGCCATTGAAAAACGAGTCCAGGACAAGATATTGATATTCAGTATTGATGTCTCCAATGGAGCCATGCCATGCACCTTCATCCTCCTCGCTCTAAAGCTGTCAGGTCAAGCGGTAAAAGCTCAGTACATCATCCATACAGTGTAATAGCAAGCAACTCATAATAACAAGCCCTATATCAAACACTGGATAAGGGCCTGTGAACACTAACAGCATATTTTGTGCTTGCAGCGCCTATTTTCCATACAAATCCAATGCAGTTCAGTGTTTTTCAGTGCTCACCGTCGTGACCATCAGCATCAGTTGTTTTTAGCCTGTAAGCATTATAATTAAGCATTCTCAGGTGACAGTAATTAAACTTTTGGAATCGTCAATGTCACTTCTCCATCACCAACCAGTAGGAATTAAGTAGGGACGAGATTTCTGATTTCAACTTTGTCAATAAGAATGGCGGGTGGAGGCCCAAACAGAGGAAAAACTAACTGATATCCTTCTTTTTTCAAGGATTGATTTTTCAGAAAACAATGTCATGGTGTAGAGCGATTGCCAATGCTACCACACTATTCATATTGTCTTTATAAAATTCCATCAATCAAGAGACAATATGAAGCATACGGTAAAATCAAAAACAGACTTAAAGGTCATCACTAAGTGAAGTGAAATTGCTGTGGGACAACATTTGTAAACTAGGAATGGTACATGCTAGATAGAAGGGCTCTGAAATTGGGGTTGTGGACATTGCCAGTGCAAAAAAGAACGCTGTTAGTGGAAACAGGCCCTAATAAAACAGAGTGGCACCATCCCAGTTTTCCCAGCAAATGCCGTGTTGAAAAAAAAAAAGAAAAATATAAACAAAAACAAAATAAACAAAAAAATAATGCATTGTAAACAAGTTTTAACAGTTAATTCAATTTTGTAATAACAATAATTTGAGATCCAGTGGTTTTGGAGTTCACCTCATATTGGTTCCTAGAGGTCTGGTATTGTTTTCCTCTGCAGCCTCAATTTTCACTCTATTTTTAATGAATCCCCACAAGCTACCAATTAATTTAAAGTCTTGATAGCAACAGTACTCTTTTTTGTTAAGTGTCTTGGGACAACATTTGTCATTAATTGGCACTGTACAAATAAAGATTGATGAGATTAGACCCGTTGCCAGTTGAACTTCATCCGAAAACCAAAATCTAATTTTGGCCGATGTGTGTTGGCCGATGTGTGCTGGCCTAAGTAGTGCATCATTTGCCATAGTTACAAGGGAGGGAACGCACACTGATTAGTTTTAAATAACTGAAAATGAGACCCACATTACACCCAATTACAGGTTGTTTGAAAACACTGCTCAACAAAGCTGACTTTTTAGGTTTCCAGATTGTCTTAAACATTTGAATCTTTCTTTTGACTTAAAACATGGAAGTAATTAATTGCTTATCACTTGTCAACCTCAACAAAAGCGACTGTGAGCATACTTAGTAGGAATCCGAGTGAATCTGACATGGCATGGAGGTTAATAGAAAGTGGGCAGATAATGGGTTACTATTACTACCTGCCAGAGGTGAGCTCTGTTCAGTGGCTGTTAGATTAATGAACATGGCTGAGTCATCACTGACAGTGCGAGGCTGCACCTGGGGACTTAAACTCTCACTCTCTCTCTCTCTCTCTCTCTCTATATATATATATATAGTATAAAAACTCTTTCTATAAGCTGTGAATGTGAGTGTGTCTGCATGTGGTAAGATCAACAGTGGTTCATTTTGAAATAACGCAGGAGCAATGCTGTTTCCTTCATCGACCTCAGATCAGCTCCTTTCCACAACATGACACGGCAAAGATGGTGGAGCAGTACAAGAAATCCTTTACGCCCACACATATGCGCAAACACTGACACACTTCTTCCCCCCTATTTCTGGATATCACTCACAATCACCTCCAAATTCGCAGTAATTCCATACCCTTCTCCCAGCAGCCTCTGGAGACGGCGTGTGCCTGCTGCAGCTGTTGGCATAGTCACGGCTAACAAATTAAAATGCTTCCCTTTCTTTCCTCATCTGCAGAAATAAGTCTGTGAACAGAAACCTGTCCCTGTGGGCGAGCTGGATTGATTAGTGGCTGCTTGTTCTGTTTTTACTTCTTTCTCTCCCCTGATGGATGGACTCTAAAAATGCAGGGAGAAAGAGAAACAGAACCAGAGAGGATACACAGACCTGTCATTATTTTGTATTCATTGTTCTTTCTTGCAGCATTTTTTGTGCACATGGACAGCTATGTAACATTATAAAACTCTTCAGTCTAATTCCTCCAGCCTGTCAAAGCTCTTACTGAGAAATGTTCCAGGTTAAATGTCAACAGATATGAGCAGCCACTTACAATCAGTCAATAAGGATGACTGATGCCTATATTAACACTGGATTAAACCTCAGGAGGCAAGGCACACTGGTAGCACTGCGAAAATGTTAGCACTTAATTTGCCATCAGCACCTGCTCATACCAGCTGACAAGAGAAAGCACTGGAGAAAAAGAACAAGCCGGCAGAGGAGCACAGATAGAGACATGCAGTGAAAATAAGGGACAGAAATAGAGGTGAGACTGGTCAAAGAATTGAGAAAATGACAGTGAGAGCCTCGCCGGAGAGGGATGAGCTATAGGGGCAGGGTAAATTGGAGAAAGTGGAGCACAGTGTGGAGGTGGCAGAGCATGAGTTGATAGAAAAAGCAACAGAATGAAAATAAATGAGGGGGAAAGTGAGGAGAAAAGTAGAGCAAATGAGTGACAAGGTTGCAGGTGGAGCAGGGCTCGGCAAGAGAGGAGCAGTGTAGCTGCAGGGACAATCAAGCTAGGGCGCAAAGAAAGGGTGGTGAATAAAGGAGAGGCGGGTTTGATCCTTACTGGGGTTTCTACCTTGATCAGTCCTTGCTATAGGTATACATTGAAGATGAGTCATTACCTATCAAGAGCAAAAGTATCCTGACTAGAGGCTGCCTGCATAAGGCCCTGTCATACAGATGGGCGTGGGTTTCTATGACTTAGCAGTGATCGTCCAGGTAAAGCTGTTTCTATTCCAAAGAAAGACACTGCTGTTATCTTTGAAACCAAAATGTAACCCTGAAAGCCCAAATCAGAGTCTTCTTCCCTAATCCTAACCTGGCAGTGTCTGTGCCTAAACCTAACCACCAAACAGAACAAGGTGCTCACAGTTTGGTTAGTTTTAAGTGAGAGTTACAATCAAGCTGCAACCTCCAGTCTCCAACTATGAAGCGTTATAAACTGCAATTCATCGAGAATCCGCTCGAGGCTGGCTGCAGAAACACCGGAAACCACATACACACCAATTCAAAAAAGACAATATTTGCAGCATTAATAAACATGTTTATTAATTATTTTTTCTAACGCAACAGTTCAGAAGATATTAAGATTACTAGCTTTTGCCCGAATAAAGACATGACTGACTTGACTCAACGATTGGCTTCAAAACAGTGCTATTTATACAGTCTATGGTACATGTACACAATACAATTCTTGTAAAAATCTAATAGTATCAACAGCTATTTAGAGACCATGGCAATAAACAAACAAATATGGTATTAGCCATAATACTAAAGTAGCCATAGTGGCGGATGGCTATGCTACAGCTTAAACACAACATTCGACTAGCATTGAGGGCCTTCAACAATACTATATTAATAATTTGTTTAACTGGCTACTAATTCTAATGCTGACTCTCTAAGGACCAACATTACATCACCCACACAACCTTAAGTTCTTCTAATGCTTTTATTCTTTTTTTAGATTTGGATCGATCCTGAATTCCAACATTATAGTAAGTTTATAGTAAGTAATCTCTGTAAATAAACATGTAAATATACAATGTAACAATTCCCCAAGCAGAATTCATATATTTTCATTTATTTTACTATTTAATTATCCCCTACATATACTTTTTTAATTTGTAAAAATACCTCACGTCCACGTCAGTATCTTTGTACTTCTCACCACTGCACTATTATCATATTATTTTTAGCCTGTAGATATTAGTGTTGCTTATTTGTTGTTCTTTTGTGTTTATAGTTGATGTGATTATTATTATCTTTATATTTTTATTTGTATGCCTTATTCTTGTTCCTTTGTACAAAGAGAGCACAGTTTACCAAGACAAATTCCTTGTGTGTTCAAGCATACCTGGCCAATAAAGCCGGGTCTGATTCTGAGTTTGAGAATTTCTCAATAAAAAGCATTCTTCTTCTTTTCTTATTAATGCAGTAGGCAAACAGCTTTCAGGCGCACTGCAGCCACCGTCTGGTGGGAGTAATGTATTACACCAGGATCAATTACAGCGAAGGTAATGTATGTTAGATGAGATATTATTCCCATTAACTCTTAATTTTTTTTTTTCCAAATGAATGAATATCTGAGTATTCTTAAATCCTGACATATCCATATCAGCAAAGAGGAGTAAAAAGAACAAAAACTGAAGTGTAAAAAATAATTTCCAAATAATAGTTTTGGTAGCTAATGAAAAGGTGACAAGATTCTGAGTAACTGCTTTGTATTGGGTGAGTATCTATCCTACTGTTTATACTTATATACTTTGAACATGTTGTATAAGCCAAGAATACTAACCCTACCAGACCAACAAAAGCAACCAATAAGAGTGAGAGTGCATGTTAACACTGTGTTTTAATGTAGTCCCAACCTCATCACTGCATAAACACAAAAAGCCTGACCTCTCCTTAATGTGTCTTTCTTTGAAATAGATCTACCCCAAATACTCCAACAAACACAATGAAAACTGAGACCTAATGGCGCGTCATACATCATGTCATTGTTCCATTGTGTGGTAGAAAACTGACTCTTGGGAATATCATTTTCCTGTGCTTGAACAACACCTGTAAATGTCAGCGCATGAATGAAAACATGATTGCATTCAGGACGTAAATACAGCCGGTAAGCCTTTGTTAATGAGTTTGTTTGATCCCTCATAAACATTGCTTGTTTTGCTGTGTAATGTACGAGCCTTTGCTTTTCATTCTGCGAGCACCTACTCGTCCAAGGTAACACGATAAGGCTATTACAGCCAGTGCTACCTGACAGGGGGCATTACAGTGTCACATGTTAGTGTGAATTTCAATGAGCTCTATAATTATTCCACATTTCCACGCTTGACAGCTAATTAGTGGGAGGAGGGGACGGAATAATTTGATTCAACGTGCATTCTTGAAGGGTAGGAGAGGCTGGTGTTCTCCGACCCTTCTGCCCTGCAGGCTTATTGCACCACCTCTAGGGGAATTTAATTATTGTGGAAAGATTGTGTGAGTCCTAATTTTACTATTACCTTGTTGTACAATATGTTAGCTTAAACCTGTGCATGCTGGTTGATGTTTGTGAGAGTACACAACAGGCTTCTTCATACTTCATTATAATCTCAGCCTGTCCAAAGCCCATTATGCACTGACACGACAGCTCATTTTATCCCTGCACTTGTTTTTCGTTTTTTTTTTTACTTTGCTTTTGACGTGAAAATAAAGAAAACACTTGCAATAAGCTAACTATTCCCTCAGCTTGGCAATTCCAGGCTTCCCTAATGGGAGCTGATAGAATCAGTGCCTGGACAATCAGCAGGGTGTTCCCGGCTTCCACATCCACCTCTCTTCTCCCCTGTTTGCACAACCTGATGAAAACAAGAGACATACCTGTCCAATTAGCCCCCCTGCTATTATCTGAGCGTAGAGGGGGGAGGGTGGGGCGGGTGGTGGTGTCAGGGGGAGATTGGATAAGGAGCTAAGTCACAATTGAGAATCAATCCAGCCAGCGAGTGCAATCAGCGGGACATAGACGTGACTGACTTAGATAAGGTTTGTTTGCCTGGGTGAGGTAAAACTATGAATGTAACTTTAAAATTAAGGTATGCACTATGCAATGTTCGAGTACAGCAGTGGAAGATCAGGCTTTAGAGAGCGCATACTTCTCTCTCAGGCCTACTGGTAAGAAATTGTTTTGGAGAAAGCTCTGGAGGATGTGCTTCTGTGTATGAAAGTGTGTGTGTGGGGCACCCACTTTTTGTGAGCAGACACTGAATCGAGCCCTTGCGAAGAACATGAGAGAAAAACATTTTGACAGATTTAGCTCAAGGCCTAGGAGGGGTACTTTAGATGTCACCACAACTCTTTTCACTGGGAGGGAGAAAAAGTGAGGGGAGGTTTGTCAGTACTAAAAGTGGGAGATGCAGGAGAGAAGAATATAAATGCCTGACTGCTGTTTTTTCTGTTCGCATTGCCATGTTTGTGTGCTATCATGTTGCATCCAGTCTGTATCCATCTAAAGACTTGGGTCTGTTTTTTATCTTTGTTCCCTTGCACATTACCTTATAAGTTTAAATAAATTCAAGCAGATAGTTAAACAAATTTGAGCTAACTGGTTTGCATCCAGCTCAAGTTGATGAGATACTGTAGGGCACATTGTTGCATGTGCTATAATAAACACCCAGAAGGGGGCAGTGTCCGTAAGTGTGCAGGAAAGGGTAAAACACAACCCAAGGAAGCTTTCTCACTGCAAGAAGTCACTGCTGCTTTGCAATGAGCCCTCAGAAGAAGTGAAGTGGCCATGTGATTGAGACGGGATGACTTTGCTGCAGTGCTCCTCTTCACTCCGTGAATCCCTGGAGAGTGCATGAGCTGCTTAACAGACACTTAATCGATATCCAGCCCCTCTATCTGACCCCTTCTGTCTCCTACAAGCTTTGAGTTCTTCTTAACTTTGTTGTATCGCTCTTTATTCAAGCATTGATTCAGGGTGCATCAAATGATGAAAGTTAAACGACTCATTTATGATGTTTTTGGGTACAAAGAATCCTAAAAAGAAGATTACAGGCAGAAAATACAAACACAAGTATGCTCATAAAGCAGATCACATCCAAAAACAGCATTGTCGCTTGATAAGACTGAGGCAGTCCCTTGCTCTTCAAACGGTGGTAGTTTTACATGTGCAAACTGTTTTCATGAAACACTTAATTCTCACTCTGCTTGTGAACAACACCAGTGATCGTAGCCTATTTCTTTAATTATCTACTGTGTTCTTTGCTGAGCCTTAGAGGCATGCAAATGAGTTCTTTGTACAAGACTTTGGGTCAAACTTTACATCCTGAAAATGGTTAATGGTGATGAAAAGAAGCCAAAAAGCAGAAAATGAAAGAAAACACTCATATAAAGGAAGGTCATGTTGTCTTTTGCCCTTTAGTCTCCCTGCCATGTTTACACAGAGGCTGAAAGTCAACATGGAGTAAGTTGGTTGTTTGTTACAGAAAGTGAGAGTTGAGTGCTTGTGGCCTTGTTGTCCTAACATCTTCTGTTTACAGTTCACCCCCGGGTCGACATCTCCCCAGTCATTATTTATTAATGGATATATGCACTGCTAATTGCTAATTAGCTTTAAATTGATGACTCATAGAGGAATTTCTTGCTTCATTAGCTGGCTGTTTATCTATTGAATTAAACATGGCAGAAAGCATACCCGATTTGAATTAGAGGCAGGATGACAGACAAAGGACTCCTGTGTGTGTGTGTGTGTGTGTGTGTGTGTGTGTGTGTGTGTGTGTGTGTGTGTGTGTGTGTGTGTGTGTGTGTGTGTGTGTGTAAACAGGTGTGAGAGGTGGAGTGTGTCAGCTCACATGAAGCATGTTGAAATTATTCAGTGAAACGCAGTGAAAAATCCCACAGGATGTAAAAAGGATGGTGTGTTGAACGTAAACCCAAGATGTGAAGATGTGTGATGTGTTAGACGCCGAACATCAAAGACCCATTTCCAACATTTGATGTAAATGACTTTCAGATTGGCATGAGGCCATCTGGACCCCAGACCTGCCTCCAAGTTGACGTTGATCTAATGCTAAGAAGCAAACTGAGGCAGAGTCAGAGAGAAAGTCAGAGAGTAAAAAAAGTTATGGAGAGGACAGAGACAATACATGAAAAGCAAACTCACAGTACTCACGGTGACTCTGAAAGGTGTGCCAGCAGTGGACGTAGCCTCCATGGCTGGCGTGGTTTTGTCGGTGGCGCTGCCTGGCATGCTGCGTCGGCGTCCCGTCCTCTCTGGAGGAGACTCTGAAAAATAGAAGAGAGACATTTAAAATGGTAAAACAGCATATGTTCAAAGATTGGCTAATTAGGAAAATCTGAGATCTGCTTTCTTGCCAAGAATTAGATAAAAAGATTAACACCACTTCTATTTCTGTCTGCTAGCTTTGGATCTGAAGCCAGAAAACAATTAGCCTCGGTGCTTTGGCCATCTCTGAAGTAAAAACAGGAACAAAGTTTTAGTCAAGTCAAGTCAACTTTATCTATAAAGCCCATTTACAAACAGCAGAAGCTGACCGAAATGCTGTACAATGCATAATAGTTTAAATGCTAAGCTAATCACATGCTAGCATTAGCTTCAAGTTTACAGTAGGGGCGTGTAAGGTATCAATCTTCTTGTCTAATTGTAAGCAAGAAAACAGACTAAAGAAAAATAGTCAAAATATTGTGCATTGTGCCAGAGCGATGGATAGGTTGAATTACTCTTAAAATTCCCAACCTGCCTGGGATCTGTGTATTGAATCAGAAGTACAAAAAGGAAATTAAAACTTAGTTTAAACATAAACAAGCTGCTGACAGCTACAAGTCTTCTTTAAACACTGGCCTAGGGTTGGGGTACAGTTAGTTTTTGAACAATGTTTCAAAGGCAAATGCATGAAAACATGCAAAAATATTGTTTGTTTACATCATGTAAACACTGGACTGTACTATCTTGCCAATTTTCCAATGATTCATCAATAAGCCTAATCAAGGGGGAAAACATTCTGTTTGTTGCAATACTGAATCTCCCGTCCTAGCCATTGCTGTTTACTGAATTTTTCAGTGCCTGTTATCATTTTCATCTATTGCGTGTCTATCTCATGCTTTCCCTTATCCTGGATACACAATAAAGCATGGTATCAGATCAGCATGAAAGAGATTAGAAATAGTTGAGGACTCAAACAATGTGCATTTGTTTGAAAGAAGCAAATCTTGACATGTCCAGGAGGAATCTAAAGGATGCCATGCATGCATGTCTCCACAGGTTTTAGATAGCCATCACTGCTAAATTGCTAGCTAATTATCCATGTATGAGCAATTTGATGAGTTTGTGCAACCCTGACTGATGAAAGGAAGAGTTTGGGCAACATTATCAGCAAATGTTGCAACTTTAAGCACAAGACATTCTCAGTATCAGATGAGGAACTGATTTTAGCTATATTTCCAGCGATGAAGTTACTGGCTGGGTCAAAAACAAGGCTAAAAATGAATATGTGTCTAACTAGGTCAAATATAACTGATTTAATCTTTTGAAACACATGAGGTCATTTCTTCACCGAGACTGTGCTAGATTATCTAAATGAGATCTATGACAGTCGGTTACATGAGAAACTAATGAAATTAGTGTTAAGTGTGCGTAGCAGTCGGACTCTAATAAGGATGAAACTGAATTATGAAGCAAAATCCCCTCCTCTTCCTCCTCACCCTGATATCTCCCACATACACACTACACTGAGTATAATCAGTATAAGGAGAGTTCACCAATTTATTGGGAGCTCCCCACTGACAGCTGATCCAATCATCTCCGGATCTGGTATGCAACATCTCTACACTTGTGGCACTTTAAGTTATCAAACCCTGTGACTAATTGATTAACATGGCACTTTAGGTACAACATATATAATGATTTTCCTCCTCTGTATGGGCACAACACTTTGCATAATTGGTCAGGAATCTTCATCACGCTTATGTGATAATATTACAGCATATTTTGAAAGTAACAGTTACTGATTACTGACTCAAATCAGCACAAAAAGGAAGGTTTAAAGCTCCTGTGAGTGACTTTCCATTTGAGTGTATTTTGGCGCCCTCTTTGGCCAATGTAATACGTTTTACCGTTGATCTTGTCTTGTATATGTGCAAGTGATGTTTCTTATGAAAAATCTAACCTTTCTCTAATCAAATTTGCAACTTAAATTGAATATTGACCCTTTTCTTTTTAAATTGAAAAGTCTGTTTTAGCAGTTTCCTTTGAATCTGCTTGTCTGAAACCTACCCCCTTGGCAGGGGAGACAGGTATATAAAATAGCTGTGTAATGAATCTTCTCTTTGATGGGCTCGTTTACTATTTTAGGTCGTATAAAGGCATGAGCATGAATTTTAGTCTGTTCACAACAGCGAAAACAAAACTCCTCACAGGAGCTTTAATTTGATAAGATAAGATAGTACTTTAAGTGATCAAATATTGTAAAGAAACTACAAAATCACAAAGTTAATGAAAACCTCATCAATCATGACCAGAGAGCCCATGTTGGCGTGGTCCTTGACTTTAATGAGTGAGAATGAGATAACTAAGTGGAACATTAACAAAGCCAGTCTGTTGCTATCACAGACTGTATACATAGACGTAGTCTAAGTGACATCCCCCATAGGTTTCAGAAGAGGCATTATGAGGCCCTAACAAAGGCTTCTCACAAATTGTAAGTGCTGACTACAAGTGACTTTATGGCTAAACCACATAGAGGTGGAGTTGAGGCCATAGTCTTGCTACCTAGCAAACCACTACAAAGCACCCACCTGTCAAACAGCAATATCCCTAATTATTCCCAACTGTATTCTCAGAATAAAGATGTAAAGAGACCAAAATGAAAACCAAGAAGTGAGGTGAAGGCTGTGAACATGTCTGATTCTGCTGCTATTTAAGTGGTAATTTTAATATGTGATGTAATGGGGTTTCCTTGGTTTATCTTGAGCCAGCCTCAAGTGGACACTCAAGGAACTGCAGTTTTTTGACTCCCCTATAGGCTTGATTTCGGTTTAGAAAATCCATGTTAAAAGAAATACGAATGAATTTGCATTTTGGCTTTAGCTACATGAGCCCTGAGCCAAAAATTAGATGGAGGAAATTTTGTGCCAACATTATTTGTAACTAATGTGATATTTGCATACAGAGCATCTCTAATGAGCCTCGCACACAAGAGCACACACTCGGAGTATGTTGTGTTTGTCAAGCTGAGCTGTGCTAAATTAGCTGTCTGCTGCTTAACAGGCCGCTTGACTGAATTAGCGCACGCTGTAATTGAAGAACGATTGGAGGAAGAGCTCTCCCTGCTGTGCTGAGCGCTGGCTCGCATCCAGGCCCACATTATTCCCAGCCTACCATTAACATAAATACAGTCCACAACAACAAACAGCAGACAAACACAACATGGCTGTGACACAGAGCAGACGTTCTCTGTGGCTAAATCAGATTTCTGTAATTGAAAACTAGAACCATCTGGATCCTCTGAACGGTGAGCTGATGGTTTGCTGAGGTAAGGAGGATTTGATTTTTAAACAAGCTTAGACTCTTCATGTTAAGCCTGTGTTTGTTTTTGTTTTCATGGGGTTGGGGAATCTGCGGCACGAGACAAAAGCATGTGCATTAGCTTCTTTAAACCTCAGTGTTCTGAGTCGGATCTGACCGCATGTCTGGACATGCCAAAGAAAAATACTATTTGAATGATGTGGTCTTCTTGTCAAACATGTCAGGTGTATGGTTCTCCAAGCCTGACCTTGTGGTTTTATCTTTAAGATTTATTTAGAAGCTTCCCTTTTCCATTGATCTTGTTTTTAATGGTCAAATCCAATTATTTTTGCTTTCAGGTCAGAGTTTGAATCTCAGTAGTCTGTTCTGAATTTTTTAGATTTTTAAACTTCTAAGATTCCAGTTAAAGAAATGTCTGTAGACACACTTTCCTACCAAATGAGTGAGCACAGCTGTGACATAGTCAATGGGCAAAATATAAAAACTAGTGTCAACACACATAAAAAACACCTTCCATGGTACCCTCCATGTTTGGGAGACACTCAACATTTCAATGCCCCATCTCCCATTTTCGAGATGTGGCAATCCTTCTGTGTAAAGCTTGAACCTCTACATATGAAGTGTTCTATGGTCTTATGAGTTTTGAGTCAATATTTTTGTAAGTAATTAAAAGGTGGCAAAAAAAGATTGTTAACTTCTTCATGTGGATCTTCAAGTATAAGCCCAAATCAAAGGAAACTGGGGGGTCTTTGCTGCTGCTCTGCCTGCCTTGGCTTTTCAAGCATGAACAAGAAAGCATGGGGAGGTGTGCTCTCCCCACCTCAGGCTTTGCTGCTGCTTTGCCTGCCTTGGCTTTTCAAGGTTGGACATGAAAGAGAAGGGAGGTGTGCTCTCCCCACCTCAGGCTTTGCTGCTTCTAAGCTTGCCATGGCCTTTCAAGTATGGACATGAAAGAGTGGGGTGGTGAGCTCTCCCCACCTAAAGCTTTGCTGCTGCTCTGCCTGCCTTGGCTTTTCAAGTAGGAACATGAAAGAGTGGGGAGGTTTGCTCTCCCTAACTTAGGCTTTGCTGCTGCTCTGCCTGCCTTTGCTTTCTCCCCTCTCTTCTCAGGATTTGGCATTCCACGTAGGAATAGGAAAGGGCAGGGAGCTCCCAGAACATAGCCATACCACCAAATATAACTTATTGCACGCAAATTATGAGCTATTTTGGCTTTTCCCTCCACTTCTGTGTATAATGGTATGTTCCTTTGCTCTCACTCAGTTATTCAAGAATAACCCAAACCTGGTTTTAGACAGGATTGTATGTGAAGAAACGCTCAGGTAGCTTAAAATCGGAGGACTTTTTGGTGTTGTTGTTGTTTCATTTTTTGTTGACGGCATGCTCACTATATAAATAATTAATTTAGTCAGCTCCTCTGAAGCCTACAACGTGCTTTTTAATTAGTCACAGTCAAAACAGTGTATCCCAGGAAAATGTGGGGGAGGTTTAACTGTATCAAAATTTAGATACTGCCAAACTGCAGCCTCTTGATCTGTGTAACCTATGTTCTGTCACTGATCTGCAGCTCTGGATAAATGTAACAGGAGCTCTCAGGAGATACTAAAAATGAAATATGATTCTGAATGGAAAGGAAGCTCAGAGAAGTGGACACATAAAAACCTGCTCAATCCATTTTCATGACTCACCGTTGAATAAAAGCGTACTAAGAGAACACTTCACAAAAAAACACAAATTGCTTCTGTCTCACTTTGTGACAGGCACAGTGGCATTGAGATACCTGTCGCCATGACGACAAGTGTATTCAATTCCCCCTTAAATCAAGAGCAAACAGGGCTGATGAGATGATCACAAGACGACTGAATTTAACTTGCTGTTAGTTAATACAGTTTTCTGCACTCAACTTCAATCTCCAGTCTTTTCAACTTCTTTGCACAAGTCTCACTTCAACACAGCTGGTTGCTAGAAGAAGAAAGCTCATACACACATATAAACACACTAACACACACATAAACGAGCATCATTTAGCTGTGAACTAATCGTTTGGTGAAATCGCAGAGCGTGCTTCCACATGTCTTCACCATCTGCGTGCAATGCATCTCCGCAAATGCGCGGAAATTTGTCTGGCTATAACCCGCTCCCATGTCTGACTCCAACCACCTTAATGACAGTGAACAGTAAGCAGACGCTTGTGCTCAATAAAACTTCAATTAAAGCTGAAGTAAATCATCAAAGAGTGTCTTTGTACTGCTTGCAGTGGCTGGTTCCAATCTTTCAACTTCCCTGTTTGGAGCCTGGAACGACTCTTTAGTATCTGAAGGTGCATTTGTGAGTCTTTGGGAGCAGTACAATGATGGCGTCAGAGGGCCCACAGACAGCAGCTGTTGGGTCAAAAAGTTGATGCATCTTTGAACCAACTCAACAGACATTGGTGCCATATTGGCTTTTCCATTCATCAGTCTTCATAGGAAGTTGTAATGTTGCAAATCAGAGAATTCACACAAATTCAACCACACCTTGACTCCCAAGTTTCTCCCATCTCCAAAGCTTTCCTGCTTCTGACAATCACTTAACCAAATTCATGTACTTGGTCTTCAAAATAATGATCCCCTCAGTTCTGCACTGTTGAGGTTATGGTTTAACTGTGTCTTTAATATATACTAGACACTTTCTTTTTTCACCTGAGCCCTTCTAACAAGGCTCTTGTGTGGTAGTTTCTCTTTCATGAGCTTCCTAATCCGTCCTCAAACTGCAGGGATTTACAGAGACTCTATACAGTGAGTCCATAATAATTATGATAAATCCAACACTTAAAGTCTTCTTGTAGTTTTATCTTACCCATGTTAAAAACTGTGTGCAGTCCACTTAGCCCCTTCCCTGTGCCTGGTGTCGAGTGTACTGACCAATCAGAGACTGTATTTAAAACCTCTGTAACTTCTGTTAAAAATGTCAGTAAGTGCTGATCTCAAAGACTGTTTCATTGATGGTTTCGTAACAGCACAACATCCAAAAATTGAGTGGAGCGTTAGTTCAGGCAGGCTACAAAGTCAAGCTCGGCCAACAGTACAACAGCTGCTCTTAACACCAGCCCCTATTGGCTGAGGAATTAGCTGATAGCATCTCCACATCTCATTGGCAAATACCAAAAATGGCGTTACATTTGAACTGCCAGCCTTTAGCCAGCCTGCATCTACTGTTTCCCATGCAACCCACGTCTACCCCAGCTACTTCTTTTATAATGTGTCTTACGGGGTCTTTGCTGCTGCTCTCCCTGCCTTGGCTTTTAAAGTATCCACATGAAAGACAGGGAAGGTGTGCTCTCCCCACCTCAGGCTTTGGCATTCCACGTAAGCATGTGGAAGGGCAGGGAGCTCCCAGAACAGAGCCATACCACCAAATTTAACTTGTTGTATGCTCAAAATTATTTTGTTTGATGAGAGTGGTCCTGAATGAATAACATTGTTTTATTTTTTGCTTTTAATGCATTTACTAAGTGGACCTGACAGTCGATAGAATTGGAAACAGGGAACGGAGAGTAGGGGGATGGCATGCAGCAAATTGCTGAGGGTAGAAGTCAAGGTACTTCAACTTCAGCCGAGAGAACAGTAGCCTCTGTGCATCAGATGTGCAATTTAACCACTGAGATGAAGTAGCACCCACGTTTCATTTAATTTCAACATATCATATTTTGTATCTTGAGAGGGAATTCAACTAGAAGTGATATTAGAAGGCATACAGCTTGCTCACGCAATAGAGAGTTTTCCTTATACTTACAGTGTAAGTTTAATGTGTGAAACAGAAAATACAGCAACAAAACATTACAACTTTCATCACAACTTTTTTTAAAAAGCTGCTGTGAAATCAGGTATCTTAAGATGCAACAATCACAGAATAAGCCTGTGAAATCCTGGGTGTCTCATTTATAGCCTGGATATAATTTTACCCCCTCTCTTAATCTTCCCACTTTCTCTTCCATTAATGTTCTCTTCAAACCTCATTCTGAAGGTTCTGTTTCATCACATTTTCATCTCCTACTTCACATCAAATCCAATTCTCATCTCTCCTTACCATCTCCTTAAACCCGTCTTCTTGTAACGCTCTATGCTTCCCCAGAAAGTCACACCAAAACCTCAGTATCCTCCATCCCTCTCTACCCCAAAATAGAGCCATCATTCTGTCTGATTCCAACAACCTCGGGGCCTTCTTACAGCTGGTAAATGGGACCCTGGAAGCACCAGTGAGAGCCCAGCAGGCTAAAAGCTGCATGGGATAGATTATATGTACCTTTATTTTCTGAGTGCACAAAAGTGTGCGGTAAGTCTGGCCATAAGAGATAGTGTCACTAAGCTACTTGGTGGGAAGGTGGAAGTCACACAATTTGTCAAAAGAAGAACAAATTGTGTGACTGGAGAACATTTTTAAATTTGGGGAAATGCCAAATGTCACACATGCAGTTGACCGATAGATGAAGATATAAACAGCCATAATGTTGGGTCAGAAAAAAATGCCCAAAATATTGACCATATTGGTGCAAATATGGGATTTTTTGGGACTTACTGGGCTCGTCTTATATTTAGGGTCTTCAATTGTACATGCCAAAGTGTAGCCATAAGTTCATAACAGATTAATATAGCAACATAGAGAAAATAGTAAGATATAAATGCTAACAGGCTTTTAAGTAAGCTTAACAAAAGCAGAAGGAAAACATGTCTCTGTTGATATTAAAAGAATGAAAGGAAATGTAACCAAATTTCTACTTCTGTCCGAGAAAGACTAAAACAAAGTGACTGCATACTGGCAGAAGGAGGGGGATTAACAGTCAGCTTGTATCAGCATTACAGTCTTCAGCAAGTTGATCAGGGTGAAGTCTATGGAAATGTACACCACACTGAGTGACAGGAGGGACGGGGAGGACTCTGCTGCTTGTGCTGGCTTTATAGATAGAAGTAAGCATTGAGAAAACAGTAAAATGCTAAAATGCTAAATGCTAACAGGTTGTCTAATTTGCTAAACAAAAGCAGAGGGAAAACATGTCTCTGTTGATTTTGACAGAATGACAGGAAACAGCCGAATTTCAACTTCTGTCCAAAAGACAGTAAAACAAAGTGACTGCTAACTGGCAGCAGGAGGAGGATTAACAGTCAGCTGGGGTGTAGTATGGGCGAGTGCAGCTACAGTCCACAGGCAAAACTTGGATCAGTATTAGAGTCTTCAACAAGTTGATCAGGGTGAAGTCTTGAAATTTACACCACACTGAGTGACAGGAGGGACGGGGAGGACTCTGCTGCTTGTGCTGGCTTTATAGATAGAAGTAAGCATTGAGAAAACAGTAAGACCTAAATGCTAACAGGTTGTCTAATTCGCTCAACAAAAGCAGAAGGAAAACATGTCTCTGCTGATTTTGACAGAATGAAAGGAAACATAGCCGAATTTCAACTTCTGTCCGAAAGACAGTAAAACAAAGTGACTGCAATCTGGCAGCAGGAAGAGGATTAACAGTCAGCTGGGGTGTAGTATGGGCGAGTGCAGCTACAGTCCACAGACAAAACTTGGATCAGTATTAGAGTCTTCAACAAGTTGATCAGGGTGAAGTCTTGAAATTTACACCACACTGAGTGACAGGAGGGACGGGGAGGACTCTGCTGCTTGTGCTGGCTTTATAGATGGAAACAAGCATTGAAACAACGATGAAAACAAATGTCTTTGCTCCATCACTCATGAGATATTATACGGTTTCACATGTGCATTATAACACCAACAAAAAAAACGCAGTGACATGTTTGGACATAGCTCTACATGTCTGGAAACACAGTTAAACGACAATATTAACAGGGGTATCTCTATCTCTCCATGCCTCTCTCTCAGCGCAGCAAGTTGGCATTGTCTCACAGAGCATGATCAAATTAAGAATTAATTAAATTAGGTGGCATTCTTAAATTCAATTTGTAGGTTGTTGGGTTGCAATACAACTTTTTGGTTTTGTCTGTTCATGGACCAGATCCTTGCATAGACGAAGTGCAATGCAAGACTGGTGTGATTAAAGATACATCTATTACATCGAATGGGAACCTTAAGGAAGCACACATTTTGTATCCTTGAATCTATCGTGCTACCTTTTCTCAAGCTCTCCTCCTTCTCACCAATTCCCTTCCTTCCATTAACATTCAGTGTCAGACTGCATATTTCCCGACCAGGCGTTCTCTATCCAGCGACCACTGCCAGCCAACCTTCCCTTCCTCTCAGCCCTCACCAGTACAGGATATTACTGCTCGAAAAATGTCTGTGGGCAAAGGTGGGGGAGGAAGTCTCTCCTACGTCTGAAAAGATGCCGTGCTGTCCAATTTTTCACACATGGTTTGTGTGTTGGAAATAGCATGCTGAGCAGCTGGCAAAGTGTCAGCCGTTTGAGGACAGACAGTGTCTAGTTAATCATCTAAAGGGAAAAAGAGGAATGATAAAACAGCATTTTGCATAACGGCTTGTTTTGTTGGTGGCTGTTCCAAAGTGCTGTGCTGATGTAATAATAATAACAGTTAATGACTTTACAAACACACATTGTTCGTCTGCCTGGAGTCTTGTGCTTTATGATCTTTTATTGCTGGAGGAGCTGGCTGTGCTAAGTAGCTCCGTGATGAAAGAGGAAACTCAGGAAGGTTGTTGTAAGCAAGATGTTGTTGCACAGGGTATTTAATCTGCCTACAAACGATAGCAACTTACAAAGAACATTCAGTATCTACAGTCTGTATGTTGCTGTTAGTTTAAACTGCCCTGACACGAACTTCCTAATTTTTGTCTTGTTCTAAACATGACCCAAAACAGATTTCCTCTGTGCCACGAATACTGTGTCATGTGTTTCCAGTAAGCTGAACATGAGCTGTTTCTGGGTAGTGAAGGCTATGTTCGTCTGCCAGAAACATCATTTTAACTTGGTGAGCTAATTGAGACAGGCACAGACGTGCTCTGCATCTCTGCTATGGCAACTGGTTGACTCCAAATATGTATGTGACACATAGAGATAACTTATAAAACCTACTCACGGTCTTGTTTTTATAACCTGAAATTATACACATTAACATGACAGGATTGAAGGAGTAACTGGGAGGTTCCGGCTTATGAAACTGATGTAATGGGCTCGGCTAGAGAGAGCTATCACTCTTTTTTTTTTTTTTTTAAAGTTATATTTTTTGGGCCTTTTTGCCTTTATTTCATACGACAGCTGAAGAGAGACAGGAAATGCGGGGAGCAGAGAGCGGGGGAAGACATGCAGGAAATGGTCGACCAGCCGGGAATTGAACCGGCGACCCCCGCGACGAGGACCGCAGCCTCTGCATGTGGGGCGCCTAGACCACCAGGCCACCAACGCCCCGAGAGAGCTATCACTCTGATGGATTTTTTAAAACTACAGAGACACTCATGCTTGTAAATTGTTTGACAGAGTGAAGCCTAGTTTTAGTTAACAACACAGCTGAAAAAAGTTGGCCTGACGTCAACAGTTAATACGGCCAAAATTGATTTGAAGCATCTGAAGCTTGGAAGCAGATACCTTTACTCTTTGTTCGTTGAATTTTGCCAATGACAATGTTTAAAGCTTCTGAAGGGCCTGGCTAAGGTGTAGAACCAATCCTTATTGTATCTTAACGTATCGTATGGCATTGTAACGTAACGTATCGTATCGTAACGTAATGTTAGTATCATACCGCATTGCATTAAACTGTTGAACTGTACAATAGCTCAAGGGGTGATAGGTAAACTGTTGCGAAGGATTGGGTTACGAAACATCACAACCTTTACCATGCCATACTGTATCATATGGTATGGTATGGTATGGTATGGTAATGTACAAAAACTCTTGTGGTTACGAGTAACACCCAAATGACTGGATATGAATGTGAATACTGGGCCACCATGCTCCATGCTGTGTCACAGTTTCTCCTGCCATTCCTCCTTTACTCTGCTAATCTGGTAAAGTGTGTTTGTCAACAGAGCTGTCAATCAGTTATCTTTACTAAAACTAAACTTCTCTGAAAAATGAACACTTGGACGTAAATCAGCACTATAAGGACTTATCATAATGAAAGAGACCATGTCTGAGAAAAATGTATTTGATGCGTATTTTGACTTTAAAGTTTGACCCATGTTCCATCTGACAAATAGAGGAGGCATGGTTTATGACCTACACTGCAGCCAGTCAGTAGGGGGAGCTTTAAAAGATTTGGCTTCTTAGGGCCAAACACTTAGGGCATCCATTTTAGTATATTTAAATTAAACTGCAAAGGTTGTAGCCCAAAAGGAAGGTGGGTTCTCAGGAAAGAACTGAAGAAACTTTGCAACTTTGACAATGTGACCAAATGTACTAAATGTCTATTGTTTAATCCACCAAATTCAATGTCTAATTTCATTGGTATTATAAAAAAGATGACTTAAGTTATTGGGTATGCATTAGGGAGGATAATATGACTAAATATTGAGCATTAAGGATACAGTATCATGCTTAGGTCAGTTAGGATCAGGCTGTAGCTCACGGTAGAGTGATAGAAATGTCTCTATCAATCAGAGAGTTGGCGGTACGATCCAGCTGGTGAGATTTAAAAATAAAGAAGATGCTGATCTATTCAAATGATTGACTTTGATATTGATTCTTAGGATTGACTTGTAGAGGCCAGTAAGGTACAACAGAGTTTGTTGAAAATGATCTGATGAATCTCTCATTCTTGGAATCATTTGTTCCATTATTAATATCAGAATATTCTATTATACCCACTTTCAAGTGTTTATTTGACCAGACAGAAGAGAACTCCCACCTGTGCTCACCGAGCTAATGATATTGATGAGAGCTAATGAGAGTTTGAGTGCTGGATCCTGTTATCAATAGCAGCAAGCGTCGGCATTTCAATGAGTCTACACCCTCTGGTCTGAAAAATAGCCTCCAAAGAGAATGCAGAGCTCTGGTGTTATGACAGGAGAGGAAAGCAGGGAGGATTTCATACACACACACACATGCACACACGCGCACACATGCGCATGCACACACACAAACATATGCTGTGAAATGTGCAGGAAAAAAATCACAGGCTGTCAAGCTCTGTTTACTTTGTTCTCTCCACCTGGAGGACTATCTTCTCTCGGTCCAGCCCTCGTCTCATCCTCCTTCCTTCAAAAATACATTTCTTTTCTGTTTTTCCCCTCAAGTACAAGACAACCAGAAGTTGTGTTGACTGGCTGATAGTGCTGTGAAAAGACTTAGTCCGTCTCTGGAATATAAATGACTAAATAATGTCAATCAAAGAACAATCTGGCAGAGCGATGTTTTAAAAGCATTTACTCAGAAGGCAGAGAGACATTAACGGTAACTCAAACTCCTAGATGGACAATGAAGGATGTAATGAGGGTCAAAGTGAGGGCAGAACCTTTATTAGAGGCACAGGTTTTATGGGTAAGTCTAAAAACATGTGTTGGCTGTGTTGGGATAAGAGGGAGAGGAGAGAGAGAGTGCCTTCTTGTGTGAGTACACAGAGACCATAATGCGCTAACGCTGAACCGTGAGCAGAGAGCGCTGGACTTCTGACCCCTGAGATGTGGTATTTACTCAGTGAGCAGATGATGGGGTGATAAAGAGGTGCTGCTCCGTCTCCTTGGAGCAGCTCTGTGGACACGAGGGAGTAGAAGAGGATGGTTTTAACCCCCAGCAACCAACAGAGCAGATACGGTCAACAGTCTCATAACTGCTAACACTTAGCCTTTGTCAGGAGTGGACTGTGGGCTAATAATACACAGATTACAGCTGTTTGAATTTACACTGCAATACCTGATGGCTTGGAGGCACAAAAATATAAACTTTGGCTGCAAGATATGAAGAGTGGTTGATCTGTTTTGGGGCAAAATATTTTTGAAAACAAGTTATGTCTCTAAAAAACTTGAGTTTTGTTGAAATCAAGTGGCAACCACTGGTGTTGAAGTATGAAGAAAATTCAGAAGGGCATTTAACTGCAGTTCCGCAAGTGTCCATTTGAGGCTGGCTGCAAACGCCAAGGAATTCAATTAGGTTAGGTTTAATAATAATTTCCAATATGGCTACCTCCATTATTGGGTTTCATAACATCTCTTCAGAAATCAATGGATGGCGTCACTGAGGCAATGTCCATGTCCAAGGTTAAAATAAACCTATACAGTATAAAAACATCTGTTTACTCTGTTGGTCTTCAGCTGTAGTATTTTTGGAGTGCCATTTTTTAATTCAAAATTCTGCGATTATTTGAAGGGGGAAATAAACTCAACATGTAGAATTTTGACCCATTTACTAAGCTTGTGAAAAACAGTAGGGCTAGGCTAACCCAACATCATGGATGACAAAAGTTAACTCTGTTGTAATAAGATATTTCATGTGGGGAATCTTCTCAGGCCACCAAGTTTTATCACTCAAGTTTGATTATATTCACTCTAAACAACAAATTATTTATGGAATGCATTTGAAAAGGCTTATGAAACATAATACAATTTATTAATTTATTAATTAATTTATTATTTATTTATAAGCTCCATGACTTGGGCCACAAAAAAATTTGGTGTCTCCCAACTATGTCATGCAGTTGGTCCCTGCAGTAAAAAAAATAAGGTGTTTTTTTTTATCCCCAAAGAGATCTGAGAACACACAATGTGTTTGAAAATAATTATTCAAATTTATTTTTATTGAATTGCCCTAAAAAATAATGGCTATGTAAAGTCAGATCATATCGGATATTGGAAAATACCCAATATCTGTTACTGCTGCCACAAAGCTTTTTCCTTATGAGATAACTTTTTACAGAGAAGCCGAGTTTTTGTGGATAAATCATGTATTTTTAATAGCTTAAGTCTTCATGTATCTAACTGTCATAGTTTAGGGATGTCGATCAAGTTGCCTTTTTTTAACTGTTTATTAAGACTTGTTTTTTTTAGATCACTTTTTGGGCACTTTAGCCTTTATTGGATAATGACAGTTAGAGAGAGATGGGAAGATTGGGGAGTAGAAAGTGGGGGAAGACATGCAGTAAATGGTGGAGGTTGGGAGTCAAACCTGCGATCACTGTGACGAGGACTATAGCCTCTGTGCATGGGGCGAGCACTTAGACCGTTAGGCCAGCGGTGCCCCAACTTGTTAACATTCAGGCCACCAAAACTCTACTATGGCTCCTAAGTTTAGGGGATATGCCCTTAAACCCAGCTCATGAAAATATCAGCATCGATCTTTATAAAACCTATAGATCTGCACCAAATGTGAAAATTAGCACAGATACAGATACTGATGTTTATTATAACAATTTAGCCGATAGCTGCCGACTCAAAAAACAATGTTTTTTGCACTCTTTGTAATTCTTCATGTTCATTCTTTCAAATGAGTGTTGCGATTTGATGCAGACGTTGATACCGGTCCCTCCTTTTAAAGTCCTTTTGAAGTGTTGCTGAAACATGTCCGACAAACTGCATGTTGCTGATAATTCTCAGAGTCGGTGTGATACTCCCACACTGCCAACATTTTCTTTCAGGTTTCAGCATGATAACTAAACAGAGTTTGTCTAACACAGGACATCGTCTGCCTGATACAAAAACTCCTCTGAATCAGCAGTTAGCTGTGCTAGCTTTCAAACATTAAACTGAATTGACAGAACAGACACAGAATGAAGCAGCACTACTCCCCACAGAAGATGTGAGCTGGGGTTTTTTATTTCTGTGAATGCAACATGAATTCTATATTTGACAATGAAGGACCGATACCCAGAAAGAAATCAAGACCCTCTGCTTCATGTTTAGTTTGGCACAAGCATGCCTTTGTCTGCAGTGTATCATGGGAAGGCAGGGGAGGAGGAGGAGGAAGAGAGGGAGAATGGTCGGGTGCAGAACGAGGAAGTGGGTGTTTGTGCAGAGGGCGACGCAGCGTTAATACTCCTGCTTCTACCAGCTGAGATCCCATTAACTTAAATACCATGCAGACACACAGATATGATGACAGCAGTCTGCACAGGCTTGGCGACGGTTGATAACTTCGCTAAATGACACAGGACGCACGTTTTGAACATTTACGCCCAAGAAAAATAAACATAGCATGAACTTTAAAGGCGAAGTGGCAGCTCAGTGAAAGTATCTCTGCATGTTTATCGAAATCTAAGTTTTCAGGAGCATGGGACGCATTTCCTCAAGTCTGTTTGTGCAGGATTTGTTGTCATCCTTTTGAGTTTTATTGCATATCATGGCTATATTACATCCAGACGTTGGAATCCCATCCAAACTATGAGCTGGAGTGATTTCAATTATTTCTGTGAAGCTCTGGCAGAGACAGATGGCTGAACAAACTGAGTGCGTTTATGAAAAGCACAGTTTTAACCTCAGTTGTGTGTGCTTTGGCATATATGTGAAAATAACTCTGCTCACTTGCACATATTGTCCTCTGTATGCAGAGAGAGGCTGTTTTCAGAGTAGAGATCTCTTTCACTTCTACAGCACTCCCCCCCCAAAACTCTTCCCTCGCTCTGCCTCGTAATCTGAGTTGATATCTATGGATTAAGGCGGAGGATTAGCTTGCACCTGTCCCCCCCCCCCCTGTTATTGGACTCTTTTGGGCTGCTCAGAAGCACGGCGTCATCTGGCACATCTCCATGATTCACCAGGCTGAGAGAAAAGAGGGGAAGGCGAGGACACAGACGCCGGAGATAAAGCTCAGATAAGAAAGTAATCCCGGGTTAAACATCGAGATGACATGGAGAGTTCTGGCAGTTTCACTTCGCCGCTTGATCGCTATATTAGCAGTCCTTCCTCTCCGTGTCATGAATCTGCTTCCTTTTGTACGATCCAAGAGGCAAATTGATTACATTTTCTCTCCTCTCCTTATAAGACAGAGCTGATTAAGTGGATAGGAAACCGCCCTGTGTTATCTTAAACTCCTACACTTTTATCTGGTATATTCTCCTGCCCCTTGGCTTGATTGTATATGCTGAAAATTAAGGCGAAATGATCAAAGAAGGAGGCTGCCTGTGTCGATTAGGGAAGCCTTTGTTTAACTGAAACATGACCTTAATCTCAGCGAGGATGCTCAGGCACGAAACGCAAAAAAAAACAGATCAAAGGGCTAATCTTTATAGAGAAAACAGGAAAAGTGATTCCCCTTTTGCTATCGAGCACCGGCTTGAACTTGGCACGACTTAGCTTTAAATCTGTCTTTTTCACTCCTTTACTTCAACATCTACAGAGGATTAACACCTCCTTGTCTGCAGCCTTCCTGTGTTTAGGTGTAAGTCTGACTTGTGTTCCGGAAACTGAGTCATGCTGATTGTCTGTGCTGTTCTCGCCGTGTTTTTCCCATCTATCGGCCTTCACTTCCCATCAGCACACAAACACATCCAGAGGAAAATCTGGAGACATCATCACAACCAGCTCGGCAAAAAACTAAGCATGACACGGTCTCCTACATCAGAGGAGATTCCGGGCAATGACCCATTTAGGATATGATTATGTGCAGTAGATGTCAGCGGGAATGCATTATTGAGTTGTTATTGAATAGTTCAAACACTTCCTTGTAAGCTACTTACACTAACTCTTCACCATCCTTATATTTCATGGTTTTAGGGAGCTGTTATTTCACTTCACATGTTGTATTTTGTAGGATTGCACGACATAACACTTTTGTTGTTATCTATCGTTCTGGTTTGCTGATTTTATCCAATAAAAAACATATTAATATAACTTTCATATACTTATTAACAAGCCTTTACATTCCAACACAGTAAGTGGCGATATGAGATCCACCATTAAACACAGAATAAGAAGAATAACAAGTATAGATGCCACAAGAGTCAAAATGGCGACACCGGTGTGGATGTTTTCACTCTTTCACACGATATCAAGACTGCAATTAGAAAAACGTGCTGCAAGTATGTAAAGAGGAGGAACAAAGTCTGCAAGTTTCACCACATTAATGTTATAGAGCAGTGGAAAAGTTGTCAGCAAAGATGCACAGAAGAAATAGGAAACAGCAGTAGGTGCAGCCAGCATTGGCACCACAAAATGTCAAATTAAACGCCTACTCAACAGGTGTTTGAGAGCTGCATAAAGTTCAACACAGACAGCCCAAAGCTCCAGCAGTTAATGACAACCTACCCAGAGTTATAGCACTTGATCACCACACTTTTACAGATGAAGAAGAACCAAGGATTTCACAAGCTAATTGCGCATTTGGAACCCAGGCATCGTCTGTTGAGCCACTGCTTCTTTGCTAACCTATGCCCCATGCCCTGTTTGATGCAATCTCTGCACACATTCACAGACTGATCGATGACAAGGTCAAGTTTTACCACCCACATTTAACCTTCTGATGCTAGTACAGTAATGTTTAGTTTGACTGCCCAGCAGCTGGAGGAAGACTTAAACTAGGCTTTAATTTTATAAGGAGAGAGTTCCCTTTGTTGACATGTTTGATTTTGATACATTTAATCCAAATTATCAGGCAAAATAATCTCTTAACAAAGTCGTTGTAAGCTGGTTGTAAGTTTTTTAAAGCACTTTTTCAAAATTGAATTAAATTTGTAGGCGTTTTATTTTGAAAAAGTAAATAAATGACCCTGAAAGAGTAAGAACTTCCTTTTTTGTGCGTACTCAAAAGCGCTTTCAGTAAAAGCTGGTAAGTATAGAGTGTTGGCATGTAAACATATTTAAACCTCCATGTCTTTCAACTTCCTCAGACACATTGTGCTGCTCTTATCATGTTCAGCTGTGAATCTGAATAGTTGATGGGAATGTGTTCAGTAATTGTCTTTCTGTGGTTCCCATCAGCACCAAACTTCCTCTGTTAAAGTTCTTCTTCCTGTAATTTTACATCTATACGTTTTGTTTGGTTTCCTTGTTTTAAGAGACTGTGACCATTGTTGATGTCGACCCGTAGAGCCCATTGAGAGACTACATGTGTGCACTGAGCCACACAAAGACTTGACCAGACTTGTCTTCCCAACTACAGCTGCTAACCCTCAACCCCCCAGCATTTCACTTTGATGTCTTTCATATCAGAAACAACAAAGTTTTGTATTGTTCAACGAAGTTAGAAAGCTTGGGAGAAAATTACTTCTTCCTCTCTTGAGAGGAGACTGCTCTTAGCTTAGCATCCCGTCTGCATACAGGGTGGAACTGTTAGTCTACTTCTGTACAAAGATAAGACAATTGGCCCACCAGTCCCTCTAAAACACACCAATTAGCATGTCATGGTATCTCTTTTACCTTTAATGTTGAAATGTGTTGTTTAAATTACTGTTTCATAGTTTTATAACTTATTGAAATAGTCATATAGCTCATGGTGAGATGAATGACATGACAAGGGTCATTGAGGACCAGCCAGGAGTTGAATCAGCGACCCCTGCAACAGGGACTTTAGCCTGTATACATGGGGCGCACACCTTTTATATCTACTTAAGGAGCAGGTCATCTTCCATGGAGGCGGCCATCTTGCACAGCCATGTTTCTACCATAGCACAGAATGGACAAACTAGTAAGGGTCATACATGTTTGGTATCATGCATCACAGCAGCTTCTTGACCCCAAAGGCCACCGTCACTTCTAGAACTTCACCGATGGGAGGGGTGAGCAAGGGAGCGTTCCAATCTAGAATCTGACTGCTAGATATTGATAAATATTCCCATTTCTACTCACTGTACCTTTAACTGAAGTCTAAGTTTGGCTGAAATGTAGCAAACCCTGCAAGATAATTCAGGCCAGTCATTGGCACTGCAGCCCTGCACCAGTGCTGGGCTCATAATCTAAGCCCCACCATGATCGCAAAATCAGCAGGCTCCAATTAGAGGTTTAAGACACTACCTCAAATTTCTGCAGGTAAAATAAATCGGCGAGGTCGGAGCCTAGATGCCAAATCGAACAATGTTCTGCTGCTGCAATAAGCATTCAAACTGTTAGAAACATGATCTGTCTGACTGAACCAATTGATGCTAAGCTAAAAGCCACTGGCTCTAGCCTTCTATTCAATACCATTGAAAAATAAACAGATGGAACAAAGCATGGGTTGATCTTTGAGAGGAGAGTGAGGGTTAGAATAGCTTCAGGTGGGGAATGAAATACAACTGTAGTGAAGTGCGAGGGTTGAAGGGTGTTTATGACAGATGTCAGACGGAAACAGGTAATCAATGTAACCTATGGTTGTCTTGTGAAGTGAAGTGAGAAAAGCATGTTTGTGTGCATTAGGATCACGGTTGGTGTTCAGGTGAGGTGTTGCACGAACTGTGTGAAAATACAGGGTAGTACAAAAAGAGTAATATCAACAGGAAGAAAAGGATAATGGAGAGTTATTTCTTCTTATGTGTTTGGAATATAAACCTGGAGGAGGGAAAATAAGCCTTGCTTAGCATAAACACCTCTAACAGCAGTCTATATTACAGTGTACAAAAATCCCTCATCAACTCGACCCAGCTGAGTCAGGAATCTGCCCAACATGATGCAAAACTGCCAACATTTATAGGAATAACAGGTCGGATCAGACAATGCTGCTCTCTCAGTCTCTGGGATGAGATAAGCATTCATATTGTATGTAAATGTCACAACCCCGGTGAGGAAGAGGAAACAGATCCAGGCTGATGTGAGTGTGAACTGAACCGATATCACACTTTCCATTCACAGGTGATGGCGCTTTGACATGCACGCACACATGCTGAGAAAACAATAACACATGATCTCATGCCTCTGCCGCCTGATCCATCCCAGTGACAGTGTATACATAAAGAGGGGCCTCAGCGACTTCCTCTTGATAAACCCACAGAGCTGGTCATGGCATGCAGTGGAACAAATACACTGCTTTTATACTTTGGGCTTCTCAGAGAAGATAGAGTTCGGCAATATCACATTAAAGCTGCAGGCAGAAGAAGCTGTTGACTTAAACTGTGTGCTTTTTGCTCCTGTTTGGTCTCCACCATCTGTTCGGAATCTGACTTCACTGTGGTCTGACGCTAGTTGAGAGTTTTAAAGAGCTGTTAAAGAGTTGGCTGCATATCAAAGTATTTCTATCTGACTACCTTCTCACTGTTAGGGACTTGTTGGCACTTTTTATTTTCAGTTGAGTGAAGATTTTTCTTTTTCATCTGGTGTCTGGATGTTATCAGCAAAACAAGCTCCACTAAATGAAGCACACAAGTTTGGCTCGCAGGATGTTGGAGGGAAAATGATCTTGTTTTTTTTTACCAGTTTTAACTACACCAACAAAAGCAAGTGTCCAGAGTTTGAAAATAGCTGCCTGCTGTTGCTGCTGGAAACAAGACCAGACTGTGCGAGATAGAGATAGAAAAACCACTGAGTAATGTTCCAAGAGGAAGCTGAATTTGAATATGCTATAAACGCTCTGCGAGGCTGAAGGGAACAGAAGAGTCTGTGGGTTCAGCACAACATGCGACCACTTTTAAATACCAGGAGTCACATGATCCACTGCCAGTATCTGAGATAGTCTAACAATGCTTTAAGACAGGTAGACAGATCAAGTAGAACAAGTCTGGAATATCAAACACTTGTTGCATTATTATGATATTTTTTAAAATCATAAAAGATGTGAAATGTTCATGATGTGGATTAAACAACAACTGCTCATGATCTTTGATAATACTTGCTTTTCATTGATTTAATTATAAGTCCTCTAGAGTCACAAGATGAATTCTAATCAATTCTGTCAAGTCCACGCAGTGACCAGTTTGGGGTCATTCAAAGCGCAAACAAAACCTCCTTTGATAATTTTACAAAACATAAAGTCTCCTGAGAGGCACTGTGTTTTTTTGACTTCACCGAGAAACAACCTCTCCTCACTCTTTGTGTTTGTGTCACTACGTTAATGTGCAGTATGTAAAAGTTTTTTCTGTGCAGGGGGAGCTTGCACTCAGCGAAAAAGATCAAGGCACAGTGTGTTTGTCTTTGTACATAAGCTCAAATGCATGAGTGCGGGTTCTTTTGAGAGCTGAATGATACAGTAGGGGAGACTTCAAAGTCCCTCTTTCATCAGGCAGAGAAGCAAAGTGGAGACATAGAAACCAGCACCTCCATACTCTCTGTTTGTCCCTTTTATGACTGTGCTTCACTTTGTCTTCCTCACTATAGAAGCCCGCATAACACTAAATACAAAACATGAAGTTACTCGTAGCAGGAAGAGAGCAAGAACACGTTTGTCAAAAGAGAAAAAAAAAAGGATCCTGATGTTTTCCTGCCTGAGCTGTTTGTTTTTAGAAAGTTTGCACCACGTCTGCACAGCAACAGTCTCCTACTTAATATCTCTGTTGGCAAGTTACGGCAGTTCACTTGGAGAGAAAAAAAATCAATAAGCTGCAGATTTCAGAGATATTCTTTTTTTCTCAATTCCACTAAGTAGAGCTCAGCCTCGGGGGCAGACTTATCACTATAACCTTGCAGCTCAAACACAGCCTCCAGCAGTAAGTACAGGCGTATACCGAGAGGCTGAAAGGCAGCATAGTGAAGAAAAGGAGCACTCGAGGACACGTGTGAACAGAAAATGAAATGCAGGAGGCTAACTAACCGACTTGAAGTGTGTCTTTGCAGCTGAGAACAAAAATATTCACAGCGCCGTAACAAGGGTGGAACCTGGCAAGTTGACACCGTGCTGCAAGCTGTCAAGTGTCAAGTGTTGCTGGTGCAATTTTGAGAGTAGCATCACCTTGTGAATAGTGACGCCAAATTGTTAGCTCACTCTGTTTCACATGAACTCACACTACAGTGAAGACACATCTGAGATAGTGGAGAGTTTCCATGGGTTCAAAAACACTGTTCATTTGAAAACAGAGATGTTGGGTAACATTTTCTGACTTCATACCAACACCTAGACTTAGATTTTTTGCCAGTGCACACGCATGCCTTGACAGTGTGATGACAAAATATACATAATAATGGTGGAAAAAATGCTCGGCTGGCACCAAACTGTTATTGTTTGTACTTTTCTCATGATAACTTCTTAAAACGGGGTATCAGGATGTTGCTTTTACTGACATTCTTATTGATACCTAATAATAAATATTAGGCTGCATCAGTATGTAAGACAAATATCTGTCCTGAAATCTGAATCAGTAGCCGATATTGGCTGATATCTGTATCTGAGGCCAATCTTACTTGTGTTATTGTCAATTCCCGATACAATATTTGAGGCTGTAATAAAAGCCAATATCAATTTGACTGCAAATATCGATATCTGAGGCTATCTGTATCAGAGACCAATATTAGCTGGTATCTGTATCACATGCCAAGACTACTTGTTTTTCTTGTTACTACCTGATAATATAACTCAAACGATGTCAAAGCCAATGTCAGTATTTACAGAAAATCTTGGTAATGGAGACTGATATCTGTATCAGAAGTAGATATTTCTTGTGTTCTTACTGATACCTAATCATACATTTATGGCTGTATCCATAGGCAAATATCATTACTTAAGTCATATATTGGTACCAAAGGCTGATATCTTTATCAGAGGCAGATATTGGCTTATATCTGGATGGAAGGACAACACCACTTGTGCTCTTATTGGTACCAAACAATAAATGTAAGGCTCTATCAGTCGGCCAATATCAGTATTGAATGCAAATATTGGTACTGGAGGCTGATATCTGTATCAGAAGCAGATATTGGCTGATATCTGTATCAGATACCAATATCAGCTGATAACTGTATCACATGCCAAGACTCCTTTTGTTTTACTACTACCTGATAACATAACTCACACTGTATCAAAGCCAATGTCAGTCTTTACAGAAAATATTGGTAATGGAGACTGACATCTGTATCAGAAGTAGATATTGCTTGTACTCTTACTGATACCTAATCGTGTTTGTATGGCTGTACCAATAGGCAAATATCATTACTTAAGTCAAATATTGGTACCAAAGGCTGATATCTGTATCAGAGGCAGATATTGGCTTATATTTGGGTGGAAGGACAACACCATTTGTGCTCTTACTGGTACCAAACCATAAATGTTAGGCTCTATCAGTCGGCCAATATCAGTATTGAACGCAAATATTGGCGGCTGATGTCCGTATCAGCAGCAGATTTAGGCTGATAGCGGTATCATAAGTCAACACTTCTTGTGATCTTACTTCTTGTGATACCATTTAATACATGATAGGCTGTATCCAAAGGGCAATATTAGCACCAGTGGCAAATACTGTACACTGATATCTATCAGAAGCAGATATCAGCTGATATAAATTGGTTTCCTACTGATACCCAATAATACATTTAAAGCTGTATCAAAATTTCAATATCACAGTAGAAGGCAAATATTGGTACTGTAGGCTAATATCTATCATTGTATGATAAGAAGATATTGGCTGATATCTGTTGCAAAAAGTTGATATTACCTGTACTCTAGCTGATACCAAATTCTACATTTGAGGCTGTACTAAAGCCAATATCTGTATCCAAAGGTTGATATCTGTGATACACTTACAGGTGTCCATCAGCAGCCGATATTGATAGAGGAAGACCTTTACTAAATGTCTAAAAACTGTGACTGCCTTTGATCATCTTCTTTTTAAAACCTAATTGCTAACAAAACATGTACTAGCTAACGAGAAACCAGAAACTGTCGAATTATTATCGGCCTGCTTGTGAACGAAGATATCTGTCTCTTTTATAGGAGGAAATTTACTAGACTCCACTTGAGTCGTGCAGCGTATACAAGGCTGAAACTGCTGCATGGAGAATTTTTTTGGCAGTCTTAGGAACTTTTTATTACCCCTGTTCGTGGATGGCCTGGTGCGGCTTCGAGACCGGCTCCGCTGACGCTGCAGCCTGGACTTGCCAAGGAATCTGTAGTAGTACGAGGGTCTCCCAGATCCCTTCCTTGTGACCCCAGCCATGGTGCTAAATAGTTTCCACCAACAACAACAAGATATCCAGGCACAGCAGCAGTGAACACAACTCCTCCTGGATGTGGTATCAGTGCAGATAAACTCCAGGCAAACTTTCAGTTTATCTCCAACTTTCTCTTAAGGGTCCTCTTGCAGACACTCACTTCAACTTAAGTTAAAGTCCTCATGGATCTGTGTCGTGATAAAATCAAGTCCATTGTGGGGAAAGAGAAGATTAAAGCATCAAACATCCACTTCTGTTCAGTACTTGTGTCCTGTCCCACAAGCTCAGGCTTCTGCTCCACCTTTGAACACTCCCCCCTCAGAGTTTCCCACAGAGAGATCCCAGAGGCATGATGTCCGGAATACTGTGTGAGCGTGTATCCTGAATGACAGGAAAGCTGTTTCTGTTCCCAGAGCCAGAGAGCACTGAAGGAATTTTATAATTCTCTCTTTCTTAGAGCATTAAAGACATCTCTTTAAACAGTTGCACACAGCAAAAACCACTATCTCTGACTGCTGTGACTGAGTGTGTGTAACAGGCACACACACACATAAAGAGATGGTATGCTATGTGGCTGAGAACAACAGGAGAAAAGTTTGGGCTGCATGGAAAACATGCACAGATAAGAGGCTTCAGTGGAACGGAGTTAACAAGGCAGTTATCAGATCACACAACATTTGACTTCCCCTCTGCTAACCAACTAATCTGTTACAGACCTACAGATAAGACCACATCTGGTGCAATAAACAAGTCTGACAAGGAGAAAAAAAAAGTACACAACCCCCCTACTGTTAAAAACTCCGGATCCAGCTCTAGTCACGCTCCTGGTTTTACAACCCAACCGCTTTAATTTGCCACCCTAGGCAAGAAAGGCATGGCAGGGAGTGACGGCCTATCAGAAGCAGATGTAAATAAGGCTGCTAAAGATGTCAAACAGCCAATCAGAGTGTGCTCTGACAGAGAGGGGTCAGGCAGATGGACCATAGTCCACAACAAGACTTAATGACACTCACACAAACACACAATTGCAGGGATGCTTGAATGTGTATAATAGGGCTTAGTGATGTCAGTGTGTTCCCAATGTGATGTGAGCAGCTGAGGTAGTTGAACATAGAAATAAAAGGGTGGTAGAGAGGGAAGCTCAAAGTGAAAGAGAACCTAGAAACTAAAGCTGCAGGGGGTGATCACTTGAAGGAGACTTAAAGCAAACTATTTTCTGGCGCAATGAAGCATTTTTCAAAGAATAAAAGTCAAACATTTCAATTAGTTTCAAGCCTCTAAAGTACAGAGAGGGGTTTTCAAATCATTATCTCAGATAGTAACTGAAGACTTCTTTGGTTTTGGACTGTTGGTTGGACAGTGGAAGCAGTTCCCAGACAAAGCTGGAGGACATAAGGAGGAATTTTCCACTTTTTAAAAATAAATTTTACATGATAGGTTTCATCATGTAGCTACAAATATGATCACACACACTAAGGGCAGTGTTAAACTGGATGCTAGAGAAGAAAAGAAAGAAAACATGAGGAATAAGATTGCTTAGTTCATTGTAGTTACTTGTAATGCTTCTCAAGGATGCCAACCGTGTCAGACGAAGGGACTCATAGGCGCCCTTCTTGACTTAATTGACGATACCTAGAAAGTGATTGAGGGCAGGAGGCTGTAAGGGCTCAAAACTGTAGAACTGGGACTAGGACAGCACTTTGACTTCTCACGTACCTGCATGACGTCATGAAGCTCATCTTAGATGAATTTGTATCGCACAATTTTTACTTTCTTCAAATTCAAGGCGCTTAAGGGACAGACTGACTGATTCCCATGTGATCCAGGCTCTTACCATACAGACTGCTTAACCACAACATTTAAAATATATAACTATAAATATATATATTAAACTATTAATACACATATGTGTGAAGATAAATATGTTTTGGCTGATTAAGGCTGTTTTCTACATTTATACTTACATTTTTAAGTTTTTTGTAATGCAACATTAGTTGCACCTTCCTGCTTCTTGTTAACCGTCTTTCTTTTTGTAATTTAATGTCATGGCGTTTGTTTACCCTTCAATGCTTGCAGGCTTCCCCTGGGAATCGTGCGTTTCACGTCACAATGCTATGAACTATGGGTAATTCCCTTACGCTAAGTCTGTAAAAATGCCCACTTACGAAAACGGGGCATAAAGGGCTCAAAAAGGTCTGTGAGTTATCCCTCATGCACTTGATGATTTGACAGTGGGACAGCCCTAAGTCCTCACGGACTTAGCGGGAACGCGCCTCAAAGTCAGTTAATTGCTTGATTGTGGACATTGAGATTGGGCCGTAGTATTCAGACTGAATTTACTGATGAATGGAGCAGCCATCTTGGATTATGAGCTTGGGGTTATAGAAGTTTCATGTAATAATTCCAACCTCAGAGGCATCTCAGAATATCAGACTTTCAAGCTCAAATGGAACGCACCATTAAAAAAATGCTGGCTTTGATTTTGTTGGAAATATTAGATATCTATGTACTGGACAGGAAAAGCAAAGACAGGATGTACTGCTTGGACTGTTGGGAAGTAACCATATGAATTTTAAATGACCTCAAAGTCTTCAGCAAACTAAATTGGTGATACAAACAACACTATACCAGTACGCAATGCGCATATAGCCACAATCAACAGCCTCAGAAAACTCCTTACGCCAGCATTTCCCAGAGTTCATGATGTTTTAATTTACCTGAAGTGTGAACCTAATCAAACTCTTCACACACTCCCTCTCTCCTATATTGCAACTCAGTTGTTCAATGTGTTGCTGCTTGTAGCTAGTGGGAGCACTGGGGACCATAACGCTGCACACCATGTGGAGTTTTTTGTCATTACCTCAGCCCATAAACTCACAGAAACCAGAATGCAGCAGTGTGCCTATGTGTCTGTATGCCTCTAACATAAGCTTCACTGTTCCTCCGGTCCCACAGAGAGTATTTAGCAGGACCATTAGCAGGTGTACATCACTCAGGCTCCAGCAGAGGGAATGGAGAGGCCTTCAGGCTTCACACTGCTGCTGCTGCAGGGCTCATGAAACACCCTGAAGACACTGTTAGAGGAGCAGTGATACACATGGTGTCTGGGTTTAAAACTAAGCCTGGAATATCTCATAAATACAAATTAGAGCAGAAAGAAAACTCATGCATCAAACAATAACTTCACTTCATGTACACAAAAGAGGCACGTGTGACGCCAGACCTGATTTTCTTTACAAAGCAGACACATTTGTCTTGCCTGTATAATAGCCACTGTGGGAATACTTACCTACAATGACTTCTTGTTAGACAGGCACAAGAGTCCACAGACAGGCAGGATTGAGGATCAGGGTCATGCAGAGTTCATGTGCTGCTGGTGGCCTCCATTGACTCCACACAAAGACAGCAGTGAGCAGAGCGAGGGCCAACAAAGGTCGAGAGCAGAGGGTTAAGTAAACTACAGGCTTTTGTTTTTGTGTCCATGCCAGTTGGAAACTGTTGCAGCATCTGATACATCCCCAAACGATATTATCAAAGATTCCCAAAACACTGATAATAAATTACCCTCTCTAATACTGAATTCAAGCTAACCAAACACTCTGACCTCCGATTTAGCCTCAGTTAGAATTTCATTGGCAGTGTACTCATAAATCAACAAATCAGGTACGGTCCTAAAACACTGATATATACAGAGAGCTAAAACTTGTGGGAGAACTAATCTTTGTTAGCCTCAAGCTAATATCTGGACATGACCCATTATAGGGCGCTGGATTGGTTCTGTGGTTGAATTGCACACACATGTACAGAGGCTAAGGTCCCAAAAGCCTCTCTCTCTTCCTTGTTTCCTTCACTACCCAGTGTTCTATCCTCCGAATAATGGCATAAAAGCCCCCAAATGATCTATACGTGACCTTCTGTTGGGATATACAACTGTTGCTTGGAGTCTTGTGAAATTGTATATTTTCTTCCAGTCAACAGGTCCAGTAAAAGACCAAAGCCAGCTGATGTAGTCCTTACACGCAATTTATTTCCACAAAAACTGACTTTGTGTTTGCAAATACAAACCTGCTGGTGATTACACCAACTCAGGAGTCAAATGTGTATCAATCCACCACTGAAAATAGTCCCCAACACCATGACATTTTCTTTGATTGTTACAGATTTGCTTAAGATTATGGCACTTTTCCACCCTTTTGGGAAAGATTTCCAACAACTCTTTTCACACCTTCACAAAAACCCTGAAACCCCATATTTTTCCCTGCCAGCCTTCTAGTATACTTTCAGAGTAGAGTCGAGGGGAACTCGTGTGAATGCAACAGGAAGTCTTCATGAAATTCACTGCAAGTGAGCAGGCGAGGGTGATGACGTTTAGATTAATTTTGCTACCTGGTTGAAAAATTTTACTGTAGCATGCATCCATAGCAGAGGCTTTCAGTTTGAGCTATTAATTGATGTTTATTTAAGACACAAACAGGTTAAGTGTAATGTAAGAAAAAGGAAAGCATGTTTAGGAATCTGTTTGTTCAGATTCTCATGAAATGCACTCATTTAGAAAATCCTTAAATAACATTTCAGGACATGCATACCTTGATAGACTGATATCCTCTATCAAATATAGCTCCCAGTGGTAACAAATGGACAGGATTCTGGCTTTATGCACCATCTCAATAGGAAGCACATTTTGACAGAACACCAGAAGAGCAATACGGAAGACAACAGGATTAAAAAACAGCAATTAGTAATTAAACTGCCTTTCATTCTCTTCTGCTGTCCATTATGTTGTTTGTTACTCATTTGTTGGTATCACAGGTGTTCAAATGCTTGTGGTGTTGATATAAAGACAAAAACGCTGTCAAAGCATACGACTGTGTTGCTTTGTCTGCCAACTTTTTCAAAATAAACTTTATAGTAATCATTGACAACAACACAACAGTGAATTTATGAACAGACATACCAGGGGTTGAGAGGAAAACGGAGTTAGAAATAAGAAATAAAGTAAATGGAGGAAAGTAAAAGTAGCAGCAGATTTGATCTTCTATAAGATTTGAAGTCATGACACCATGACTGCTGCAATTTCTATTCAACGTCATGTACAGCCTTATTCCTAATGTCCAATATTAAGCTAGGTGTATGACTTGAGTTGTTTCAAATTGGACAGGGTGTAATAAACACAATGCTGATTTGCAAGTTTCTTTACTCTCTTAGTGGCACTACTTTAAAACCAGGCACTCCCACCAGGTCTTAAACAGACCACTTTCCAGTCAGTCAGCAGATTCGATTGTTAATTCATGAGAGGGAGGAAAAAGTTCGGAAGTGAGTCTTGCAGGCTGCTCCAGACTAATGACTTGAATATAAATATATCAAGATGAATGCATTCAGTTTATGTTTCCGATGAGCAAAGAGCCATTAAGTTTGCTAAGTGAGTGCAGAATCATCAAGCAGGAGGAAGTGTGTTGTGTTTGTCAGTAAACTTTTTTGCACAGCCGAAGGGATGACATTACTTCCTGTTCCTCTTCAGGATCGAAACAAAAGAGCTTCTGTTTAAGGTGAACTGCAGCGCAAAGGGGTAAATGATTCTATGTAATGCAAACACCCCATAATCCCTTAAGTAAGAGTAAAGCTGTCTTACCTGTTGGAGAGGCCAATGGAGGAGAGGGTGAATCCACATGGCAGCAAAAGAGAAAAAGAAAGAGTAGGTTAGATCAGCTGGAATTGAAAGGAATGTTTTCACGTTTAGACTCCACGAAACAGACTTTTTTTCTGACATTATGCTAAAGATGAGAAGCTAGGGTACTTTTATTTAAGTAAAAACCCTGGTGATTCAGAGATTGTAGGGATAAAGTTTAGTGACAATCCTAAAGGAAACTAGCTAAGACAAAACATTCTTAAAAAAACATTAGCCACTGAAGGATAACAGCTATGAACTAACAATGGTAGTCAACCAGTGACATTCTGCTCACTGGAACAAATATTTCTGTTAATTTATGTGCCTCCTTTGGTAGGGTATCATGTCAGTGTGTATGATTGTATATGTGTTGGACCACAGGAGGAATAGAAATGCTAACATTAGCTGTTGTTCAGTATTAGCCAATGTACTGTTAAATAAGTTGTTTTAGCTTAGAATATTACGGTGGCCCTGAAGGACAAAACAAATTTACAAAAGATGAAACACTTTTACAAAGTTGGAGACAAATTTACATTTTTGGAAAACAAATTTACATTTAAGAAAACAAAATTACGAAATCAAAACACTTTTTCCAAGACCAAAACAAATTTACATTTAAGAAAACACATTTACAAAATCAAAAAACACTTTTACAAGCGGTGAGACAATTTTACAAATGGCAGACACACCATTTCTGAAACAAATTTAAATGTATTTTTTTTTTATTAATGTTTTTTGAAAGGCATTTTCACCAAACTGATGTCAAAGGAATACAAAATATTCATGTCTTAAATAAAAATACAATATCTTCATTTATTTTTAACAGAAAGGGAATGTACCAAATACCAGAGAGGTTCCGGAACTGATCGGGTGAGGGGTCATTTAGTTTGTTTAAATGGAGAGAAACCAAACGGAGCGATGTTTGGTACTGGTACTCCGTTTGGTACCGGATCACTTCCAGTGTTTGGTACATTCCCTTTCTGTTAAAAATTTAATGAAAATTTGTTTTAGGAATGGTAAGTGTTCTGTGGTTTGTAAAATTGTTTCACCGCTTGTTAATGTGTTTTTTTTATTTTGTACATTTGTTTTCTTAAATGTAAATTTGTTTTGTTCTTGGTAAAAGTGTTTTGCTAATGTAATTTTGTTTTATAAAATGTAAAAAAAAAATCCAAAATGTAAATTTGTCTCCAACTTTGTAAAAGTGTTTCATCTTTTGTAAATTAGTTGTGTCCTTCAGGGCCACCGTAGAATATGGCCACATGTTTTTATCAACCATTATCTTTGCAATTGCTATTCATTCCAGCAGTGGTGGGATGTAAAAGTGAAGACCCCGGATATAAAACAACCCCACTTTTTCACACGTGTTTCAAGGGAAAAGCTTCTAATAATCGGATCAATGTATCTATTTGTATTTAATATTTTTTTCCACCAGACATTTGGGACGATGATCACTTTAACTGTAAGATAACTGCACTTGAAATTGGCCTAAAGCTAGCAAATACTGACTAATTTAAACTCTGCCTGGTTGGTAACATTAAACAGGAAGTGGCTAGCTAAAGGTTCTCAATTATGTTATTGAATAGAAATGTTTTTTATGTTCCTCAAATATTCAACTGTCAATCTATCACTGGAACTAACATGACATGTCATACTTCCTACATTCAAAGCTTGCACCTTGAATGTAGCAGTATGACGTGATCCTTTTGAGAATAACATTTAAGCTAACGAACCCCAAACATGGCATCAAAGATAATGGCCACCCTTTGAATTTAGTCCCAGTTGGCCTGAAAGAGTTATATTTGATTAGCTTAAGAATGGACAATAAACTTTTACCAAGAAAGTATGTAGGTGTTGTTAAACAATTATGACTTTTTATTGCTGAAGTTTTGATTGTTCTGCTGCAAGAACACCCACGTACATACTATGGTTTTAAAACAAGACAAACAGGAGTGAGTGGGGTGGAACAACACAAAGCAGGCCTATATTTCTATGAATAAAGGTCTCCCTCGACCATAGAAGTCACTGAACCCTTTTAAGCTTTAAAACATTGCTTAGGAACGGCAGTGGAGTATCCAGCTGAGGAGAAAATGAAACTAATTCCACTTTCAGAGCAAACAAAAAGACAAAGAGAGACGTATCGATTCTTAACACGCCACACTCTTTTGTCTCCACATGGCTAGCGGTGGGTCCCGCACAGAAAAGCAGCACACACTGGCTATTACACCTGATATATAGCCAGTCATTAGAACCCAACAGCTCAGAGGGAGTCACAGGGATTAGTCTGCTTTGAAATAACAGAGCAGATCAGAGCAGTGATAAGGAAACATAAAGATTCAAGGATTGAGCGTCAGGGCAAAACGTATTCATCTGGAAATGACAAAACACATTAGTATGGATTACGGGCAAAACCAAAATTGATAGCTACTGCAGCTTGGATCTCCTTGGGCAGATAATAGTTTACCCTCTAAAAGACAGCTTGACTTTATTATATACAATAAAGTCAGTGCGCTACTTTGGTGTAAACAGAAACAAACTCTTCTCGATGTCAGACGAAGATGAGGGGGAGCAGGCCCTTTTCTTCCTCTTGAACTGCTGAACCTTAAGACAAGTGGTTCTACAATTTAACCATTTCCCATTTAAATAAATGAGGGAGGACAATAAAAAAAACACTGCTGCCATGCATTGCAGTATAGTTTTACATAAACTGCTGCTCCAAAGTGATCCTAGAGTTGAATCAATTTGGTTAAGCAATTTGAACTTAAGTGGGTCCACACTACAAGATAATCCGACTGCTTTTGGGCCAATTTCCTCCCCCAGTAAAAGTCAGGAAAGGCCAGATTTTATGGCGGAAGAAGGAAGCACAACTAATGCAGCCATGGGACAATAATAAATGCAAAATATAAAGTTAATGGAGGACCAGTTTGATGGTTTGTGGCGACAACACATCCTCTGTAAAATGAGACTGACAAGGATAGGAGTTGAGCAGAAATTGCCAACGCAATGGACATACCAGGAAGCTGAGCAGCTAGCAACAGTTAGCATGACAAACTTCCCGTCGTCCCTCATGTTTGTTAACTCTTAAGTCCTGGTTGGCTGCAAAAAAAATCTGTACAAGATTTCCTGTTTTGAGATTGAGGACTCTGGTTGTTGGGGAATTCAATCTGTTGGTATGTGGTGAGCTGTGTTGACCATATTGTTACACTTCACACCTCATAAGTAGAAAAATGTTAAATCTGTTGTTGTTTTTTGTCGTGTGTTTTTATTTTCACATTTTCAACATCTGTTCAAATTTTAAAAATATCTTAGTGAGGGCAAAACTTTAAATTTAAAGTAACAACCCTCATTGAGGTACCAAATTATTGGAGAACTGTGGTATTAAGCTACATTAGTTAAGCTAGGTTGATGTATTATGGAGTGATATTATAGCTGCAATTGTTGAATATGGGTAAGTTAACTGCAAACTATATTAACAAATAACTTATTGTGTCAGTCAATGTCATGCATTAGCTTGTTCCAACTTATTTACTTTGATATTTTACTACTATTTGGGGGTAATTTAAGAGAGAGAAAGGAGAGTTTTGGGGGTTTTGTTGGATTGTTGATTGGAAAAAGTAAGCATGTTGAGGTGCATCTTTAGGATTTGGGCTATGCTACTGAGCAATTTCACATTATCTAACTTTTTAAAGGGCTGATGTTAATCCATAACTCTGTAAATATGCAATATGCTGTCCTAAGTCTGTAGTGACAGAATGCATGAGAACCTTTCCTTTGGATAAAACAAAAAAAAAAACTGCATCAGGTTAACAGAACTTGTAAATAAATGTCATGTTAAATGTTCCGTACACAGAGTAAAAAAGATAATACAAATGATTCATCATGTACCTGTGCTGTTGTATTATGACATGAGACAAGAACATGATTGTGTGCTGTATCCCATAGGCTGAGCTCAGAATGAGCCCCATGGCAGGTTATAGCTGTATCACTACTGACCCCTTCTGGAGAACCTGATAAAGTACAACTCATGGTGACAGTCACCGTTTTGTAACACTGAAACCCATCCTGACGTTACTAGATGGCTTTAACACATGGAGCGCACTGTGGGAATTACTGTAGGTCATAAAATGAGAGGATCACTATTTACTGGAACATGTTACCCAAGGTCACATATAAAATGAAAATGACTATAACTGCACTGCATTAGAAGATTTACTCCAGTTACACAGCAACATAGTCAGTAGGTGGAAAACAGAGAGAGAATTGAGATGGTGGCATCACGGCAAAAGTATGATCTATCATGCTCAGGACCTCAACATCTAATCATACCACAGACCAGTAAACACATGATCAAGATCATTACTAATCTGACAAAACACTGCAGGGACATTCAACCTTGACATGAAGAAAACTGGTTTAGAAGTTTAATGCTTGATTTAATACGATAAATGAAACACTGATTAAAATAATAAATAAATGGACACACCAAATCAAATATCTTCAGATTACTTAAAGTTTCTTCCCATCAGTGACCTCTATGCTGGCACAAACTAAACCCAGATGTCTTTATTGTTAAATAGATTCAAGCTATAGGACTGCAAGTTTACTTTTACATGTTTTATTTAAGTTTGTGTGAAAACCCTGGGACCAAACTTCTCTCAAATCCTATCATTGAACTATTTCAGAGTGAATCAAAACGACTATATTGAGGAGGCAGTCCCTCAGTCTGTACAGCAGGTAATCGGCTTGGGAACTGGAGAGTCACAAGTTCAAGTTCCATTCCGGACCAAGTCTGGAAACTTGGCTGGTATCTGAAGGGGGGGCGAGTTCACTTCCTGACCACTTAAAAAGATACCCTTGATCATGGCAAGGCACTGTACCCCCCCAGTGCAAGTACCTTGGGTGCAGCTGAACTAGCATGACATGCACAGTCCCAAAAAGGTCTTGTTTGTGCTGATTCGTCGTGCAGAGGGTTGAAACAGCGGTGCTCTGATTGCTGTGACTTTGGGACAAGTTTGTGCTTCAATTATTCTGTCCGAGAAAGATGAAGAGCTTCCCTGGGATGGCATGGATTGTGAGATTAAACCCATGATTGGTATGAAACTGCAAATGTTTTGAGTTACAGTTTATTCTGTCAGAGGTTGAAGTTATAGACTGCTGACTTTTTGACATCTTGTAAGATTTGTCTGTTTTGATATTCTCAGTGTCTGTATGTTTTGGTGTGGGTCGCTGTCAAGACCATTGACTCCCATGTCCAGAGAGCCAGACATTAAAGTTTGCCAACATGAAAGGAATTCCACTCAAACTCCGCCAAACTAACTTCTACTCCTGCTGCTATAGCTACAGACTGCTGCCATCTATACATGCTGCATTTTCTTCATCCTCCTCCTCCTCCCCTCTTTGGCCCCAGAGTAAAGGCCACACTGCAGAATGTCCCGGCCCAAGCAGAACTCATTATACAAGCTCAGAGACAGACAGAGAACAGAGGAGTCTGTGTGACACTGCTGGCTGCCCAGAGACAAACAAGATGGAGCAGGAGGAGGAGAGGGGGCTAACCCTTTTTTCACGATGATTAAAAGGAATAAAGAGCACCAAAGAGGAGCGAGAGAGGGAGGAAGAGATGAGAGGAGGAGAGAGAGAGAGAGAGAGGTCTCGCTAATGAAGCAAGCACTCGAAACGAGCACAGACAGACCGCTGGCAATGTTGTTTTCAGATGTCATATCAAAAGTCCCACACAGTCACACGCAGTCATGCACCATCACGCTCAGTTATGAAACACTTGGATTCATTTACACCAAGAAGTGGTTACAGTAAGACAGAGGAAGTATAAAGTCACTTTTGAACACTTTAAAGTGATATAACTCAATGAAGAGTGCATGACGTCTGCCTTTGGACTGCACCAAACTTTGACCTGTCACTGTATGATCCAGGGGGTTCCATTCTGTCAGAAGTGTATGAAGAAGTCTACTCAAAACTTTCTACTACTCTGATCCTCTGATCACACAGCTTGAATATTAAAAAATAATTACAAATAATAAAAAAAAACAGATCAAATCACAACACTTTAGTGCCACTGTTGGGGACTCTGAACCCAATTACTTTTATCCATCAAAGCATCCCTGTTTCTGTCCCTTCTTCTGTCACCCTCTCTCTCTGTCCATGAATAATGTGCCGTGTTATGTAATCCCATTTGAAAGAAAAGAAGACAGAAAACAAAGTCCTACACATGAAGCTCGTCCAACGGATCGTTATAAGCTCTTGATGTGTTATCACATGCCTTTTTGAAAGTGGCGAACAAAGCGTGGTTATCAAACAGAAAAGGACGACCACCACAATGACTATACATCCACAATTAATTACATTGAATGTGCATTTCTTTATGGATTAGTTACAAGGACATTACCGCTGTATACAAATTGGCATAGTCATTCACAATAATAGAAAAAAACATGGCACTATTAGCTGTCTCAACAGGCAATGATACTGCTGGGGATCATTAATAAACATGGATGTCAATGGGAAAGTAATACAAATGTGATAAATCAATACAAAATACTGGATTTAAAAGGATATAATGGCGCCATAATGTTGCACCACAACACATTTAATTGCCTAGTGCATAGACAACACAGTCTAATTATCACTATTATTGGGAAAACCCACATTACTCCATCAAAAACCCTTTAGGGCCTGTGTCCACTAATGGCATTTTTTGCAATGGTAGCAACCACAACCTTAATGTCAGAGCACTCCTACTGGTGCTTACTGTTGTTATGCCACAGAAGTTTTCCCACAGCATTTTTACTTCCATTATTAGTGACCTTTTAGTCTGATTTAAAATGCTCTGCATGCTTCATATTTGCTTTTGATCAATAGAACTTTTCGCAGAAAATGTCACAATAACAATTAGCATTAGCAACTGCTCTAGTTTTGAATACAGTATCTCAAAGAAACAAATGTGGTTAGTTTCTCTTCCATGGAAATCCGTAGTGTAAAGTTGGTGGCAAAGTTGATATCAGATGTCCCACCCCTTCTTGATTTTGATTGGTCAGTTGTATTGCAGTGTCATTGACAAGTGTGGCGGTGTTTCAAATGTTGAGCTGTTTTCAACAGACAGAACTGTGAACGCAGTGACAAAAAAATAGCCAACAACAAGGGTGTTTTTGCACTTAGGACACTGACCTGCATTGCTTTTCTATAGAAAATGGGCACTGCCAGTACAAAAAACGCTGTCAGTGGACACAGGCCCTTACTCTTATGAAAACAGCCTCTAGGTTTTATTATAATTGCCACCACTTTAGCTTTTTCAGTGCTGTTTGTCTGCCGTTTTCCTTTGCACCACACGCATGAAGGTTGATTGCTTGGTGAGTAACCATCAGTTGTACACCACTCTTCAAAATGCATTGTGGGACACAATGAGTCCAAAATAGAGGGTACAAAGAAAGAACTTGCTTACAGTAGCTACACTGTTTGTTTATACTGTTCTTATTAAGAGTCTGGCAGGGCTGTCTTAAGTCCTCCGTTGGTGGTCTAAGATTCTATAGACCATCATAGAATCCCAAAACACAATAACAAAGCTCAAAACAGAGTTCATGTGAGTCAATGATCTTCCAGAACGGTTTATGTTATATAGCACTTGGCTCTTGGTCCATGCTTCAAGTTTTGCATGTGTAAAAACTGTGTAAATGCAATTAGCATGTCACAGCTTCTTTATGAATCTTTAGGTATTGCAAAATCCCCATATTTGGAAAGATGGAGCCAAAGAGTTTGCTAGTTTCCGTTGGTTAATGACTTGTTGACTACAAATAAACAGCTAATTATTTCAAGACGTTTTCTACCAGTGGCAGTACTTTTCCTCTGTTCCTCTCACACTGCGCCAGACTGCACTCATAACCACACACAGTGAGGCTCTGCCTGTTGCTCATCAAACACAATGTCAGGCTTATAATGTGTGAACAGCCCAACAGTCTGTTGTTGACATTTAAGCGAATGGTTGCAGAGGGAAATCTGCTGCAATCAATCCTGTGCAGATCAAACGAATACACAACCAGCTCACAAACACACACACTAAAGGAGGGATCACAGGCTGCATGGCCAGACACACATCAGCACACTCATCACGATCTAAGACAGATTGATTGAGTCTTCATTGATCCCACTGGGGGGTTTGATCCTGTGCACATGTTAATATGTTTTAAGCTCCCCACAGGTTTTCACTGTCCATCTCCCTTTGAGTAATCCCATTCTTATTTAATCTATGCTGCAATTCCAATTTAAATCCCAGGTCAAACAACATGCTGTGGAAGAGGAGTGGGAGAATACAAGCAGAAATACTGCATTGTGTTCTTCTAAGCTATAGCAAGAACACTGTTAGTGAAAAAGAAGAAACTGAAATAATGACTCCAAAGTCTTCCTTGAGAGGACTCTGCAGGAGCCTTGGCTCAGACAGGACAGGCTGTAAAGACAGAAAAAAGTCTGAGGACAAAGAGAGGGAGAGAGTCAGGAAGCCGGGTTTTATAGGTAACTAAACCTGTCATTACACAAGTGGGACTCAAGAACTTCAATTATCCTCCTCTTCATTCATTCCCAAGCTTTTCACTGCTGCTTTTTATAACTACCCCGGTCTTTGTAGACATTCGGAAGAATCAGCATGTCTCGTTCTTTTTGTCTGTGCTTACTTTCCTTTTTGTGCTCCCTCAGGTTCCCTTTAACACTTATTCAAGACATCTATTTCTACCCAAATCATACTAACATACCACATGTGTGCTGTGATGTTGAAATGGCATTAAATGGAGTGGATTACTCAAACACTATAATCAGCAACACACCTCATATTAAGAGCTTGACAGATTTATTTGATTTATATGCCTAAATTGGTCTATTTATGATCTATTGTTAGATGCATACAAGTTCAATGATACAGGCTGATATGGTTTCTGTAATGAAACACTATGATGCTAAGTTAATATTTTGGGTGTCATGAGAAAAGCACTTCTTACCCTACATAATGTGTATCACAGCATCAGTTGACAATGCTGCTATCATTTCATGAGCATTTGACTGTGTAAAATATTCCTATTCATAAGTATTAACATGTTGGGTGTAAACTGGTGTGAATACAAATATAATTTGCCCCTATGTAAGCTAATGTATGCAAGTTCTGAGTTAGGGATAATGGATAGTGAATGGGACATTATGCAAATTATAATCCCAACAGGGTGACCCTAATACAAAGAGGAGGGTTTCACTCTGACGTTTTGCCACAGTGTCAACAAGTAGAGGTGAAATTGGTCCGTGGATTGATTTGACATCACGTGTGATCAAGGTGTCCCTAGCGTTGCTTTAGTGTACAGCATTCTGACAAATCACAGTCAAGTATATAACACATCATGGCAAGGAGTAAGAAAGCAGCATGATAAACAGATGTACTAACTCCTAAAAAAGTTGCAAAAATTTACATTTAGGGATGGAACAACACAGTCAAATCACAATAAAGTCTGAACTAGGGATGTACATTTTAAGTATTTTCCGTGATCGATTTTTGGAAATGTTAACGATCAATTATCGATTAATTGATAAGAAAAAACATTATTATTCTTACGTCAAAAACAATGCCAAATAGGTTGTTTTCCCCCTAAATTGTATTTTCTACAGCAACAAAATGCATAGAACTGACGGGATTGAATACGGTCACACGTTTGACAGGCAGAATATCAACGATCAGGCTCATTAAAATATTCTCCGCGGACATAATCTTATAAACTGAAGGCTCATAATACTAACAGAAAAGTACTTCAGACTCACAGTGTCCAGTTTTCTGTCTACTCGTTCTTATTGAGAAAAATAATTGTGTGTATTCAATCAGGTGTCAGCCAGGAGCGCAACCGGGTCATAATCAGTCCCGCTGGAGAAAAGCTCAGACGGCTCTGATGTTGCTTGTCTGTAAACGTAGCGTACCAGAATTTCCCACCTGTCTTTTGCCTTCGTATCCAAAGGTGGAAATATCCTGTTTAAAGCTGTCAACCTTTGTGTCCGTGTTGTTGTTGGCAGCAGTTTTGTATTGATCCTCTTTTAAAAAGCGCATGTGGAGACCTGTCATTCAGCCGCAGCCGCCAGCTGAGCGTCTCCGCTGTGCGCAACACCTTTAACAGCTGATTCACATCGAAGCATGCTTTAAACTTAAAACACCTCCCTGATAGATGAGTGTAATATGAGACCACATGATGTTTGTTCCACGTGACGGAAAATTGATAACAAAAATGTGTGTTTCGAGTAATTTCTTAATCAGTTAATCGATAATTGATTAATTGTGGTCATCCCTAGTCTGAACATAATGCTGGCATCAGAATATGATATTGACATGATTGTAAGGATGAAAGTCACCAAGTTTGATTAAGATAAAGAGATAGATTGCTCACTGGTTTAATGACAGCTGATGGCAAACTTGTGCAGGAATGACAGAAAAAGCTCAAATTACTACCCCATGTATTGTTTATATGTGGGATACACTGGCAGCACTGACGTCATGTCTTTACATCTCTATTCTGCTACAGACAAAAGAGATGTAATGATGTTTAACAAGAGAAGTAAATTTCAGATAATGCCCTCTGTTGTGTCAAAAAGGATATCACAATTATGGGTACTGGTTTTTAACATTTTCAAGCACTAATGTTACATCCCTTGTGATATTTGAACCCTAACAAAATGTAACAATGGAGTATTAGATATGGAATATCCCAACAACAAATACTGATGTAAAAGTATTGGATTTTTATTCTCTAATATCAGGAATACAGCATCAGTCAGGTTCTACTTTTAAGAGCTGACCTTATTTCCCGTTATAATTAGAAATACTTAATGTTGGAATTTAAGGAATTCATATCTCAGCCTTCAATGAAGGCCACTACTTCCCACTCAGGCATAGAGACTCCATTGTCTGATGAACAATAGGCATAAGTTGTTAAATGACCATGGGTAATTCAAGTGGCCCACAGGGCGAGGCTAAAGAGGAGGGCTTAGACATTTGGCAGCGATACAGGCAATGCAGATGTAGGGAGTGTAATGGCATGTTAAAAACCCTCCATCCATCAACCACTGACCTTTTGTACATGAAAACAATTAACTCAACCGTCACCTGCATACATCCTGGCACCGGCTCTCATTCTCCGTAATTATAGTGAGTCAATGCGCTGTAAAGATTAGTGTGCATGAACGCATAGATAAACAAACACACAGAGCTTGAGTTGTATAAGGCTGCCGCTCTGGAAACGTACAATCATGTTGTGCCACACAGAAGAGATGACTCAGCACATGGTCAGATGAAGTTTGGTGGTTTGGGCGCTTTCAATATATTACATGGTTGAATGTTTTTTTTGGAACGTTGTCAGCTTGGCTTTTTAAATGCTGCAGACATTGTGTTACTGTGGATGTGGCACATCCACAGTAACAATAGCACCATGCTGCCGCTGAATTTTTTAACTGTCACATTTTAAATGCTCTACCACGAGTTAAATTCCATCGACCTCCATTGTATTGGTGCAAATTAGGGACAGGCATCTCAAATTGAATCCAGCTACAACTTTTTCATTCACTCTATTTTTGCTCTACTTTGTGAAGCATGAAGTTCACAGATGTGTCACCCTCCCAAAAAGTAGCAACAACTTCACTAGGATATATAGGCCAGCCTACACCCTGAACTGCTGTCATTCATATTTGTGTTCCAGGTGTACTATTTCTGCCTTAATGTTGTTGTTTACTTCAGTTATTAGATACCTTTAATGCTTTCAAACATGCCACCTCTGCAAATCTTACAGCATTTGAGCCTCAAATCCGAAAAATCTGTACTAAAGCAACTATAACATGCTGATCTTTGACGTTGCTAGACTCAGTGATTTATTTCCAAGGACATCCCTGTGTTACCTCTGAATATGTGTGCAACACAACCGTGATACCAAAGGAGACTGGTGTGATAAAGATGTCAGGAGGCGGAGCTCAGCTCTTCTGGGTTGTGTCCTCATTAAACCCCTGATTGCAACCTCGGGCTCAGCATACAGTAATTGATTCTTTTGATCTGTGTTCAATGCTAATTCACAGCGGTGGGTTCCTGGGTGACTAGCGGGACCAACATTAAACTGTGCCAGAAAACTAAAAGATTAAGATATGGTATGAGGATGCATAAAATAAATGTTTGTAGATATCTAACATGCGGATTTTTTAGGCTAATTTGGACTTTCATGTGATGTAGACATAAGAGTATTTTTTTCATATCAACTGCAGAGACTAACAGTTCCCTCCTCTTGTAGAATTCCTAAACGAGTATGCCTCTTAATTGTAATTGCCCCCAATAGGTGGACATAAAATACTGTATTGATGTGAATGTAGGATGAACCTGATTTTAAGATGTCATACCTCTGTTTTGTTTTAAAGTTACATAGTCCTATGCATATTTTAAGATGGTCTTATATGTACTCATCACCTTCAGACATTACTCTCTCTCCCATCTTATTTCTTTATTGCTTGACAATTGTTCAATAACTCTGCCGTGTTGATAACCATCATTTTAAAATCTGAACAAAATTCCACTTCAATTGACGATAAGCTTGGCCTACTTTTTAGCCACTTTGTTTCCATCAAACACTGTCTCTCCATCTTTCATCCCCTTGGTGATGAGGTTGTGAGCGACAGCTGGCCTCAGTCATGAGGGTTACACTTGCTAAGCGGAACCATCTTCTGTTTTGAGTGATCACTGGCATTTAATTACTTATCCATCATGTAAACTGGTCCCGACTTTTTCAGATATATTTCAACATTTAAAAAATTCTGAAAATGTATGCAGGTCAATATGGTACAATCATTTTCAAAATGTACACATATAGAACAGTATGGTGGTGCTGCAAGCTGTAGAAAGTTTGTAGTGACTTAAATCATTAGCTAAGGACACATGTGCAGATGAAGCATAATTTCATCCCGAATTATAAATCTTGTTTATCTAGAAGCCAAAGATCTTTGGTTGCGCATTTAATAAGATCTGGTATTCTTCCTCTGGCCATTGAGGTCGGTCGATTCAAAAACATCTCAGAGGAAAGCGGACTCTGTGAGATGTGTGATTTGAATGAAGTGGATATGAAGTCAGATATTGTTTCAAAAAATTGCCTGTAAAAAGCCTGAAATATTGTGGTGGACAAATGTACAAAAACTAAATTGGTTGTTTAATTTTGACGTGTTTAAACTTGCTAATTTTATATCAAAAGCCTGTAAAAGAAGACAAGATAATCTTTTTAAGTAGTATGCATTTTAAAACGGTTAACACCTAATGTCATGTGAGGGTCAAAGCATCCTTTTAATGTTAGTTTGGGGCCAGTGCAGATATTACATTTTTAAAGCCTTAAAACACCGACATCAGTGGCATGCTCAATAGGATTGTGTCTTTCATTTAATCATAAGTTATATTTATTTATAATTGGTTGTCTATTAGTTGGAAGGTTGGCGGTTCAATCCCAGCTCCTGCAGTCACATACCGAAGTGTCCTTGGTCAACCTCAAATTGCTCCCACTGTTGTTGAGCGGTGTGTGAATGTGTATGAATGAGATAAGCTAATACTGATTGGCTCTGTAGCAAAGCATAGCATCCTCTACCATCAGTGTGTGAATGGGTGAATGTGACGAGTAGTGTTAAAGCACTTTGAGTGTTCAGAAAGACTAGAAAAGCTCTTCATAAGTACAAGTCCATTCACATTTACCATGTGATGTTGTTCCTAAACAACACATCATTTAGCAGATATGCAATTAAAAATGTGTTTTGGCAGGTAAATGAGCAAGTGGACCGTTCTCCCTTGACAGCTAGAGGGATTTACTGTGAGGCAGAAGCAGGAAGTCTTGACTTAATTAGTCCTTGCACTATAAAAGTTGGTCTCACTCTATTTTTAGCCGCTTGTTTTGTCTCGGTCTGAAAGAGAGTTCAGAAAACAGCATGGCTCCTTTGAATCTGTTACATCCAGATGAATAACAGCGGCCGTCTGAGAGAAGCAAGTGAGGATCTAACAACAAAGTTTCAATGCACCTTAAATATTTAACAGCTGATTGAGATGAGCTTGAGCCTGTTGAAATGTCCTGTTTAGTGGAAACAGAGTTGGCAGAAAGCCATTGGTGACTGTCAACATAAACACAGAACAAAGACACACACTGGATGAGAAGCAGGAATAAGCATCAAACAGATGTTTATGAAGTGAATTCCATTTCCTGCTGAACGTGGCCTATGAGGGCCGTTATCCCTGTAAACAGCGACACTTTATCCAGCGTGGGAATCGACATCCAGCTATAAACAGCAATCTCACAGTTTCTCTCACTCTCTGTGCAGCACACATGCACAGACACATTGTGGGTGTGTTTGTGTGCATGTCTGTGTCCTTCCGCACATGAATTGGTAGCTGTCAGTGAGGCCAGAGGGAGGAGGAGGAAACAGATAAATTTAGAGTGTTTGCTTTTTTTATTCGTACGTTTTCTTAAAGTGATAACGCCCTGATGTCAAAAGGTACAGGGTTTCTCTATGTGTGTGCGTGTGTGTGTGCATTGTTTAGTATATGTGTGTAGCTGTTCTGAAAGATCGAGGGCAGGACACAGGAGGGGTACAAGTATCTGGGACAATGCAGTCTCTAATAGTTGGTTCTACACAGACAATGACCAACTACTCAACTTTAACTCTTTAATCAAAGGTTGATGTGAGGCCAGGGTTTCTCCTCGTCACTGTGTTTCAGATCTGAAGATGCACTAACATCATGAAAGTAGTTGTGTGTAGCTTTGTTTAAGTACTGTGTGTGTGTGAAGGGTCAAGTTTGGGAGTTGTGTGGCAGGAAGTGAGGTACGTCAGAGGGGAGGGGGGACCTCAGGGAGTGGAGTTCATTTTCTTCTCTTTCCTGTTTTCTGTTTTGTCTCGGCACGTCAGGCCACCTTCTTCTTCAACGTGATTTTCTCGCACTCCCACTGAGTGTGTGAGTGTGTGTGTGTGTGTGTGACAGAGAGAGATAAAGTGAGAAACAAAGCTGATAAAAAGAGAAAATCTCCCTTTGTATGGACAGTGATCCATCATGAAAGGTGTGTTCAAAAAGTGTCATGAAAGCATCTTACCCCTCTCTTATGTGCACGTCAAAGAAAATCACGCTCGCTGTTCTGGACCACTTGGTGAAATGAAATCATTTAACACTTCACAGGGAATAAATGTGTGGGAACGTGAACAAAACTTATCTGTCATGTGTTCAGTCTCTCTCAGGAAGCAGCATGTCTTTTTTTTGCTGGTTTGAATAATATCTCTGTGGAACAGTTACTGATCCTTTTGCTGGTGGCCATGGAAACAATGAAAGCCTTTGTATTGCCAATGAGAAACAGATTAAATGTAGACTGATAATGTCAGGATTTAATCTCATTGATCAGGCGACCTTTTAGCCTTTGTGTTGTCTGTTCATCTAAAAAGCAATCTCTGAACCAATGGACAACAAGATATGCCTCTCGGAGCGATGGCCAACTTTACAAGCTTTTTAGAGTAGCCAGCGGTTAGCGATGGACTGCTCCCAGCCAAGACTTCCTTTTCTGCATGCTGAATTGTGACTGTGTGTTGATCAAAAACCAAGCTAGGCCCCCCCTTAAAGATATATATCTCGAAAATGAAGCTGTCATTTCTTAGGTTATTACATCCCCAGGAGGAGTGCCTTCTAATTTGTTTCTGGTAGGTCTCAGTTTCACTGTAAATGTTAAGATACCAAGAGGTTTAATTTTGGCTTACTTCAGCAGTATGAACCCCTATAGAAAGAGTCCAATTTTCTTCTTTCTCCGGCAATGAATGGGTCTTAATTTTGCCAAAATATCCACATTATGAAGCAGATATTTAAAACGTAACGATACAAGTTTCTCCCCATGACGAGAAGACAACATCTTCCAAAATGCTAGGAGGTAGTACCACCTGCTATTGCTCTCCATAGGAACTGTTTTCCCTGCATAAACTAAAGCCTGCTGAATCATGGCTGCTCTCCCAGGAAAAGACCCTGTTCACTGTTTCTTGTAGGTCTCGGTTTCACTGTAAATGTTAAGACAGCAAGAGGTTTAATTTTGGCGTACTCCAGCAGTATGAACCCCTGTAGAAACAGGCTAATGTTCTTCTGTCGCCTGCAATGAACAGGTCTTAATTTTGCCAAAATATTAATATCAAGTGAAGATTTGTAAAAGGAAAAAATGCAGCTTTCTCCCCAAGAAGAGACGACAACTTCCAAAATGCAAGGAGCTCGTTCCACCTTCTTTTGCTCTCCATAGGAACTGTTTTCCCTGCGTAAACTGAAGCCTGCTGAATCATGGCTGCTCTTGGATCATTACATCCTAAGGAGAAGACCCTGTTCATTGGTTTCTTGTAGGTCTCAGTTTCACTGTAAATGTTAAGATACCAAGAGGTTTAATTTTGGTGAAACTTCAGCAGTATGAACCCCTATAGAAAGAGTCCAATTTTCTTATTTCTCCTGCAATGAATGGGTTTTAATTTTGCCAAAATATCAATATCCATGAAGATTCGGAAAATGTAAAAATCTAAGTTTCTACCCAAGAAGAGAAGAAAGCAACTTCCAGAATGCTAGGAAGTCTTCCCACCTGCTTTTGCTCTCCATAGGAACTGTTTTCCTTGCATAAACTAAAGCCTGCTGAATCATGGCTCCTCTTGGATCATTAAATCCCCAGGAGAAGACCCTGTTCATTGGTTTCTTGTTGGTCTCAGTTTCACTGTAAATGTTAAGATACCAATAGGTTTAATTTTGGCTTACTTCAACAGTATGAACCTCTATAAAAAGAGACAGATTTTACTCTTTATCCTACAATGAACGGGTCTTAATTTTGCCAAAATATCCCGATGCAGATACGTAAAACGTAAAAATACAAGTTTCTCCCCAAGACGAGAAGACAGCAACTTCCAGAATGCTAGAAGGTCCTTCCACCTGCTTTTGCTCTCCACAGGAACGGTTTCCCCTAAACTAAAGCCTGCTGAATCATAGCTGCTCTTAGACCATTACATCCCAAGGAGGAGGGCCTGTTAATTTGTTTATTGTAGGTCTCAGTTTTACTGTAAATAGTAATATACTCAGAGGCTTCTTTTTGGCTTACTTCAGCAGTAATGAACCCCAATAAAATAAGTCAATTGTGTTTTAATATTCTCTCCTGTAATAAACAGGTCCTAATTTGTCAAATTAGCAACATCAGGATCCGTTTTTGTGATGAAAACTTTTAAAATGCTCAGAGGTCGTCCCACCTGCGTAAACCAAAGCCTGCTGATTCGTGACTGGTCAATACTAGTTGGACTACAAACTGAGACAAGAACAGTTCTACATTTTACTTATCTATATTGTTTTGTAGAATCTGCAAAGAGAGTATGTTAAGAAAAGGTCATGAGGGTGTTTTTTGTTATCTGAGTCCTTGTGAGTTCTTAACTTTCTTTCAGTCCTGCCTTTAAAAACACACTGCAGCACAGCTCTTTTTGTGTTTCCTTTAATAATCTATTGCTTCATTGCTCTGTGAAAACACTGCAGATCTTTCCAGATGAACCCCGACTGCCTCAGAAGCCTCAGATGAATATTTATAAGTTTGATAGTTGTTTGGAGGCGTCTCTGAAAGCTCAGTGACATGAGACAAGTTAGGAAGACTTTAATCTCAAGTTCAAGGAGCTTTTCATCAGTGACGCTTCATAAATTAGAGAACAGTCAGGGATGTACTTAGGCAGGAACAGTACCATGCCACTGCAGCTGAACAACTTTGTTTAGCGATGTTCCAGCTGGGTTTCTCAGGGGTCAACCAACAAATCCTCAGGGCAAACAGTAGAGGGACTCGCATGCAAACAGTTTGTGCCCTTTTCTGCACTCCGGTTTCATTTTGTTGTGACAGCCAGGGGCCGGCTCCAGTGACGGGCTTTTGTCTCCACAGATTTTATTGGTTACCAGTCTGCCTGAAGATCACAGATGAAAGCCAGTTCATCTGCACATCAACGTCAAAGCAGGATTGAAAGAGCGAGGAGAGAAAATATAACTGAGAAAGTCACACAACAGCAATGACTCTCCCTTTGCGTCATACGGGGTGTTTTGTTACAAGACATTTCAAGTTTACCATTCCAGAGTAACTGCTGGTTGTTACAGCTTAGGCCCTGATATCATCCCTTTAGACATTATTCCTCTGGGTAGAGATATTGTGAACAAATAACTACTGGGATTATGGAATGTAACAGATTGAGACTGATTGATTCAAAATTTTTGAAGCTCATACTGATGCAGAGAAAATTCAGACTACCAACATGAAGACCAAAAGACAATTTTTTGTCTGACTGAATTATGACCGAATCTATTATTCTATTGATGCTGCAGTGCTGAGAGTATTGTGAACTACAAATTTGCATCCCAAACAGCAACAAACATTACATTAACATATTTCTTAATCAAGCTACAAATTACACTTTCCTGAAGTATCAGAAAACATAATACACTCTACTAGGTCAAAATATCGGGTGTCCTATTTATCAGTTGGATTGTAACAGAAGATTCTCAAAACAAAAGTTCAGCCAGTTTCAAGTCAAGGCTGGCTTTCTGATTCAACTTGGGCCTAGCGGTTAAAGCTTGCACCCCATGTACACTACAAGGACAAACGTATTCAGACACCTTACCATTACGCCAACTGGGACTGTAATGACATTGTATTCAAAGACATATACTTAAATATGGAGTTGGTCCCACGTTTGCAGCTTCCACTCTTCTTGGAAGGCTTTGTCCTTTCATTCTGTTGAACATTTATGAAGTCAGGCACTGATGTCGGACAAGAATGCCCAGCTCCCTATCTCAGTTCTAGTTCATCCCAAAGGTACTCAATGGGGTTAATGTCAAGGCTCTGTGCAGGCCAGTCAAGTTCTTCCACACCGAACTCATCAAACAAAGTCTTTATAGGCCTTTCTTTGTGCACTGGGTCAAAGTCATGTTGGAAAAGAAAAGGGCTTTCCTCAAACTGTTGGCAGCCTAGCATTGTCCAAAATGTCTTGGTATGGAAGCATTAAGATGGCCCTGCACTGGAGATAAGGGGCCTGACTGAAACAGGCGTGGCTGAGTACTTTTGTCCATATAGTACTTGTTCTGTATTTGGGTCTCAGGTCTGGACGATGAATGAATTAGACTAAAACTGAACCAGCAGATCTGCTGAACAGACGGTGAGAAATGGAACAACTCTCGAGACAAAGATGAAAGCTGACGTGATAATTATACTGGAACATGAGGGAATGTATTGATTCAGCTTTAAGTGGTGCACCCCAATTAGACTCATTCTAATAAAGTATGTCAAACAAACTGTCTGTGAAGGGAATCTGGACCACCAGACATCAAAAACAAACTAGGAGTGTTTTTACAGTCGTAGACTTTTATCTGATTGAAACAGTTTTTCAGTCTTGGTTAGTTCGACTTCAGCATCCACTGTAACTCCACCTTCGTGTAATGTGGTGGCACTCTGCACACACATGCTGACTCTGCAATGTCCCTGCTCAAACAGAAAGCCTACATGAATACAGCCAGACACACAGTGAGCCCATACATCCGTTTATCTGGCAGCTTCAGCAAAGGGTGAGCCTTTTGAAAAAGCTCTGTCAGGGTTCAAGCCTTTGAGGGCTGCAGCATGTGCTGAGGAAAAACCACATAACTCAATCATTAACAACTACACATGGGCTCCAGCTGGGTTAATAATAAGAGTCCAGATTTCAATATGTTATTATGTTATCTAATTATGGGAACATGCAAGTGGCTACTCCTTGGAGCCCCCTGTCCTCCGCTTGTGTTCATACAAACACCTTTACAGACTGTGCAGAGGGCTGAAACGTGAGCCTGTTTAAAACAAAGCGATAAGGACACGATTGAACCAAAGGCCAAAATTAATAGGTTGAAAGAACAAATCAGCAAAGCAGATTTCACTAAATTAAAGCATGTAGAGACTTGAGTTTGCAGATTTATAGAGGTAAAAAAAAGGCCAGAATTTATAAATCTGAGCCCTCTTTCTGCAGATTTCACCTCTGCAACTTCTTCCCACTTGAGATGCCCACATGTATATGCACGCATTTCATTTGCACATTCGTACTACATGTACTGATTTAAAGCGAATCTACCTACACAGCCTTGCAGATCTTTTCCTATGCATTTAGAAAATAACATAAAAGTAGCACCAAGAGAGAGCCTTCCTTGAGGACTCACAACCTTGGAATCTAATGTATAGTTTATGTTGTTTGGCCTCTGCATGATGTCTGGTTTTATGTACTTTTCATGCACATGCTTGATGCATATTCATATACATGTGTTAGATGAGAATCCCCCTATGGCTACAAAGTGGGCACATTTGCATGCCCATGTTCATCCCTGATTCTAAATAAATAAAGAATAAAAAATAAAAACACCTTAGAGGCCGATGCAACCATCTCTTCATCTCTAGGAGGCTTTGTTGATATTGATGGTTTTATTGAATTCATTGCACTTTCATTCCCCATTCCCTCTTTTTTTTTTATTGCTTGGCAGCATAGGCAGTTGTCAATCCTGTCGGAGCAACTCTCTCTGCAGGATTTTCTCTCTTTGATGCAGACTTTCACTTTCCACACCTCAGGGAACGTTCTGCTTGTATCTTCATTTAAAGATGTCAGACACTAGGGAAAACCTTTCTGTGAAATAACTTGTGATTGGCTGCCTGCCCACTCCATATTTCAAAGGTTCTTTATAGCAGACGGATGATGTAACAGTTGGAACGAGAGAGACACACGATCATACCTCCCTCTTCTACGATGTGATAAAAGTTTACATATTGCATGAAAAGTACGATTTTTAAGTGTGTGTTCATTACGCATCCTTCTGTGTGAGAATACATGCTCCCACAGTGGGGAGCAGAGGCAGCATTTTGCTGATTAAGGAGTGTTTTGGGAGACAAAACAAAACAGAGTTTAGCCTAAAAGCCCCGTCCCTGAATTCAAATGTTTAGCACTTAATTGCCCTAAAAACTACTCAGGAAATTATTTTTACGCAGTCCCCATTAGTCGTCCACAGAACGACAAACAATGAAACGGCTAATTAATTTCATCTTAATGAGCAACAAGTGCCAGCGCGCTCACAAAGGCGACAGCTGCAGCCACATGCCCAAACATGTAATCTGGAGGAAATTGAGACACACAGTAAACAGATCATTCATTGCACACGTGATGACACACTGAGAGAGTGTGTGTGTGTGTGTGTGTGTGTGTGTGTGTGTGTATGTGTGTGTGGATGCAGTGGACTTACCCTGAGAAACAACTGTGTGTAATTGTATCCTACATTGTGCAAATAAAGTTACCCCCAACCCCCTCTTTTACCCCAAAGGCAAATATACAGCACAGTGAGCCCACTCCTGTATAATGCTGTCAAACATATAAAATCAGTGCTGTGTGTGATTTATGACTCTGATTACAGAGCTGTTCTTCAGGGAGCTGCTGGAGAAATGACAGAGAAGTTGGAAATTGGAATGAAGGTAAGTCTGGTTTACACATATGTGGAGAGAATTCTTATTTGAACATGCTAAAATTAAAATATTAAGAACTCTGTCACATATTAAGAAAACTAAGCTGGCAAGTTACTTTAAATATCATGAAATTCCTCTTGTTCTCAACAACTTTTAAAAACTTGATGAATTAAACTTGAGGGCGGCCTCCTGAAACACAAAAATCTAAATTTCCATCATTGTGCCAGTGCGATCATTGCCTTACATAAAGAGCAACGTAGAGGAAACTACAGCAGAAGTGAGGATAAGAAAAAGAACAGCTTAATGAAGCATTTCTGCTTCAGCCAGCTCAGCTTTTCCAAACTTTTTGGCACCCTTAAAGACCTAGACCATCTTTTGGGGCGCCAGACTCTCCTGAATTTATTTTGAATATGCTGAATGAGACAAATGTGGTATCAGTGGAAAGCTGAGAATCTCCACTGTAACTTAGTTTTTAAAGCTTGTTGATGGGATTAGCGGTTCAAAAGTTATCAAACATTTAAGAACAAATTGCCACAGCCAGCTATCTAGGTCTTTGAGGGTTAAGAAGCTCAGGAAGCTCACGCATCAATGTTTTGGACTGCAAATCATCTCATGTGATGACACCTAACAAGACCAAGACCACTCCTTGCTGAATCCCAATCCTTGGAAATACAATACATATTAAATTAGCTCACAGGTACTGTAATATAAGTGAATGGTCAACATCTGTATGTCTGGAGGGCTGCAAGCTGAGCTGCAAGGTCACCAGGATTTTAACAGGAGCAGAATTAACCCAGAATGTGTCTCCCTGGTAAACAAACACAACAAGTTCAAATCAATATTAAAAGAAGCTGTATCACATTAAAAATAGGTGACTATTCAGTTAAGCTTCGGGGCTGCAAGCTGAGCTGCCACTGAGTTTCCTTTTCATACTGCCAGCTAAAGTGAGATGTTTTTGCCCCTGTGACGTCTCACCTTCAGTATGAATGTCACAGAGGTGTGGTGGTGGTGGTATGGAGGGCTCGCTGTGAGCAGGCAGAACAGGCAGAGCAGTGCTGTGTGACCGTATGTGAAGCCGCTACTGTGTGTCTGGTTCTCATGCTTCTAAAACCTTGTAAAGCAATGTGACATGACACCGTGACAGCAATATCATGCTGCTGTGGGATCAGTATGAAAGTACAAAGGCGTGATGATATCAGAGCTGTATTAATGCGCTGTTGCAGTAAGAAAAGGGATTCTGGCCAAGTTACTTTTAACAACTTGAAAGTAGTGAGCTGCAATTAATACATCCGTGTGTTGCATGAGGAATACTCTGACAATGGTGCACTTTCATTGGAAAACACAGAACCCAAAGGCTGATATTGGAGATAGTGGCGTCATCTGCATATAAAGTAACTGACAGCAACAGGTGAGTGTGATTATTTTAAGTATGTCAGGCATATTTAGCTTTAGTAAAGGTTGAACTTCTTATCATATCACATGTACTCTCCTCATTTTCGTCATCAGAAGAGAGGCATCTGGAGGGCAAACTTTGGTTTCACAAGTTTCTTAACAAGTACGTTCAAGACAAGTATGTTGGCTTGAACCTTGCTGCTTTGTCTTAACTTTTCACAACAACTGCGTTGGCTAATTTTGACTTGATTCAACAAATCACAGCTTGTTTTTTAATCTACAGGTATGGGAAAAAGTTTGAGACACCTTTAAACATTCAGAGAACTCAGCAGCTGTCTTCTACATGAACCATGTTAAATAAGAACGCAAGGTTCCAGATAACACGGCCCTTGTTGCTGCGGTTATCTATAAGCACTGAGTGAGTTTTCCACCAGAATACACACCAGAGGTTTACAGAGAGAGAGAGAGGCAGATAAAGTGGAGATATGTGAGTAATACTGGGATGCTATTATCTCTTTAGCCTGTGTTTATCTCAGCAGTCAATCACCAAGTAATCACTATCTGTGAGGAGGAACTGCTTCCACTTTCACTGTCTGACAGCGCTCAGTCTGCTTCCCCGGCCTGGGCTGTCAGAGATAAAGACGTTACAGGGAGAGTGAGCAGACTCAGTGACAGGTTATATTAGGATGTGTTTGATTTGTCATGCTTTTCAAACTAAATTACCATCTTTAACAGTTAAAGTCAAAACGACAGTTCTAGTGAGGTGTAATGCTAAATATATTAAGTTAAAAACAAGTGGAAGATTAAGTCATCTGCAGAAAGAGTTACCCAACTTCTTTGATGTTCACTAAATCCCCAAATCAGTCATTTATCTGGCAAAATAAAGCACAGAATCACTTTAGGATGTGCTACTTTGACCTGATTTATTAACCAGCTTACTCAACATCTTAGAATCTGTAACTTCTGGTCTTACAAATAAATTAGCCTTATCTTTAAAACTGATAAACTATGATCAGCATTCTCCATTCTACTTTTTAAAAATGTATCTAAATATGACCAAGGATATAGCTAAGGCTCCATGCAAGCTAGGTTGTGTTGCATTTTTGCAGAGTCAGCTCTGTGGACAGCAAGTATCCATTATGTCACATTACAGACATTTTCCCATCAGTTAAACTATTCACAACACATGCAGGTTTTAAGTTCCAGTGAATGAAGAATTAACTTGATGCTCCACAGGACCACTCGATACAAAGTTGAACCAATTACTTCCAAAGTGACATCCAAAAGAAAATCAGATAAAGACAGAGGTCAAAAAACTCAGTAGGTTTCCACTCTGCTTTGTCCAACTTCCACTTCGTTTATTAAAAAAAAGAGACTCTTCTCTGGGTCAGGGTTAGGGTTCTCTTCATCTTGTCAAAACTTACGGTTCCAAAAAGCGCAGAAAAGTTCATATGTGGTTGCATTTACTAAACTCTTAAAAAGGAAAGGTTTTTGACGGGGTGGTGTGAGATTTTACAAATGATGATGAATCAGAGACCACTGTCTATAGGTCCAAGACGAACAACCTGGTTATGGTGCAAAATATATGGTTTCATTATTTCATCAAAAACATGGTGGGTTTTTGCATCTGCTAAATCTTTGCCAAAAAGAAGTCTATTTCACAAAGCACGGGCAAAGGGTTAAATGCGCCACAAACTGCGCAAATGGCATCTTGTGCGCTAGCGTTAGCATATTTTTGACGATGCAATACGATGTGATACGATTTGATTCGCTACAATGGGATACGATGCGATACAATGTCCTTTATCTTCCCCGTAGTGAAATTTGTCTTTGACATCAGTGTTGCACACGTTACCTGCTCTTTAAAAAATCAAATGACAACGAGAATACACATAAATAATACACAGTCATACATCACACAGCATACTCTTACTGTAACAGGCTAGTTACTATTTAAAATTCTGATAGAGATAGGCACAAAGGAGTTTAAAATGATTCATTCTGCATTCTAATTTGTGTCACATCTATCATGTTAAATAAAATGGTAAGGACTTTCCCTCTCCATTCTGCTCATCAAACGTGTTGATAGAATCAAGCGCCGTCAAGATTAGACCTCACAGCGCAGCTCTGCACTGCACAGAGTAGGGGTTTTGTCTGCTGGGCTCAGTCACAATAGGGTGCAAACTAGGGCAACCTGCAGAGCTGCAGAAGTTTTTTGGGGTGTTTTGTGCTTGGATATCATGAGCGTAATTTGCTTTGTACATTCAACATTAAGACGGAGCAGATAGCGGGGAGAAAGGAAGCGCAATTCTTGGTGCTATCAGCGGCCACAATCCATTCTTACTGAATTCCCACCAGCGTTTTAAATTTAGTCCTTTCTCTTTAGTTATTTAGTGAAATTAAACTCAGTATAATATTTGTTATGACTGATATTTATGCTGTTATTATTGATCTGCACATTTTAATTCTGCAACAGAAATGATGTCGTCATCGGTGTAAAGGGAGACAGGCCGTTATTTCCTGAGTGGATCTTTTATGGTGCGGATGAGCTCCCGTCATGTCCTCCATAGAGAACTTCCTCAGTAGGAAGGAGCGAGGGGTAGTGAAACTTGGACACAGTAATGAGCTGACTGTAAGGAGATATTCACTCTGTTTAAAACAAGCATTACATCACATTACAGATGCAAACTCCACCTTTGATGAAAAATCAACAAACCTCCAACGAACCCATGTCAATACATCCACAACCAAGTCCTCCACATGTACAACATCTGTAATCTGTAATCCCAGCAGCACCCAGATCACTACTGACCTCAGACCCTTCTGTGCTTTCTAACAACCCACACACATCCTCGTCTGCAGCTCTGATATCCCCCCCTCCCCTCCTCTCCAATGACTCTGCCACCTTAGGAATGCCATTCCACTCGCTCCAGAATTCCCGCCCAGTGTTCCCAGTAATCCCTCTCCTCCGGCTGCTCCGAGCCGACTTCCTTCCCCACAGCTGCTGGCCGGCCCAGCTTGCTCTAATAATAGGACAACAATGCCCGCCCCACGCCGGGACACACTGCAACTACTACTAAAGAAAGGAGAAGACAGAGAGAGAGAGAGAGGGGGGAATAAAAGCTTTAACTGCTAAAAACTATCAGCATGGAATCTGGAATATTTTAACAAGTGCCCCAAACAAGCAACAGATAAACGTCGGAACACAAAGACATCATAAAAGTTTAATGAAGTCCAACTGCAAGAGAGCAACTTTCTAATGTGTTGCCTCAGTGTGTCTTTGTGTGTGGGTTATAGACTGCAGCATGTAAACACATGTTGGTGGAGGAATGATGATGAGGCTGCACAGTCAAGTGAGCAGCTATCTGTGGTGAGAGGCAGAGAGTCACACTGTAATCACGCTGGAGCTGATAAATGAAGGCTACACGCTGCTAAAGTGGCTAAACACCACCTTCGCTGCGTCTCTGCTGCAGAGGGATGGAGAGAAGCAGCACATGAAGAGAAAAGTTGTGGATGGATGTCAGGTTTCTGTTGCGTGGTGCAGGGAGAAAAAGACGGTCTTCTTTTATCATCCTCTGCTCTCCCACTAAAAGCACATCTCTGAATCACATGTTACAACTTTCTGGCTATACGAGTGACATTCCTTCTCCCTCTTTCTCTTCAATGAAAGGATTTGCGTTCCTCTCTCTCTTCCCTTTACTTTGCTTCTTCTTACTCTGACAGACCGGCATGATAAACTCTCTTCCCTGGCACGTGAAAGAAAAGCTTCCCTCCACACCTCCTCCTCCTCCTGTTCTTCCCTTTCAACCCCCCTCCGCCATTCCACCAAGAGAGCAATCCTACAGGAAAAAAGAGAGCTCAAAAAAGCTCACAAATCTGTTCCTCAGACGCACTTTTTCTCCTAGGGAGTAGAGAAGGAAAAAGGAGACAAATGCCACAGCACTCACCTCAGATGAGGTCCCGCCGCCGCACAGAAAACAAAGGTATTATCATCCTCAGTGCGCTCAGAAAACCAACAGCAACAAGTAGTAACTCCAGAGATTCCTCCTCCTCCTCCTCCCCTCTTTCGCACTCCTGCTTCCTCGCTCTGTTCCTCCTCCTGCTCTGCGCTCATTCAGGCTGCAGGAGCTGCAGTGGACTGAGCAAGTATGCCTGTGGTGCGTGTGTGTGTGTGAGGGGTGTGTGTGTGTGTGTGTGGACTCCTGCAGGGGTATTGACTCCTAGCAAGGTCCAGGTCCTCCCCCTTCTCAGGCTCACAGGAAAAAAACAACACACACACACTCACACACACACACACACAGGGGGCAGGAGAGTAAGTGTCTTTGACTTTTGTTGCGTTCTCTCACTTCCTCACTCTTCAGATGTCTGTAGCTCGCTGCTCTACAGTCCTACAAGACAGAATCAGAGACTACATGTGTGTGTGTATGAGTGTGTGTGTGCGCATAGGGGAAGCCGTCATGCCTCAGTGCCTAGGGGCCGGGAGAGGGAGGAGAAGGAGGCGGAGTTAAGACCTCGGAGAGCTGAATTCCTGCCTTGCATCCAGCCAATCAGAGGTCTTGTTGCGGTTGACCAGAGACCGCGGGGCCAGGCCGGGCCTCACTACCACACTGCAGCTTTAAAGCATTAGCCGGAGTTTGCTGTACACTCAAGACCACATTCTGCCACACTTGTAGATGGCTTTAACTAAGTTTGAATCTTTTGAGGAAACTTTTTTTTGTATTTTTATATTTTTCTTCCTTTACTAATAATCCAGTGTTTAAGATTCAATTAAAAATATGTTAAGTGGAAATATTGTGTTGTTTTTAAAGCAGGCATATTGAGGACAGCTAAAAAAAAAATATATATATATATATATATATATATATATATATATATATATATATATATATATATACATATTTCACAGATCAGGCAAAAAGTGACACAAAGTACCTTAAGAATAAAAAAACTATTTTATTTTAATTTAATTATTTTTGTTTGTTTATTGCATCAGTTCCATTGCCATTTACCTATTTGGTGATAATTTTGCAGAGGGAAATTGATTTATCATAATTTTCTTTGAATGCAGAGACAATGTTCATTGTTTTGTTAGGGGGAAAAAAAGACAGCTTTGTATATTTTGAATTGACATCACTGTATTTTGCTCTGATTGTGTCCCAAATAAAAAGATTTATACACATTTTTTTTTTAAAAAGAATTAAAAAAAACTATAAAAATGTGTGCGTGAAATCAAAATCACGCGTTTCCATTTCACATTAATCCAAGTATGATGAATCAAAGCTAAAGCCCCTTACACATTGCAACATACCAACTTTTATCAGAGAGCTCAAGACATACCGGTCATTTAGTTCTCATTTGAGGCAGCGGCTCAGAGGCAACCAAATCCATCAGCACTAAACCCATTTGTCCCTGCTACTGCCACCTTGTGTCATCCATCTGTGAATTTGTCCTGTGTTTTTTAACTTACTGTTGCTTGCTTGTGTTGTGTATTCGTTGTGTGCATCTGTTGCTCAGTCTATACGTTGCTTCATTTGAATTGTATGCCACTAGTTAAATGATTGATAGTCACTGTCTGATGCAAATGTGTACAGCACTGTTAAATGTTGTCCTGTTGTGTCTACATGTGTCTTCCTTAACATGTCCTTATTGCTGCTTCCTGATTGTCTTGCTCCATGTATTTTATATCCATGGCCACTTTCTCAAAGACTGTCATGTCATCTCCTTATGTAGCTTTGAGTTATTTTTACTTGTATGGTGCTATTTGTACTTTTCTTTTCCCTTCTTTTTTCTTTTCTTCCTTTCCTTTTTTTTTGGTTTGGTTGTGTGTTGGTTTCTCCTCTCCCTTTTTTTTTCATTTTATTTAACTTTGTTTTTATTTTTTGTTCAATCTTGATCTTTTTAGGGAGCCTTTTTAACATCAGGCAAGGGACTACGGACGTAAACTCGCCTTCGGCTAATTCTGGCTTATTTACAAAAATGTTAATTAATATGCATGGTCCTTTTAAATGAAAAATAAATAATAAATAAACATTGCAACTCCACAACAGCACCAGAAAAAAAAGTTCCAAAGTGCAACTCTGTAATATTGGTGTCCCAGTGTGTGATTTCACATCAAATCACAGCATTGCCGAAGCACAAGGAGGCACGGCTTGTTAACACGCAGTGCTGTTCCGCCTGGCCGGCTCAGCTGTTGCACACCGCCACTGTCTTCCCCCCATTCTGCCTCTGTTACCACCTTCTATGGAGGTCATTACCCCACCAGCCTCCATGCATTATACATTATACAGAGTCTTATGAGGGCTAAAAACTGCCAAAACTCAGGGGAGATTCTGCTGCAAGGATAAATAAGAACTATGTATACATATAATTTGTGTGAGCGCTATTAAAGCACCTGTATGCAACATTTCTCTGCTTATTGATGCAATACTGCAGGCTGTGAAGAGATAAATCTGTTTTTTGTGCACAAAAACACACCAAGCAGGTGGTTGTTTTCTTTTCCCCAGGCTAAGTGCTCATCTGACTGTTTGCAAGTAGTATTTTTTTTTGTTATTTTTGTCAGTTAATTGGCAGGTGGTGTCCCTGAATAATATTGGCTTCAGTGGAACAGGCCTTGTTTACACCAGAACGGCCCCATTAAAATTGAAACATTTCGCCTTAGCATTTACAAAAAAATTGGCGTACATGTAACACCACAAAAACAATGTGAAATACACAAGCTAGACCAGTAGTTGGCTAGTTGTGATGAAACTCCACCGAAGAACACCACACGCCTGTCCATAAAGCCATTATTTAACAGAGCGTAGAGTAGAAGCAACAAATGCATGCTCGAAAACCATTAACTTTGTCTGAAGAAGCGTTGATAAGCTCAGTAGTGTCAGCAGCACAAACAAAGCTCTGTAGTCCGCCATTGTTGTTATTGTCCTCTACTCCCACATGGCTGGGAACCTAATACCCAAGTGTGAAGAGGGTTGTGACGTAACCGGTTCCAGGGGATCCTTGTATAGCTTGTTTGCACAGTGACTGAAGGGGTTGCATTTTCAAAGGTTTGCATATTCAGTCGCCCAAACGCAGTTTCGGTGTAAATGAACGGCCAAAACGGAACAATAGTTTAAGTCATCCAGTCTAAGTCCTCGTAACAGTGATATGTGTGCATGGGCTGTTTCATTTTCATGCGCTCCTTCTACATGTGTGCAAAGAAGGGTTTTTGCAACTTAGGTCATCGTGATGCCGTCATACAAATCTGTGCACAAAACTATCCTCACAGCTAATGTAATGTTTCCTCATGTCTTCCCAAGTCCTTCACTCCGTCTAGCATCAAAATAGAGACTCTCATGTTTCTGCTGCTGTCCTTGGCCAGACATCTGTCAAGCAAAGCATTTGTCCACAGAAGTGACAGCATACCCCCCCCCCCCCCCCCCCCCCCCCCCCCCCCACCTTCACACCACCACCACCCCTTCCTCCTCCTGCTATTCACACCAGTTTACTTCTGGCTATTTCAACTTTTCCCCTTCCTCCTCTCTCTTCTTATCGCCCCATCTCGTCACACTGCGAGCCTGAGGGTTGTGGAGCAAGAAAAGAACAATATCATATGATGATTTGTCCTTGTAGTAAACTGCTGAGCTGTGTTGTTGTGTAAACTTTGCTACAATACAGTGATTACTTTTATGTCTTTGTGGTTGCTGCAATGTGTGTTATTAATGTCTGAAAATACATAGATGAAAAATGGAAGCTATGCTAACGGCTCTTTGAGTCACAATATGCAAATGACTGGAAACCAACAAGGGTATGTTTGAGAGGTGTGATGATGATCATGATCACCAGCTTTGTTAAGCGTGTTAGCATGCTAATTATCACTTAAGCTAGTGAAATGATGTGGGAATGGATATAAATTGGTTTCATAGGAATGCATGCTATGTTTATGAACACATTTAACCATAAAATGACATACTGTATGTCAAGATCACAGTGGGTTTTCATCACCTTGGAGCCATACACCAAAGTACCAAATTTGATGATGATCTAGTCAACTGTTGCTAAGAAAATCCAATTCCAGTCTGGCCCAAAGAGGGGAACCAGTGCAACAATATTGTTATATCTTTAGCTCTGTTGTTGTGCTAAAAATAGAAATCTAGAAGGTCAACAGTAAAAAGGAGAGGTATTACATTTACCTTATTTGGACTAGCCTTGGAGAGAAACCTGTCTCTATACCATGTGTGGTTCTTTCCTCGCCACAAATGCTACTTTAATGCAATCCTGGTTTGTTTACATTAACTAACCCTTTAATAGACCATTAAGTCCTTAAATGCCCTCCTTCAAGCCCACTGTAAACAGTTTTATAGTGACTGATGTATTGTGGTTTCTTTTTTTGAACATCTGTAATTAAGATAATTATGATTAAAGCTACAGAGCATTAAGAAAGCCAACATGTTAGAGTAGACTGAGGACAGACAGCTCCATGTTTTCTCCATTGCACGTTCAGTAACAGAAATGCAAAACAGATCTTTATTCAAATGTGTCTCATACATGCAAATTGTTCTGGTGCAGAAGCAGCAGTCTGTGGCACCGCTGAGGATGGGATGTCGAGCTATGACTTCCATGTGTTTGTGGCTTTTAAAGGCATCCAGCACAACTACAACACTCCACAGTGTAGCATCTTGTTTTCAGTGTGTATTGGTTTGTTGTGCACTAAAGCTTGGTGGCAAGCCATTTCACAAAGTTTGGCAATCATTTGGGTTGATGGCTTTGAAACTTCCTTGAGAGTTCATGAGAATAACTGAGGTTTTGTGGCTCATATTTAATCATGAATTGGGCAGCGCCTAAGCTTTGTCCAAGGCAGTTAAAGGTGTTAAGAACATAATTTATCAAAATGTCAACAGGCAATTATAGAGACCTGAAAATAAAATGATACAAAGCTCACTATGACACTCTCGTAACCATCCAAGTGTAACTGAGGCCAGAATTTCAACAGTAGTATTCAATGTGACATTTTTAAATGTTGTTTTCATTATCTTGAACAACTAAGTTAAAGATAAATCAACATATATGAAGTATTTGTGACAGAACACGACTGTTCCAACTACTTTTTTCCAATGGTAGCAAATACTTGAGCTTATATTAAGGGTGCAAGTTGGTTGAAAGTGTCATTGCATTATTTTTGCAGCTTCACTTTAACTTTAATGTCTTTGTAGTCACTGCAATGGGTTCTCTTTTGTGTCTTAGAAATACTTGTATGAAGACTGTTGGACAAAAGACTGCAAGCTCCAACTATGCCAATGACTTTAAGTCCCACAGCAATGCCTCAAGCAGTATGCTAATGACAGGAAGCCAGCAATTTCACAGGTAGGATGTTGACTGTGATCACCCCCTTTGTTAAGTGTGTTGGTATGCTAATTAACAATGATCGTAGAGTAAAGCAGCAGTCGTAGTAAAAGTTGTTTTTCTTTTTACATGTATCTGATCATTAACTGTAGTAGTGATGTTAAAACATATCTAAGTTTTACATTTTGACCGGCTTGAACTTGGTTGGACCCAATATGGGAACTTGGGTAAACCCATATGGCGCCAAAATGGGCCAAATCTGGACCTACAGGTTTGGCTACTTTGGAATACCCAATTGGGGCCTTGGGGATTTTGTCCTCAGTTTCCATTTGATCCCTACATGGGTCACCCATGACCAGCTTTGTTGAAAAAGGCCCTTGATGGGTTCAATACAGTGCTCCAATGTATGAATGTAGTCCATTAAGGACACACTCTGTAACCTAGTTCAACGTCTAAATGGGCCAACCGTTGGTAGGCCATGAATATTCGCCATGTGGGCCCCAACGCCACCTTATTTAATCATGCCCTGTTGAACCAAGGTATGTTTTTGATCAATTGGCTCAATATTACAAATACCTACATACCCTATAACAGGGTTATAGTGGTCTCTCAGAATCATGGCCTACAGTTATATATCACTCATCACTTACATCCCATTGGTAAAACCACATACTGTTTACATGAGTGTATGGGAGGCATGTGGTTTCAGATTAGATTAAGGTTAAACCAGTTAGACTGCATTGCTTATTTGGGCCAAAGTTTGGTGAAAGTCAAAACCCAACTTCAAAAAACAACTACCAGGAAAAGACTGAAAACCAGAGAAAGAGATAAAGGGTGAATATGCTGGAGACAGAAACCCAGAGGCTGAAGTGACACCGTGAGTGAGTGAGTTCTTTGGTATGTGGGCTATAGAGTTTCACAGGAACAAAAAGCGAAGCAGTGAAGTCCACTCCTATAGACAAGTCTGACACGCCTCTCCTTTTATCTCCCTCTCTGCTTGTCCCCCTTTCTGCCTCTCTAATCCCTCACCTCCATCACCCTGTTTATTTTCCTGAGTCTATTTGTGTGTTTCCATGTCAAACAACGAGTGAAATATCAAACATATGCAGTGAAGACTTTGTTTAACTTTGGGTCTGTTTAGAGTATGCAGTCATTTTTGTGTTTGAGCACGTTAATTGACTCTCTCCCCTTGAGAAACAGCGGTTATGTTGATGCTGAAAGAGCAGATCATAGCAGCAGAAAGTGAGAAGATAAAGGTAAAACAGAGGAGTGTTATGGCAGTGAGGAGACAGCACTGGATGGAAAATAGCTAGGTGATAAAAGAGCTCAACCATTAGCGGCAAAAACAAGAAACAGTCTAATGTGTATCTGAAGGATCCTAATGATCCTTCTCTGGATGTTGTTCTGTCATTCTATACTCTGCTGAGTGCTCTGACGGTAAACACCACCCAAAATGTTTGTGCAGAGACTCGACTTAATGCATGACGAAATGACACTGCTGTGTCTGAAACAAATTAACACATAAAACAGTCGCTTCAAACCCGAATGTCTGGCACATAATTTGTCTTTGTTGACTCTTTTCACAGAGGCAGGGAACCAGAGGAATGTGTAATTCAGCTGTAGGAAGAGTTGGACATCGGACAGCCAGGAATTCCAACAACTGCCATTTTGGAGACAAAGGCACTTGTGTGCGGCACGCGGGGTCAGGCTGCTGCCATGGCTGCAAGTGCTTTTTGTGGAAGGATTCCAAAAAGGATTCAACTTATAAAAGGATGGAACTGGGACAGCCAGGGGCCCTGCGGTCTCATAAGCATACCACAGAAGTGCTGAAGACTTTGTTTCACTTTTATCACATGTTATTCACACCTCTTTGCTCCCTTTGGTTTCTGTCAGTCTTTACCATTGGCTGCATTATAATGTGGACGGCACTACCAGCTGCTCAAGTTGTGAGAAGTGAAGTCAAAATACTGCCATGAGTGACATGTTTTGGATGGTGGAGCTGTAAAGCTGGTGTCACACCCTTGCTAGTAGCCTAAACACCCACTTAACACCCATCAGACAGCATCTGCACTGGTGTGGGGAACATCTAATGATGCGTTGGACGCAAATGACCTGGGGCCTTATGTACAAGGGGTGGGTACACACAAAAATGTGGCGTACGCTCTTTTTCAAGGCAAAGTTCAGATGAATCTAGAGTGAAATGACCGTGGAAATGTGCCTCATGCCAACTTCATGGCTGACTGAGCATGTTTCTACAGCTGTTGATCCTTGCGCACAGATTCATACATCTGGATATTTTTGTGCATACAATGTTTTCTGGATTTGAGCGTACGCCATGTTTCAGTAGGAAATCCACGCAAGTCTTTGTACATGAGGCCCCTGGCTCTTGTTAGCTTAAAAGGTACCATTAAGAGCTGTTTTGTGGCCGGAAGAGCCAGTTCTTGCTAAGCCAAATAATTTGCCTGAGAAAGAAAAAGCATCCAAGCCCTGCTCTTACATGGTAAAATGGATTGCAGACAACTTGAGCATCAGCATACAGTCTTTGTAGATTTTAAGTAACCTGAGGATTTTCATGGATATGATGTGTTTGGATGGAATCTTCACCTGGACTTGGATTGTTGGGACCCTTTCTGTTGCAGCAGGAGGGGGCAGACTCTCAGACTTTCAACAACATTCATTTCAAACATTAATGGATTGGCTGCTATAAAAGTTAATGTGGCCTCATTGTTTTGCAAGATTCTGGATTCCCATCCCATAGTTGCTTGCGAGGATGGTTGAATGTGTGAAGAGGCACAGGTCTAAAGTTTGGCTAAAAGCAATACCTTTCACTCTTTTGGGGTTGAGAAAACTGTCAACATTTGGTTGCTTACAGCTTCAAGAGTCATTCTAAGACATTGGAAAACAGCTGTGTCTCCTAATCTGAGGGAATGAATGGATGCAATGGTAGAAAAGGCGTCCTACGAGTCTATGCTCTGCAGACTGAAGGGCAACATGGAGGACAGGACGAGCCCCTGGGAACTTTTTGGGAAATATTCGAAAACTGATAAAAAATACTGGAGGCAGAGACTGAATGCAGTACACTTGTATTTAATGGACTGGATTTCTTATATTTGGATTTCTTTTTATAAGTGATATATCTGTTTTGATTGTCTAATCTCATTTCTTATATGACATGTCAGAGTATGTAATAAGTCTTTGAAAACACCCTTTTCTATTTTATATGTTTATATGTTTCTTAAAAATTCAATAAAAAAAATGTAAATGAAAAAAACAAAAACATTTGGCTGCTTCTGTTGGAAAGTCCTCCTCTGTGGTAATCCCACCTAAACTTGATAAGAACTCTTAGAATCAAAAATAGTAATCAGATGTTGTTGTCCATATTAAAAACTGCAGGATAAGAGTTGGTTAGCTAATTAGACTAGGTAACATAATGTTACATTATGATGCATTCAAGGTCAGGCCAGTAAAATGACTTAAAGTCATCATGATGTGTTCAAATGTTACACCAAGAAAAGTAAAATCCAAGCTTTGGCGAGAAGCTTAAATAATAGAGTTGTTTGGAGGAGATGTTTGTTTTCCCAGCAATATAAAAAGAAATCACATATGGAATTATGATCCGTTTGACTTCCTGACATGAGCTCTTAAGACTCAGATCATTAGGGAGTTTTGATAATGGTATCAATAACAATAAAGTTTAATGATCCCCATCCTTACTCTCTGCTCCCTACATTACCTCTCTCTTCAGCTGTCCAATCAAATAAAAAGGCAAAAAAACCACACACCCTAAAATAACTTTAAAGAGGAACACAGCGACCAAGATAATGGGGGTGCATGTCAACCTCAACATGTCATTCTTTCATTGGAAAATTGGCTCCAATTGCTAGAAGTTAAAGAGTCATTTTGAGGCAGGCATCCAGTCACAACAAAAAAGCAAAGCAGAAAGAGAGCATCAAAGACTGTATGTGAAACTTCTGAAAGCTTGTGTCACTGCCTCTCCAAAGCCCTCATTTCAGGCTCAAATTGCTGCTTTTTTCCCACCAGCGCTGCCGAAATAAACACTCCAGTGGATCATCACAGATCAGAAACTGGGTAAACCACACAAACAAAGAGGAAGGGTAAACAAAACAGTGATTAGGATCAGTTTATCTTGCAACTCTAGCATCCCCCCCCCCTCTTGATTAGAATCTCAGAAGAGAGAGGCTTAAGTCTGCTGATATTCATGCTCTCTGTGACATCACCTCTTTCCTTTCACACAGTCAGTATTTCCTCCGCTCGCTCTCGTCCTCTCTGGCATCTTTTCTCAGTGTGGGACCGGCACATTTACATAAGATTCGCAGACACATGAAAAGCACATTCCCGACATGAATTTGTTGTGAGCATGTAACAAGCTCAAGGCTGTGTGTTGGCTCTGTTTCTGCGGCTCGCAGTCACTTCGACTTAGACACACATCACACACTCCCAACAGCGATACACACCAAGGACACCGAGCAGCACACAAATACACCCACGCACGCGAAACATCCTTAACATGTATCGTAAAGCACGGGAAACACACATTTCTACAACCATTCCTATCACCAGTGAGTCTCCGCTGTCTCATGCAATGCTTTTTTCCCCACTCCTCCTCCCTCCCTCCCTCCCTCCCCCGTTCTCTGTTGACTGACAGTCTCCCATCAGGGAGGCTTTCTGACAAATGGGGCCAAATGGAGTGGTGCCACTGTTGCTGCTGGCCAAGAGTCAGCTCTCCGAGGTTATTGCTTAGCTCTGCGCTTACACTGTTATTTATATCCACCATCACCAGACTAGTTTTAAGTGTTTGATGAACTTTTCATGTGCCGGCTCCTCTGTGGATGGCAGAAATCTTCTCTTTTCTCGTGTTGGGTTGTGAAAATGTGAAATGTGAATAAGAAAACGCTGGATTTCTTGTATTTATGAGTTTCTTTCAGTGTCTTATTCTCACTATAAAAGTGCCAAAGTGAAGCAGCTTGAAAAAAGAAGTGGTGAGGGATACATCACTTTTACTGCTTTACTTTAACTACTGTGTAAATCCAAAATATAGTTATTCTGGAGCTTCGTCTGAGAGCGCTGGAGTCAGTAATGGCCTTTTTCCAGCCGCAGGAACATGTTTAGGATCACAATAACTTTACTTTTATTTAATCAGAGGAAGCTGGCACACAATTTTATGTCTGCTTCCAGAGTCAGCACAACTTTCTGAATGGGCCAGCAACTTTTAAGTTAGTCTGTGTTGTATCAGACATCACTCCAATGACCCAGTTACTCAACTGAAAGTATAATCTGCTGGAGTATGACTTTCAGGACCGAGATGTGGTGTGTACTTCGATATGAATGACATTTGAATGACTTGACTGTTGAAAAAAAACAACAAGAAAGGGAGAGTCAGTGCAAACGAATCTACTTTATATGCCAACAGCTTCATTGTGGTTGAGTACACAAAGGCAAATTATAATAAGACAATAGAGAAGGAAACATAAGATTCAGCAGACTGCACACTGCTTTCAATATGAATGCAACAGAGGCGTAGTGGTGGGACCAAGTTGTCTTGTCACTGTGCTGGTGTTCTGTGGAGTTGTGCTGCTAGAGTGGAGCCAATCTGGAACAGAGGCTTTAAATTTGCGCCATTTATTTGTGGTTTTGGTTACAAACAGGAGTAAGTGGACTGCGATAATAAAACAAGTATGGATGTACCAGATCTGAGCCAATCCATGCATTGATTAGTGATCAGTTTAAAGCTCCAACTGTGTGATTACCAAGCGGCAACTCCAGCAGTGAGAAATGAAACCAATGATCAGTCGTTCACCAAGTGTCCACTTGAGGCTGGATCCAACCACATACACACACATTCAAAAAAAGCTGAGTTTTCCAGCAAAAATAAACATGTTTACAGCCTAGCACCAAAAAACTGTTTTGGTCTGATCAGCTCATTTCTCTATTGGCACACACTGTACGGGGGGTGAATTTGTTTAGAACTCATTCCTTTCAAAGATATTAAACTTAGGAGTTTTGCATTATAAGAGGCGCAGCTGGCTTGACTGACAGGCAGGCAACCTTTAGCTATTAGCAAAGAGGCTAAAAGCCTGCCTCAGCTCCACATCTTTGCGTCACACTAGATCGACCAAAGTTAGGTTGAGTCAGCATTTCCAATATCACAACCACCAACAACAGGCGTCAAAACTGCTTAAGAAACAAATGGGGGACATCACAGAGACTACATCCATGTATTATACAGACTAGGGTGATTACCTCATGAAATCACACAACAGAACACCAATATATTAAGCCGATACATGATGGATATGGAAGTAAAAAGTTGTGACGATGGGGCTTTTTCAGACTTCCAATATAAAAAGGGCGAGGAGTGTAAATATTGTGTCTTGAACTGGGCATATGAAAATGACTGTGGTGAGTCCTGCTCAGAGTATGTCTTTATAACTGTCCATCACATATCACCCATTCAGAAATAAAGCATGATTCCATGACCTCCAGTCTATTTATGCTCATTCAGTTTGTAACCACAACATAATAATAAAGTCTCAAACCAAGCAAACTTGCAATGGAGGTTTGGTTCACCTCAAAGTAAACGTATTCCCAGAGGCTCTCTAGCTCCCGAGGGCAAAAGGTAAACTGTACAAGAGGCACAAATGCTCTGTGAATAAACCTGTCGTACTTATTCCTGGTTATCCTGAGGCATTTCCTTGCAGCAAGACTTGCAGGATTTTCTAGCTGCAGGACAAATGTGGTGGTCCAAACAAGCTCTAATTAAAGCATCTCATAATGCACCCAGGGTGCATTGGGACCTAAGTGTTCCCGCCCACTTTAGGACAGGGTCAGGTCAGAGAAACATTTATCCAAATATGTGGTGTCAACATAAATGTATTCTTGACCTTCTTAAAAAGGACCACCTAGTCAGGTTTGTAGTAAAATATAGCCCTACAAAGTTACCAAACATAGACCACCGGGGTCCTGCCCCTCCCTCCTGTCCCTCTGAGTGAGAAGGAAGGACAGGGGAACATAAAGAGGGGAACACTCAGAGTTTTAATTGTAGTATTTATTATTATGCAAATAGCCACAGTGATAATGTTGTGTTGCTTTATAGATGCAAGTATGTGTGATTTGTGTCTCTTTCCCAGCTGCAGCATGGAGCATGGAGTTGAATTTCCATCATGAGCGTATACTCGAGTTACAGATTTTGGAGGAATTGTATGCAAAGCGTGAAATGCAATCCGTCTCGTATGGATTAAGAAACATGCTGAACGTTTTACCAAGATATCAGGTCTTCAGAATCATCAAGTATCCTCTAATAGGCTTCCTTTCAGAGAGCCCAACAAGCAGAGTGCCTTTTTTTAATTTGGTTTGTTCACACAGCTTGTAATCATTCTGATACCAAAGCAGCCAGATTAAGACAGCGATCACGTATGCTAATATTTGTATAATGTTGTTAATGATCTCCTGTTGTGTACACTTAACATATACTTTGGTAGGTTACTGCCTGCATGCTTTATGCTCTTGTTTAATGTGCTTAATGTATGTTTTAACGTGTGCTTAATGCTGCTTCATGTCTGTCCTGCATGCTTCATGTGTTTTATGACTGTGGCTACTTACCCCACTTGATTACTGTCATGGTATTTCTAAATTGTAGTAATATTTCATTGCAAAGTGTTGCTTGCACCCTAATTATTGAGTTTTTTTCCTTGTCCTTGTTTCATTTTGTTCTTCTTAAAAGGAGCCTTGCCAGGGACTGCAGATGGGACTTGCCTTTTGGCTAACTCTGGTATATTCACAGAACTGATTTTTAATATGCAATGTTCCTGTAAAATAAAAATAAAATGAATAAATAAAATAAACATTAGCTTCCAGCCTGCCCCCGCTCAGGCTGGCTGGTTGACCCAAATCACAGCATGAGGTAGTCTACTCAATATCCTGAAGTCAAAACAGACCCTAGTTCACATCAATACACAATCTAACTCTGCTCTGTTGGTACTGGCTGCCTGACGGGAGGTGGTGAAAACAAACAGCCAGTGACGACTGACCAATAATGAGTCAATGATTGCTGAAGGCATGCATTAATCCAATGCTGTGCCTCTATGTGAGTTCAACTGATATATTTGTTTTAATATGAAGGCTTTGATATGATAACATACCTGACACAAAATTTGTAATGGTACCTGAAACTGATGGATTTTAATATGGAATGGAAAAATAATAAAATTGTGAACTTTGATTGCAATAGTTTGACTGTCTGACCCAAAATGTAGATTATTATATATTTTACAGTAGTGCATTTGGCAACAGTGTGCAGATTTTTTGGGTGAAAGACTTCCAAAGTCCTCACTGTACTCTAACTTGGCCAATAAGAAGTTAGGAACTTGATACTATTATTTTTAAGAGGTGGTTGAGACCAAACAAGGAGCTAAAACAGAGTGTTCTATGGACATATACACTTTCTCTGTCTGCTGGATATTCAATTATAAAAAGTCAGTATTATTATTACAATGATATTTTTTTTTATTTCTTACAGTCAAAGTAAATCATTTGTACTCAGTTATTATTTTATTTGCATTTTCTGCAAATAAAGGAAATAAAGACACAAAAAGTTATATATAATTAAAATAGAATTGGAATTCACAGTTTGAAAATAAATAAGTCAAAAATATAATAATAGCAATAATAAGAATATTAAATAGAGGATAAGAGTGAAAAAAAATGTGTAGTCTTACTTAACAGTGAAAATTAAAGAGAAAGCAAACAACTATAACAACAATAAAATACAAAACAAAAGTAAAAGTCAGTATTTTGGTCAAAACTTGCCCAAAAGTGAGCAAAAAAAATCTGTTATGTGAGGGATTATGTATAGTGAGCAAAAAGTTATGCAAAATAGAATCCCAACAAGGTGGAAAAGACAACTCCTACATACTCTACGTCTCTTTCACTTAGCTCCTTTTGTCTTTCAACCTCCCTTGCTGGTTTCCTCCTTGTGTTTTTGTATTTCTGTGCAGTTAAGTGATCAGTCATTAACCACAAATCCAAAGTTTTGTGCTCTCCAAATAAATTTGGAGTAAGAACAAAAACATCCTCCATGTTGCTCATGGATGCCACAGTGTCAGAAACAGGTTGAATAAAAACCTTTACAAATGTGCCAGACTCTTTTCCGTGGAGTGATTTGACATAAAATTAACCTGAATGGAGAAATACAGCCAGCCCTGCAACGTATAAGATCTTCAGCCTTTTTCAGATCTTGTTTTGGTATCAGGGTCAATCCAAACTAAGGAAGCGAGTATTTCGCTCAGAACATTGAGCCTTTTAGCAAGTTTTTAAAAAAGAGAGAGATTTTCTTAGAAGTCTGTGGGTGTTTAAACCCCTGACCCAAAACCCAAGACAAGTCAATACCCAAACCAGCCCTCTTAAAAGACGGTTGAGTCTAAAATGAGCTCAATGTTCCAACATGTTTCTCCAACAAAAGTTCAAAACCTAAACACCAAACAGGCAAACATGCAAAAACATGTTTACAGCTGAGGACAGAACAGACTAAACACCATGTTGTTGTTTTTAATCAGTCTCTGAACCATTTAAACAGGACTCATCTGACATGGCTGCAGCTTCCCGAAGTGAAGAAAGTCTCTTTTCAAAAATAAATAACTTGATTTGCCGAGACAGTGTTAACTCTCCTAAAACTGAATTAAACCTTATAAGCTGACAGCCCAGTTCCTAAATTTACACACTCTGCACCACCCAGCTCTGAAGTCAGGCGAGATTTTAGCACATGACACCACAAGCTAGAATAAATCTTTTATTAGACGCTGAACATTCTTCAAGACAAAGCCCTGCAGCGCTTTCACCCACAAGCCCACACTTTTCATCTGGATAAAATCTGGGAAATTTGGGAATGTTTTCAGAAACCCTAATTCACGTCAAAGAAAGCCCCTTGTTTGTCCCAGAGAGGCTTTGGAGCGAAAGTGAAAAATCCCAACTGGTTAGACTCCCTCTGTCTGGATCAAGTTTTACACAAACACACAGAAATGTATTTTCTCTTCTAGCACATGGGCAGGAATTCAACCTTTCCCAACTAGGACAACAACATGGAGACCTATTTACATGTCAATGAGGGCCATGGATGACGACTTTTCTCAGCTTCTCCTTGTCCTCAAACTTCCTCTGATCTCTGTGTGCTCCTATAGGCCTGTAAAGGTCCACATTTTGATGCAGGGTAAAGGCATGTCTGCTTGTTATTGCTGCCACCACATAGTTGTTCAAGCCATTAGCTGACAGGAAAAATAGTTGTCAAAGTTTTCCAAAGGAGAATGTGATGCAGTCTAGTATGTACGACTGTATAAGCCATGGGAAACAAGTCTCCCCCTTAAGTGAATAGGGGAAGAGTGAAACAGATGCTTTAACAGGTTTTAAATTTCCGTCGTCAGCAAAAATTTAATTCACTAAAGTGGTAGCAATAAAGGATTAGGCATCCTTTTCCCCAGTGCTAAGTGAATAAGGAATCAGTTTAATGCAGCATCCCTATGACATTTCATAACTGCTCAAAACTGATTGGTTAAAAAAATCTGGATTGGATTTTATATTGGTTAAGGCTTCCATCTGTAGTGCATTTGTAGTGCTGACCAATGGGGTACCAGCAGAGTCTGATGTATGTGCTGGGAAAATAGTATGTATGGAGAGCAATAGCAGACGTGCATTCAGCCGTAATGGCATCCCGGCTCCCAACAATGGTAATCTAACAATGATCCATGCATCTCCAAAAACTGGAATCTGCATCTAAGTCTGGCTTACATCCATTCTAGATCCAACATTTGAACCTGAATGATGAGTCTGCTTAACACTGTGTAGCAAAAGCCAATCAGCATGTCAATTTCCAGACCACTTAAGCCACTTCAACATACTTAAGACTCAATTGCTAGTAAATTGAATAAAATAATTATTATTATTTATTTTTTTTAAGTTGTATTTTTGGGCATTTTCGCCTTTTATGGACAGGACAGCTGAAGAGAGACAGGAAATGAGGGGAGTAGAGAGTGGGGGAGGACATGAAGTAAATGGACAAGGCTGGAATGGAACCTGCGACCTCTGCAACGAGGGCTATGGCCTCTGTATATGGGGCGCGCGCTTAGACTGCTAGGCCAACGGCGCCCCGTAACTTGCTTTAAACAGTGAAACTGAGACTCACTAGAAACGGATGATCAAGTACTGCTTTTAGAATGTTATGAAGTGATTGGTTCTAAGATTGCTGAGCTCCTTACCTGCTAAAACTCAGCAACTGGCAACTTGATCAAAGAGTTTAGAGGCCTTCAACCTAGGGCACATGGGATGGTATCTAGAAAGGTAACAGCAGGCTAATAATGCTAGCTAGGCTCAAGTTGACGGTATGATGGAAGATATTTTACTGCTTTGACATTAAACCTCAAAGCTTCCAGTCTCTTATCTGATTGTTTTGACTCATGCATTATTATTGCACATTCAAGTGTTAGCATTGTGACTAATGGTTAACTTTCTTAATGTATACATTTTAAACTTTAAAGTAATAACTAAATAAAATTAAGTACTAGTATGTGTAGTGCACTTATGAAGGGAAATAAGTGGACAGTGGTGAGTTAGTTGCTGAGTGAGGTGTTGTGTACACTTGAAAAACCACAACCTTGATGTGTGTGCTAAAACTGCAGACGCAGATTTAGATCACCTCTATAAATACTGTATGAGTAAGAAGCGACATCATGTAGAATAGCTGATCTCAAAGTAATACCTCTTAGAATATTATCTTAAGTAGTTTGTCAAAGTTTGTCCAGCATCAGCAATCATTTCCTAGATACAGGAAATAGGTGTATGGATGCATTTACAGTGGCTGCTGTAGTCAGCAGGATGCAGACAGGAGATCAACATCTACTTTATATGCAAAATAAACATACGGGAATAAGAAGAGCATGCATATAAAATGCACTGCACTGTAATATTGTCAGTGTGCATGCATGGGTTTGTGTGTAAATGTGTGAGAGTGTAAATTGATGCCAACGAGCTTCTTCCCAAGGCTCGAGAGCATGAGGTGAGAATGTAATCGGATGATATCAGATTAATACCCTTTCTAATTGCATGTTTCTATTTATATTGCACCGTCAGAAGAGGATCTACTGAGGCCCGTATTCTCTGTAAGAGGCCAGCTGATTGGTTGAGAGGAGATGGGGATCAGTATTTGTGGGAACCTGGCTGTGAAAAAGGCTAAATTCTCACATTTTGGGATGAGACTGTTAAGAGAAGTACTGAGGTCTTAGTAGATGGTTGAAAACGGTGAAGTTTCTTCTTTTGCAGTGTTCTTTTTATTTTCTCCGTCTCTCCCTCTCAGTCATGGCAGGGAGCCTGGTGCATACAGCACTGTGGCTCCGAGAAGCTCTGGTCTCTTGGAAATATGCTCTCTGTTGACTCATTCTGTTACCACATTCTTCATCAGCAGAGTCCTTCCCATCGGCTATGAAGACAAAACACCATCTCTTCTGGCCCAGTTAATAACACACCATTTTTTTTCTGCCTTTTAACTATCTAGTTTAGACTCTAACATTTGCAGCAGTGGAGAAAAGAGGGAAAAAAGGAGCAGTGGAAAATGAGGGGGAAGAGAAAGCACTCTCACTGGCCTACAGTGCAGTCTAGATCCCCCTGGATTTATTTGTGTGCATAACTCTTTCTCTTTCTGTCTCTCTCCCCCCTCTCTCTCTCACTCTCCCACTTTCATTCTTTCGTGCCGCTCTGCGTCTCTAACACAAACACCCACATGCTGCAACCGCTACACGGCATACAAATATACAGATCCACGTAACCATCAAATTATCTTGCTGCTTGTGAACAGAAAACGGTACACCCACGGCCCCTCACATCTGCCACAGTTAATTATTCCATTCAAAGAACAAGGAGGAGAGCTTCTTGCTTCACGACGCTCACGAACACAACAGCCAGATGGAAGGAGACAAATCCAGAGGGACGGCACTCAACATTTTGAACTTTTCTGGATCCACAAAAACTTTCTAACCTTGTTGAAGTCAGAACAAAAAAAGTACAGAAGAGCGAGGTGTCGTCAGCGTAGTGTTGATTTCATCACATTGCCATGTAACACCCCTCACCCCTTGACCCGCAGCCTAACGGGACACACTGAAGTCCCATTCATCTGACCACAGAGGTCCCAGTCAACACCTCAAGAGCCAAATGGAGTAGCAGGCTAACAGGGAAACCATGTGACCTTCTCTCTTGTTCACCAACTTTTTTCCACAGTTATCAGTCTGATCATTTTCTCCAAACCGCAAGCTTCAAATCTCACTCACCATTCTCCGCCTCCGGTTGGGTGCTGGTGTCAGGATCCATGTTAAATTCACAGCTCGATAAGCGCTGAGATCATTACACCCATATCCTCAAGGCAAAGTCGGCTCTGGAACTAAACTGAAAGTATTCCTACAACTGAGCTCTTCAGTTTCTTGTGCCGTCTCGTCTCTGCTGTTCTTCTCAGTCAGAGCTGCTGGCTCGGGTCTGGCCCCTGCAGCCTGCCAGCTCAGCTCAGGCTGCTACCGCTGTGTTACATCTGTCTGACCGAGCCTCTCTCTGGAGAGCGGGGAGAGAGAGAGTACAACAGAGCACAGGACGGGAGGGAGGAGAGAGAGAGAGAGCAGTTTCCACATTGTGGTGGAGAGAGAGGGAGATATGGGTGGAGAGGGCTGTGGCCGTGCTGAATGTTTCCACTTTGATCAATTTTACACCCTCAGCAGATTTTTCTCTCATCATAAAGAGACCCGAAAAGTTCGGAAAACACTGACATACCAGGAGAATTTAGGGACTTAAACAACACTGCAGCTTGGATTCGAACAATGGGTGGACTCAGAAAACGTGTCCCGTTTGGCACAATCTGGCACACGAAACCGCTCGTGCTGCTTAAGCCGACCTGAATTGAGAGCTTGTGTGGCAAAATACCATTAGTGCTGCAGCTAAGATTAAAAAATTAACTGTTTATAGTCTATAGAAAGTACTTTAAAAGTGTGGGAAATGCTCCTAACAGTTTCTCAGAGCTTAAAGTGAAATCTTTAATTAGCCTAATTTGTCACACATACCATAGAACTTGAAGATGTTCTCTTCCCTGTGATTAAAAAATGAGAAATTCACAAAATTTGGAAGACAGAAGTAAAGAACGTTTGTGAGTTTTCTTTAAAAGTAAATGAAAGAAGAGTTGCTGACAAATCTGAGCTTAACTAAATGATTTATGGACAAACCATTTAGCTCTAGTAACAAAACACAGAGATCACAATGGAGTCCCATCCATATAACATGGGACATCAAACAGTTAGGATGTTTCTAGCAACAAATTTTCCTGTCAATGAAACACAAATTTGAATTGAGCCGTGTCTACTAGTCTCAACGTAAGGAAACACTCAAAACAGTCACAAATAAGAATAATGTTTCAAGTAAGAAACTGCAGGTGAAATGCCAAATTGGTTTGCCAAGTGTGGTTAACACTAGCAGAGCTAGCACCATCAGCATTCAGTCCTTCTGGCAGGTTAAAGTCCACATGACTGTGCTGGTTACACATTGCTCTGCACGAGTTTATACATACCAGTTTAATCAAACACAGCCTGCATACAACTTCATCCCCTTTTTCTAGAGCATCATAGCATCATGACAGGAGGCATTGTCCAGAGCTACAGCCTTTGTTAGTTGCGGGTGGCTGTATTACAGCTTAAAAACAACATTTGACAGTAACATTGATAAAATATTAACACCTGAGGGCGCAGTTTTGCCCAGTTGGTAGAGCAGGAACCCCATGTACAGAGGCTTTAGTCCTCATCGCACTGGTGGTAGGACTAATTCCTGGTCCTGGCAGGACTTGAAAAAATGAAAACATCTTTAAAATACTTTAGTTTGCCTGAATAGTAATTCTGGAACGGACTGGCAAGGGTGAGTAAATTGTGTTGACTATTTGCGCACACCCCAAACCAGCACATGCCTCTCCATTGACTTTGTGTTACATTTAGCTGCACCGTTGTTACTCTCATCTGCAAGCAAATAACAGAAAATGCTCAAAAGCTGTTGTGTGGTGGGATGCGCTAAGCCTTCAGGAAGAGGGAAAAAGGAAAGACAAATAATTTGTGCTGGGCATCAGCTAAGAAAACCGCTGGACCCTGCAGAAATAACTGGTCCAGTGCAACTGTGAAGGTTGAAGCTACGTTCTGGATTTCATCTTTGTTTGGTTAAACTATTACTTTCCTCAGTGATTCCATGAGGAACAGCTGGAAATATCAAAGTATTTCACTTCAGGCTATTCATTGGGATTATTTACCAGAGAAAAACAAGCTGTGAGGATGAGACAGCGAGATAGACCAATAATATTAAATCATCAATATACTTTATCTGCCTCACAGCGAGAAGGTTCCTGATTAGAGTACCTGGTCGGACACGTGCCTTTCTGTTTGGAGTTTGCATGTTCTCCCCCTGCATGTGTGTGTTCTCTCCGGGTACTCTGACTTCCTCCCACAGTCCTAAAATATGCTCATCAGGTTAACTGGTCACTCTAAATTGCCCGTGGGTGTCTGTCTTTCCATGTTTGCCCTGTGATAGGTTGGCGACCTGACAGGGTGTACCCTGCCTTCTGCCCAAAGTCAGCTGGAATAGGCTCCAGCCCCCCGTGGCCCCGTGCGGGATAAGTGGTCAAGATGATGGATGGGTGGATGGATGGATGGATATACTTTATCCAACTTCCCTCATTTTACTGACCTCATAAGTCAAATAAATAAAATTTGAAATGCTCTAATTTAGTGACTAAAGCTAGCTACAGGTATTCTGTTAGCATTGAAGCTGTTTGACCAATACTGGTCCAACAGTCAAATGGTTGGGTCTAAATAAAAAGTTGTTTAATGCTTAAAATCTCTCAGAGGAAAGCAAAGCTGGGCTAAAACAACAATTATTTGAGTTGCATATGAATACTATGCTATTTACAGCTTTGCTTTTCTAATAGGTCTATTTCTGGTGCAGTGATTTTACTGTGCAAACACAACATCTACGTTGCCACTACTGTTATTATTTCAATCAGCTGAAAAGGATGTTGCATCCATGTATCAACCAAGCATGCCGGATACAGCCCTGGTGGTGAGGCTTTCAGCAGTGTGACTGCCCCCCTGGTGGCTGGCTGCAGTATAGGTCAAAAAATCCGTCTCCCCCATTCATTTGAATGGGGGAGCAGTCAAACTTTAAAAAATAAATACACGTCGTACGAATGTTTCTCACATCCGTATGCGGTGGTGATATGTAGTAAGTATTTGACTGTTTTGTGTCCAAGGCCTCTTTTTTCTGAAAAGTTTCTTTTTCGTTAGTTATTAGAGTTTAAAAAACGGGGTTTTACTTCCGGGTTTCCTTTGATTCACAGCCGCCGTAGAACGAAACTTCAAAGGGCACACAGCGTCTTGTGACGTTACGCTGTAGGGCGGAGCTTATTACAGTGGCTTCACAGGCTCTGGCTGCACAATGGCGGCGCCCAGGAGAGGGATTTTTTGGCTTCAGAACTGTACAACGGGAAGAGGCGGAGCAACGCTGTATATTTTCATTTACAGTCTATGGTATCAACCACTCCCTGCGCTCGTCCTTTCAGTAACATTAACGTAGCCAAATGGACCCCTGCCAACCTCTACTCTAATCTCAGCCATCCAAGGGCCTTAATAAGTTATGGCCTCACATATTGGTGATGTTTTGAGTTCATCAGATCTGTAAGACAAGACACTGGCAAGGAAAAACAATCCATTATTGAGTGGTGCACTTGCAGGAAGCACTGCAGTGACTGGCAAAAGGTCAAATCCCATTTTGGCTAATGAGAGCTAATTGTGATGATAAACTCTGAGGGTAGACGGAAACAGCTCATTGTAAAATCAACCATCACAATGAATATGAAGATACTTAAAATTCATTTGAGGCTGTTGGAAAACATTCCAATCATATCTCAAGTGTTGCCACCATGAAAATATTTAGGAAGTAAAAAACAAAGAGTAAAAAATAGGTCAACATGTGCCACAGCATCCTTAAAGAACTGAGATTTTTACAAAGCATCATCCACGGAAAGAAAAACTTTGAGTAAAATAAAGTGTAGCTGTTCTGGTGGGAGCGTAGCAGCGCTCTCCGTCTCTAGCATGTTTGTGCCAAAACGTTGTTGAGTTGAAAAGAAAAAAAAGGAAGCAGTTCCGCTCACTGTTCGGTCGGAGGATAAGACGAGATGAGAGCCCTCTCTGATTCGCTGTGGATTCCTATTCATCCCAGAGTAGTTTTTGTTCATCACGCTGCTTGTTTAGAGCCTGTGTCACACAAGGACAAGAGCAGGTGGGGCCTACAGCGCTGAATAATTTAGTGCAACACGGAGCATGTGATTGTTTGTAGTGCTGTGATACAGGTGTACACACACACTCATTAATGCAACTTTAAAGGTTAGATACTGAATGGGACTAGAACATGTATTTGTTTGTCAAATAGAATGACACTCAGGCGTAAGTATGTGCCTCTTTTATTTTCTACAGCTAGTGTGTAAAGTTTAAGTCTTTAATGAAGCTCGACTGAGATGAGCACTAAAGTACAAATATGGTTGATATGTCCAAGCAATATTAACCACATTACACATGAACTTATGTGCCGTCCTTCTCATTGATAAACACTTTCTGTAGATACTGGTTGCCCCCTTTTAAAATAACTGATATGCACTACCGTGTTTGAAAGATTGAGCAAAGCGTTATCTCAGTCCACAGTACATAAGACGATCTTAACAGCAGCCCAAATCAGCTGACAGCTGAGCAGATAACCTTCCGTGCATCTAACTGGCAAATATCAAAATGGGCGTTCCATTAAAAATGCTTCAGCCTGCCTACACTGCCTGCTTCCTTGACAAACTGCTTTGCAACCCACCTCAAACCCAGATGACTGCTCTGTTTTGTACCCCAGGAGTCTTTGCTGCTGCTCTTCCTGACTTGGCGTATCATGTATGCACATGAAACGGAGAGTAGATGTGTTCTTCCCACCTCAGGCCTTGGCATTCCACGCAACTCCTTTTTATGCTGTGTCTGATTTGACCCTGTCATGTGTTGTCACTGGTGACTACTCTGTTTTGAGCCCTGGAGTCTTTGCTGGAGCTCTCCCTGCCTTGGCTTATCGTGTACGATATGAAAGGGGAGGAAGATGAAGTACTCTCCCCACCTCAGGCCTTGGCATTCCACGCATCTCCTTTTTATGCTGTGTCTGATTTGACCCCTGACATATGTGTTGTCACTGGTACCTGCTTTGTTTTGTACTCTGGGATCTTTGCTGCTGCTCTCCCTGCCTTGGCGTATCATGTATGCACATGAAAAGTAGGGGAGATGTGCTCTCCTCGCCTCAGGCTTTGCCCTTCCACTCACCTTCTTTCTATGCTGTGTCTGATTTGACCCGTTATATGTGTTATCACTGGTGACTACTCTGTTTTGAGCCCTGGAGTCTTTGCTGGAGCTCTCCCTGCCTTGGCTTATCGTGTACGATATGAAAGGGAAGGAAGATGAGGTGCTCTCCCCACCTTCGGCCTTGACATTCCTCGCACCTCTTTTTTTACCCGTTATATGTGTTATCACTGGTGACTACTCTGTTTTGAGCCCTGGATTCTTTGCTGGAGCTCTCCCTGCCTTGGCTTATTGTGTACGATATGAAAGGGAAGGAAGATGAGGTGCTCTCCCCACCTTCGGCCTTGACATTATGTCATTATGACTTATGTTACATGTGTGATCACTGGTGCCTCCTCCGTTTTGAACCCTGGGGGTCTTTTGCTGCTGCTCTCACTGCCTTGGCATATCATGTATGCACATGAAAAGGAGGGGAGATGTGCTCTCCCCGCCTCAGGCCTTGGCATTCAATGCAAGTCCTTTTAATGCTGTGTCTGATTTGACCCCTGACATGTGTTGTCACTGTTGCCTGCTCTGTTTTGTGCCCTGTGGGTCTTATCTGTTGCTCTCCCAGCCTCAGGCTTTGGCACGCCGCGTATGTACAGTGAAGGGCAGGGATCACAACTACACACAACACTGTAAACACCAGTGTTGTGCGGTTCAGAAAGGCGTATTGACAGCAGGACTTGATTACAGCATTGTGGCAGTACCTCAGTTAACAACATGCTATAGGCCGATGTGTATTTCAAGCTGATGTAATAACCACTGCAGTAAAGTAAGAATGCATCTGAATCAGCAATTAAGAAATCATCCTTCATCATCACCTTCATGGAAAAGTTTCCAGATGCCGCTAGCAGAGTCGCAGAGGTTCTCTGTAATGAGTGAAGTAGCAGGCAGACTGTGTTTGTTATTTCAGCTTCTGTCTCCCTCAAATAAACAAAATCAACCAAATCATACACCCAGCATTAGCAAGGCGTCTTCTGTCTCTTCTCATCATCATGTCAACACTTGTTTTAGTGGACTGAAATTGATGGTGTGTGTGATTTGGCACTGAACATTTGCAGCAGAAAATTGTCCTTGTGATTCTTTTTTAAAGGCCAGACTTGTGCTATGCAGGGAATTTTGGGTTCCAGCCATGACTTTGAGGAGACAAGGACATCAAGGCTCGTCTCATCATCTGCATTTAGCACTTATGATACTCTGGGCAAGAATGTGACTTCACTTCAGAGATATGGGGTATGACAGAGAAAGACAAGCGTCCAAAGTAGGTGCACTAAAAGAGAAAACTGGTGGTATAAGAGAAGTAAACCTAAATACGTGTGCAACGTGCATCAATTCACATGCAGGAGGAGTTAATGCATCTGTAGCTTTCGAAAATACAGTATGAAGTTATGACTCAAACAACTATAATTATTTGGGTTGCATCATGTGCAAACAAAGACAATTTGATGCTATTCTAGAAGGTTATTTATGTATATGAATCAGACTATAATGCCAAAGCGAAATGAAGAGTTGAAAGAAAGTTTCAGAGCGGCAGAGACAGCTTAAGGGAGGAGAGAGTAGCTCTGCTTCTGTGTATACTTTGATCACTATGTACAGAAATAAATAACAATATCCTGATTATAGCTGTATTTCGTCTTCATGTAGGAAATAATAACTCAAGTTTGGACCTCGCCATAGCTGACATTGTGACTGAAACATACCAAAACATGGTTGCCATCAATATGTCCTCATGCTTTTATCATTTCTTTTAAGTGTGATTTTCAATAGTTTATCCAGTTTGAAGTCCATCTATTTAGCAATGTTAACTTCCAAAATTCCTTTTCATCCACAGGTCTGCGTTGATTCACTCGCTCCAACATAGGGCTCTGCTGGTTTTTGTGATGCGGTTGCTCGCTGACATCTGTCTGATTAGCTGCACCTGCATGCTTAGTTTGTAGGCGGTGGCTGAAACGCGGAGTGATATTCTAGTTCCATTTGGAACAACCTGCATATCACTTTTGACTTATCAGCTGAGAGATCTGGGAGTTTTTTGTTAAGTGAAACGTGCCAGTTAAAAACCCAGTGGTGTTTTTTTTTCCATTTAGGCGGCTGTAGGCAGCAGAAAGATGCTACGTCAGCTTAGCTATGGTGTGCAGAAAGGGAAAAAATAGTATGTGATTAAAATGAAATTATGTGTTAATTTTGAAAGTTAATCCCATAGTGGTCAACTCTTTGACACATGAATGCTGACAGCCCTAACTTTTACCCTTCAACACATCTATGTCATTATCAGTCAGTTGTTATAAGATGCGTTACATTACTGGGGGAGTACTACGTTCACAGCTCTGCAACTAAACACCAAGAAAAGGAGTTCAAGCTGATTACTAACAAACATCCTCATGGGTTAACTTTTCAGGTCAGAACATCTGGAATCCCATGAAATCCAGAAGAACAAAAAATGGTTGGAATCACAACCTCGTATTTTGATTTGATGTCTTAATTTCAAACATGACAAAAATAATAGAAAACAAATATGAGTAAAAAGAAGAAATAGCTCCCACCCAAAAATCTAAAAATTTCATCCGTAAGCACTGAAATATTTTAATTTACATGTGCAAAATTAAAATGTTTCAGTGCTCACTGATGGACTTGTTTTATTTATTGTACATTTTTTCTATTTTTTTTCATGTTAGAAATAAAATAATAACAATAAAATAATAATAATAGTAATAATAATAATAATAATAATAATAATAATAATAATAATAATAATAATAATAATAATAATAATAATAATAATAATAATAATAATTAGTAATATGTATCGAATGAAAAGACATTAACCCAAAATATTCTTCCAGCTCAAACATCCCTCCAGATATGTTTCCTCATGTTAGCTCCCTCAAGCTATGATTTGATACAATGCTGAGCTGTGAGTGGCTCTCTGTGATGGTTAAGAGTTAATTAATTAAAATCTCTTAATCTAAATCTTTGTAACAAATCCTCACCATGAGCTCTAATGAAAGACTCATTCTGATCCCGGCACAAAGCTCACCAAAATCCCAAACACCCATGCAACAATCTTGGCTTAAAAACTGCTTACACAAGAATTAAAGCTTAGCTAAAAGTTTAAAATATCACTGTTTCAAGGAAAAACAGGAACACAGCACCTCAGGACTTACTGAAACCTGCATTGAGTACCTTGTGCTATACTGTGGTAGAGTGATAGCACTAATTCAGAGGTGGGTGGTATAAGGTTACATTCCATGTACACACTCAGCAACAGTAACTGTGCGGTGCAAGTGTTTGAATGTCAAAGCTCAGCACCCTCTAGTGTTCAAATCTGACTCACTCCAACATGCACAAACACAGATTTCACCTGTTTCCAGTGAGCTGATCTCTGGTCCAAAGATACAGCCAGATAGAGACCACTTTGTCATAAAAGCAACATGAAAAACACAGCATGACACCTCCTGTTAGAAAGAGACCAAATCATTCTGCCAGTGAGAGCTGAAGTGCTCTGGACGAAGCATTAGGAGTGCTACGAAGCAGCAAGCTCTCCATCTAGTGGATATGAGGTGGAAGAAGAGCGATTCAGCAACTTTAAAGGCCCAACCGGGCATGTGAGCAATGCACGGCTCGCTTGCATGTGCGAGTGCTTCAATAATGATGTCACTGAGGAGCAGAGGGAAGTGCTTCTCTGGGGGAACACTGCACATTTAACCTTTTAAAAGGTGAGGAGGATTTGCATAAGGTTAAGTTCAAGTTGGCAGCTTTGGACAGAGAGGGTTGTAGAAAAATGCTGAAATGTGGGCCAAAGTGTGAAATAGCATTACTTCTTTCTTATTCTCTAGAGTGGTATATATGAGGTATGTATTTAAATGTCTTTAATCAAGTGAAGGAAGCGTTTAATGTTTAGTTTTCAGGCGATTAATCATTCTAATTCTAACTAACGGTTTCAGGCAGCCGTTGCAGTTTTCATAGTGTCTGCATGAGTCTCCTAAACACTGCAAAGGTATGTCCTCCGGCTACTCACCGCTCCCAGTGGACAGCTGGCTCTGGAACTCTGGAAACTGTGTCTCCACGGGAACGCTGATGGTGCGTCGCAGGAGATGGACCTTGCATGACGCAGAGCGCCTCTCCTGCAGAAACAATGGCTGGATCTGCCGAGAGAGAGAGGAGAGAGGGGGGAAAAGAAACTCAGAGCAAGAAATTCAAAGTGGATAGAAGGCTGAGTAAATTCAACAGAATGAACAGAGACAAAGTGAGTAAACAGTCCAAAGACAGAGGAATGAGAGCTAACAAGAAGAAAAATGGTGTCTGCTTGAAATGTAAGAAACGCTCAAACAATGGCCTTGTTATCTAGGCTGTCGTGGTTATTCTGGTCACCCTGTTTAATGCTGTGTTGGAGCATACAGCATACAATAGCAGAGGAGTTTCTGATTAATGAGAGGTCGTTGGATAAAAACAGAGCAGACATTAGCAGCACATCAGTCTGTGTCAGCCTGTATCGTCCTATAGCTTGCATACAGAATGTTTGCCTCCAATAGATTAAACACACAAAGGAGGAAAGGATGGCCACAGGGTGAAAGAAAAAAGGGCCTGATGTCCTCCATGAGGACTGATAATGGCTTATCGAACATCCTCACACCGCTCTGCTCGATGCGGCTTACTTTCTCTGTCCCTGTTTCCACGTCCGTCTGTTTATCTCTGGAGCTCTTATCCTCACCTCTTTACTTGCCTCCTGGGTTTAAGGACAGCTGTCTCTGGTGTGGAGACAAAGTCTGGTGCTCTGAGTCGTATTGATGAAGCAGAATGAGATGTAAGTTGGGTCTCACTTTTCCCTGAAACAACTCTGTCAGGAGGTTAAATTTGTAATACAGCGAGGGCTGGGATATCTGAGTTACTGGAACTAAACTGAACAGGGGATTGGAGAATAACCTGTGGCCTAATTGTAGCTCTCTACTTTAGAAGTAGACCATTCTGATTATGCCAAGAAAAGTCTGTGACAAATGATCTAAAGACGTCTTAATGCCTCAGAAACAAAAGGAGACAAAAGAGCAGCTTTTCTCCAGCACATCTATTTTATTGTACTTTTATTATTGTTCTTATATTTTTTTCTCTTCTCTACATATTTATTTTCTCAGGGTTCCCACTCTTTTCCAGAGATCATTTTCCAGGACATTTCCAGGACATTTTCATTGATGATCAAGATGGTATGACAGTCTAAATTTAGCTCCTAAATAGTCTAATATGTTCCTCTCAGTGGAAGTCTACATTGAAAAGACATGTAGTCTAGGAGTCTAGGAGTTTCTGTGCAGCTGTGTCGCTCTTTTTGTTCCGTTTGTTTTCACTATCGGGAGTTTGCACTCCAATAGCTAGAGCAGGGGTTCTCAAACTTTTTGGAGCCAGGGACCCCTTACAAGTGAGAAAATTGTCCAAGGACCCCTCATAATTGTAACACAGATTAAGCACATTAGTGATGTGTCATGATCAAAAGCTGCGGCTCTGAGAGCCGATGCTTTATAGTGAATCAGAAGAGCCGGCTCGCATCGAGAGAGAGGCGGCTCCCAGTTTTTTCCTTTCACTGCTCAGCTCTCACAGTGCTCAGCCCCAGCTCTGCTCACAGCAGAACTTTGTTTTCATTGGTCAGCATGGCGGCCATACGGCCAATCACATGTGAGGATATAGGATACAGGTGATGGAGGGGAGGCTGTGTATCGTGGCTACATCTGTTCCTTCAGAGAGAGTCTTTTTGAAGACCGGGCAAATACTCACTGAGAGGAGAAATCGGATCAGCCCATCCAAGCTGAGGCCTCAGATTTTTCTCAATGCGGAACCTGAGGACATTAATAATGTTAGCTTCAGTTTGGTTCTGGTTCTGTTTGCTTGAGTTTGGTTCGGTTCTGGTTCTGTTTGCTTGAGTTCGGTTAGGTTCTGGTTCTGTTTGCTTGAGTTCGATTCTGGTTCGGAACAATTCTGGTATGGTTCTGGTACGGTTCTGGTATGGTTCTAGGTCAGTTTGGTTCTGGTTCGGTTCTGGTTAAGTTCTGGTTCGGTTCTGGTTCGGTTTGGTTCTGGTTCTATTTGCTTGAGTTTGGTTCTGGTTCGGTACGGTTCTGGTATGTTTCTAGTTCGATTCTGGTTCGGTTCTGGTTCGGTACGGTTCAGGTACGGTTCTGGTTCGGTTCTGGTTCGGTTCTGGTACGGTTCTGGTATGGTTCTAGTTCGGTTCAGTTCTGGTTCGGTTCTGGTTCGGTTTGTTTCTGGTTCTGTTTGGTTCTGGTTCGATACGGTTCTGGTTCGGTTCTGGTTCGGTTCTGGTTCGGTATGGTTCAGGTACGGTTCTGGTTCGGTTCTAGTTAGGTTCTGGTACGGTTCTGGTATGGTTCTAGTTCGGTTCGGTTCTGGTTCGGTTTGTTTCTGGTTCTGGTTCGGTTCTGGTTCGGTATGGTTCAGGTACGGTTCTGGTTCGGTTCTAGTTAGGTTCTGGTACGGTTCTGGTATGGTTCTGGTTCGGTACGGTTCTGGTTCTGTTCTGGTTCGGTTCTGGTTCGGTTCTGGTTCGGTTCTGGTTCGGTTCTGGTTCTGTTTGCTTGAATTCGGTTCAGGTTCGGTACGGTTCTAGTACGGTTCTGGTTCGGTTTTGGTTCGGTTCTGGCTCGGTTCTGGTTCGGTTCTGGTTCGGGTCTGGTTCGGTTCTGGTTGGGTTTGGTTCTGGTTCTGTTTGCTTGAGTTTGGTTCTGGTTCTGTTTGCATGTGTTTGGTTTTGGTTCTGTTTGCTTAAGTTTGGTTCTGGTCCCTAACCCTAACCCTAACCCTAACCCTAATCCTAACCCTAATCCTAACCCCAACCCTAACCCTAACCCTAACCCTAATCCTAACCCTAACCCTAACCCCAACCCTAATCCTAACCCTAACCCCAACCCTAATCCTAACCCCAACCCTAATCCCAACCCTAACCCTAGCCCTAACCCCAATCCTAACCCTAAACCTAATCCTAACCCCAACCCTAACCCCAACCCCAACCCTAACCCTAACCCTAACCCTAATCCTGACCCGAACCCTAACCCTAATCCTAACCCTAACCCTAATCCTAACCCCAACCCTAACCCTAATCCTAAACCTAACCCCAACCCTAATCCTAACCCTAACCCCAACCCTAATCCTAACCCCAACCCCAACCCCAACCCTAACCCTAATCCTAACCCTAACCCTAATCCTAACCCTAACCCTAACTGTAACCCGAACCCTAACCCGAACCCCAACCCTAACCCCAACCCTAAGCCTAAACCTAACCCTAATCCTAACCCTAACCCCAACCCTAACCCCAACCCTAACCCTAACCCCAACCCAAATCCTAACCCTAACCCTAACCCCAACCCTAACCCCAACCCTAACCCCAACCCTAACCCTAACCCCAACCCAAATCCTAACCCTAACCCTAACCCCAACCCTAACCCTAACCCTAACCCAAATGCTAACCCTAACCCCAACCATAATCCTAACCCCAACCCTAACCCCAACCCTAACCCAAATCCTAACCCAAATCCTAACCCCAATCCTAATACTAACCCTAACCCCAACCCAAATCCTAACCCCAACCCAAATCCTAACCCTAACCCCAACCCTAATCCTAACCCTAACCCTAATCCTAACCCTAACCCCAACCCTAACCCTAATCCTAACCCTAACCCAAATCCTAACCCTAACCCTAACCCCAACCCTAACCCTAATCCTAACCCTAACCTAAATCCTAATCCTAACCCTAACCCAAATCCTAACCCCAACCCTAACCCAAATCCTAACCCAAATCCTAACCCCAACCCTAATACTAACCCTAACCCCAACCCAAATCCTAACCCCAACCCAAATCCTAACCCTAACCCCAACCCTAATCCTAACCCTAACCCTAATCCTAACCCTAACCCCAACCCTAACCCTAATCCTAACCCTAACCCAAATCCTAACCCTAACCCTAACCCCAACCCTAACCCTAATCCTAACCCTAACCCAAATCCTAATCCTAACCCTAACCCAAATCCTAACCCCAACCCTAACCCCAACCCTAATACTAAGCCCAACCCTTACCCAAATCCTAACCCTAACCCCAACCCAGATCCTAACCCTAATCCTAATCCTAACCCCAACCCTAATCCTAACCCTAATCCTAACCCTAACCCTAATCCTAACCCTAACCCCAACCCTAACCCCAATCCTAACCCTAATCATAATCCTAACCCTAACCCAAATCCTAACCCTAACCCCAACCCTAACCCCAACCCTAATACTAACCCTAACCCCAACCCAAATCCTAACCCCAACCCAAATCCTAACCCTAACCCCAACCCTAATCCTAACCCTAATCCTAACCCTAACCCTAACCCCAACCCTAACCCCAAGCCTAATCCTAACCCTAACCCTAACCCCAACCCTAATCCTAACACTAACCCCAACCCAAATCCTAACCTTAACCTCAACCCAGACCCTAACCCTAACCCAAATCCTAACCCTCATCCCAACTCTAACCCCAACCCTAACCCTAACCCCTTACCTTAATCATATCCCTAACCCTAACCTTAACCCTAATCACAGCCCTAACCCTAATCCTAACCCTAACCATAATCATATCCCTAACCCTAACCCTAATCCTAACCCTAATCCTAACCCTAATCATAACCCTAACCCTAATCATAACCCCAACCCTAACCCTAACCACAACCCTAATCCTAATCATAACCCTAATACTAACCCTAAGCACAACCCTAACCCTAATCCTAATCACAACCCTAACCCTAGGATCAGGGTGAGAATGGTTTTGTTACAGAAGGAATGCACAAAATTGGGCATTATAAAACTTCTCATAAAAACACTGTACGTAAAAGGGTTTTCAACACACAAACCATTAGTTGTTGCAAAGTTAAGGTAAAATATACGGCTACATTGGAACCCTGTTTTCTATATTAAATTAATATTATTACTATTACTATCACTATTATTATGATTATTATAACCTTTTAATATTATTACTAATATTATTATTTCTGTTATTATTTTAACCTTTTTAAATATTATTTTATCCTTCAAAAGTATTATTATTATAATCATTTTTAATAGTATAATGTTTTATTATTATTATTATAACATTTTTTAATTGTATTATTATTATTATTAATAATAATTCTACACTTCTGTGTTTTCAGCTTCATTGCTCACAAAGAAACGTACGAGCAGCAGCAAGTCCAGTCTTTTTGGGACAGCATCCAAGTCCTGAACCCTTTTACCTGTACTCTTTGCAGGGGTGTGTCCAGATTTTTTAGACTGGGGTGGCACAAACGGGAAAATGACATAGGTAGGGGTGGCCAGGGTATGCATGCGCACACACTGCTATCTGTTTTAACAACTATCATTAAACTGTTTTACGGATATTATATTCCTGTATAATTTTAGTATGATGGTGTAAAATAAGTAAATGTTCATTAGCCAGATTACTAAACAAAGTATACTTATTCAGGCATAGTAATAAGACAAGATAGGATAACCCTTTATCAGTCTGAGAACAGAAGTAAAGGCAAAAATACATTTAATGGAGAAGAAAAAAAAACTGAGAACGCAAAATTTCTTATTTGATTGCTCGATTAATTGCCAGAATAAACGATGGAATACTAATTTACTAAAATAATCAACCACCCTCAGCCCTCATTTTTACTCCCTGCTAATTTATTATGGTAATATTACTGATTAGAGTCAGTCTGTGATGCAAAACGGGATGCTAACCTGCATTACAACTACATTTGAAGTCCATGAGGCCCTCCAGGTGTCCTTAACCTAGTACAACTGAGTGTTGACACCAGCATAAAAAGAACCCCTCTGTCTTTGATGAAGAGCTCCCCCTGCAGGCGGCCATGTGCAACTTTAGAAGTGTAAATGAAAGTAGTGATCTTGTACAGTGTGATTCTTGGGACTATGAGGAAAAAACATGAAGGTTTCACATCACACTGAAGGTGAAAATAAGAAAAGTCAAAACCTTGGAAACCCCTCCAGAATCGCACCTTTCTTTCATTTGTATGACTTTGATACAGCAGCCCTGAAGATATGAGCCACAGCAGCTGAATGCAGAGATCGTTATCACCTCTTTCAGTCTTCAATCGCTCTCTGAGATTGAGTATTCCTTTGTGTTTATGATGTTTTTTAAGATTGAAATGCAGAGTTACTTGTGCGAATGGCTGAAGCCCTTATTTTCTCCAGCGAATGGTGCCAAAGTCTTTTATTTAGCAAACATTTTTTCACAAAAGACAACATCAGCATCAGCTGTTCACAGTGATGCTGCACTTTATGCTGCATTTTCATTCTGTGTGTCTCTGAGAGAGTAAGTAGGCCATGAATGTCAGGATGAAAACAGCAGTCAAGGCTCAAGAGAAAAGCTGACTGCAGAGGGATGAAGACAAATAAATAAAAACAATCTAAAGTGAGAAAAACACAATAAAACAAAAAGGCAGAAACAAAGGAATAAAAAAAATGACTCTTTGCTGAAACCCCCAGAGCAACAACTCAAACTTCACATCCAAAAATCAATCAAACCTTTGCACTGGGACTATTATGGTGTTTCTGAACACAATGAATCAGCTTTCCTCTCACTTTTGACCAATTATGTTTACTACAGTGTTTGTATGGGGTGGAATACAATGAAGCAATATACAGGAAAATGATATACTAATACAGAGTGAATGAAGAAGAAAAAAGTGTTAATTTATTATAAATTAAGATTCAATTGAACTCCAAGTGGCAACCTACAAAAAAGTCAAGCCAATGTGGAAGTGTGTAAAACTGCAGTTCCCTGAAGGTCCACTTGAGGCTGGCCCAAAATGCTAAATGATTCACTGTATTAAAAGGTGACATATCATGCAAAATTGACTTTTTAATGGTTCTCTACCTGAAATATGTCTACAAACCCCCCGAGAATGAAAAAAATCCATTCTGCCCGTTTTGATTTCTACACCTTTCTGTAAATTTGTGTGAAACGAGCCATTTCAGACTTCCGTGTTTTTGTTACGTAACAACAATATCCGGTCTGTCACGGAGGTCAGAGCTCAGAGCTTGTTCAGCCCATAGCCTGTATAAAATAATACTGAATCCCTCCTCCGTTTTTCATTACCTGCACAAATGTGTGCTAACAAGGAGCTTAGGAGGGAGGCATGCTAGTTGTAGGCTGTCTTAATAAACACAAAGGTCGGTTTTACTCCCCACGTCTGCAGATTTGAAGATCTAGTGGATGAATTTTATTTATCATGGATAAGTGCTAGCGCTAATTAGCATAGCCACATAGCTACATGTTCATAGCTGTAGCTGTAGCTGTGTACCAAGACACACGTCTACATACTGATAAATAAAACAACAAGAAACACTAAATCTGTGACCAATCCTTCAGAAAGGTCCTGCTACAGGCGCCTCTCCGTCAGGATCAGATTCTGGATCAGATTCAGAGGGTTGAAGTAACGTGATCTCTGAGCAGCCGTGTATATTCAGCCAACATGTAAACATTAGATCAACGTGCTGGACAGCCGAGGCACATCCACTTCCGGAGGGGGCGTGGTCAGAGAGAAAACAGAGTGTTCTGAGGAGGACTGAAGAAGAGGGCTTTTCAGGCATGCCAAAATCTGATTTCAAAGTGTTTTTTTGAGCATAAACTTTAAAGACATGTTTTGGGGACCTCTTAGACCAATATATATTGATGAAAAAATATATGATATGTCACCTTTAACACCTGAATTCCCAAAAAGTTGCGACATTGTGTGAATGGTAATGAAACTAGATGTTGATGGTTTGCCAAGGCGATCATTTGGACCCTATATTTAACAGAAAATTATGAAAATAGATTATATTATATTATATATCAATATGATATATTGATGTTATTTAAATCTAAAAAAATATATTGTTTTATGAAAATAAATTCGGATTTTAAATTGGAAGCCTGCAAAATGTTTCACACAAGTTGGAGCAGAGAGAAAAACACTGAAAAGGTTACATAATGTTAAAAAAAAAAAAACACTTCAGGAACATCTCCTGACTAGTTTCAATTGAAACAGGTTAGTAACAGGACTGAGTATAAAAAGGCATTCCAGAGAGGCTCTGGAATGCACTCGAGTGAACAGACAGTTCAACAGTTTCAGAATGATATTCCTCAGAGTAAAATTTCAAAGAACTTGGGGTTTCATCATCTACAGTATGAAATATCAAAAATTCAGAGAATCTGAAGCAATCTCAGTAAAAAAGGGACAGGGCTGAAAACTAATACTGGATGGCCGTGATCTTCAGGCCCTCTGGCGGCACTGCATTAAAAGTAGACATGACTCTGTAGTGGCATTCACTGCATGGGCTAATTAGCCTGAAGTTGGGATCAGCATTTCCAATACTGAGAGTGCCATCTTTGGGCTTTATAGCGCCTTTCCAGAAACAAGTTGGGGACATCACGAGCCTACGTTTTATACAGTCCATGTTTTACTTATATTTCTATTAAACACAATAACTTGAGGCTGTCATTTACGATAAGATTAAGGTCCAAAATTATAAACTTTGTGATTAACTATTGAAATGTTGTGACTAATGTAATAATGTAGAAAAAAAGAAGTGTTCAAAGTGCCAAAATGATTGATTTTGCAATTGCGTTAAAAGTTCAGCAAGAAATGAAAAGCATCTCAGCTTCACACATCGAAGCAAACGGGCATTTCAAACTGTTCTCATCTTTGATTTGTTGCATAATCTGAATTATTTGTGTATTTCAAAGCCCCCACTGTTTTCTCACATACTGTATTAATGTATTATGTATTGTAAGCCTTGATATTTATTACGGCCCAGTGAAACATTAATAAAAAAGGGATTTTAAAAAGATGTTAAAGGCTTCATCTGGATTTTTTCTATGACTTTTTAGTGACTGATAATGCTGCATAAACAAACATGGAACAAAAGCTAAAGTAAAGAGGGCTACGTGATTCTTAAGATGCATTATTTTGTGTTCACTTTGTATTACTCACCTCAGGACCAAGAATGTGTTTCCACCTTTCTGTCAGAGGATGAAGAGTCACTAAAATGTCCCTTCTAAGTGCACAAACATGTTGAACCTGTCCTATGTGATTGCTCATTCAAATGCTCTGACCCGCCGCTCTGCTAACACGCGTTTATCTTGAGACTGTGCCGCTGTTTAGAACCACAGTTTGCTGACATCAAAGAATCCCAGCACTGCCACAGGTGACCTTTCACAGTCTAAGTCTCCAGATGGAGGCATTTAAAAGCTGTTGTTCTTTGCTGCCGGGAAACTAAAAAGCACTCTGGTGGAAAGGCTGCCAATGGGTCGATTCAAATAATTCCTCCCTGCAATTACAGCCTTATTTCAACACGGCACACCTCAGTACTCACAGAAAAAGGAAAATCTGAGGAACAGTTTTCAATGTAGTTTAGACAGTCATGCAAGGTTCTGCAAACTAAATAACTAAGCCTTATCTAGATGCCTTTGTGACTTTGAAACCGCACTTATGCCTGTGTTCTTTCACAAGGTGCTTGTTTCCTAAGGGTGGCAGTGTTCTGTGCTGGTTATAGTGTGGAGTACATAAAAATGAAAGAAGGGGAGTTAGAAAATCAGCCTCAAGGCAACAGCTGATTTTCAGATAGTGGTATAAGTCGCAACTGCACATGATGGGATGCCCTGCAGGTCGTCTTTATACATCCTTTGCAAAAGTCTGCAATAAAATGTCAAATATTATTTTGTGCTGCCCATGAGTGCATGCATTTGGTCAAGCTCAGCCACGAACATCTATGTGCATGCACGTATAATGCAGGATTTATTTGCATCAATGGCAGGAGGTGCTTGCAGAACTGGCTAAAAATGTTGAGGGTGATGAACAAATAGATAGGAGTAGCTGACTGGTCTGAGTTCAGCACCTCCAAGTCTGAGGGCATGGTGCTCAGTCTGAAAAGGGTGGCTTGCACACTCCGGGTCAGAGGACAGTCTTTACCCCAAGCAGAGGAGTCTTGGTCACGAGTGAGGGAAAGAGGGAGCGCAAGATTGACACACAGATCGGGGCAGCGTCTGCAGTGATGTGGACACTGTACTGGTCTGTCGTGGTGAAGAGGGAGCTGAGCCAGAAGGCAAACCTCTCAATTTACCGGTCAATCTACGTTCCAACCCTCACCTATGGTCAAGAGTTGTGGGTAGTGTCCGAAAGAACAAGATCGCGTATACAAGCTGCCAAAATGAGCTTTCACCGCAGGGTGTCTAGGCTCAGCCTTAGAGATAGGGTGAGGAGCTCAGACATCCGGGAGAGGCTTAAAGTAGAGCCACTGCTCCTCCGCATTGAGAGGAGCCAGATGAGGTGGTTCGGGCATCTGGTCAGGATGCCTCCCGGACGTCTCCCTGGGGAGGTGTTTCGGGCATGTCCGTCTGGGAGGAGGACACTGGGAAGACCCAGGACACGCTGGCGAGATTATATCTTTCAGCTGGCCTGGGAACGCCTCGGTATCCGGACCCAGATAAGCATAGGAAGATGGATGGACGGACTAGTCTGAGGTAAAATTTTCAAATCAATAAAGAATAAACTTTTTTCACAACTGAACAATTGTGCTTTGTGTGGTGAATAAAACATGAAGTGATATTGCTGTGTAGAAGACATAAGATAAAAGTGCTTGGTTTTGTAGGTGTATAGTAGAAACACGAGTTCACACAAAGCTGTTAAAGCAAGAGTAGGATACTGCAGAATGTAATTCTGATTACCCAGCTGACTCCTGATTTGTTCCTAACAACAACACCTCTAATCTCACAGACACCTGCATAATCCAGCGTGACACTAATGAAAACAACAGAGCCAAAGAGCCCGACTCAGCTCACTCTGCATAACCTGGCTGCTGGGGGTCTCTGCTGAGGGGAATGTAAATGAAGCCTGAATTCTCACACAACACAGGATTAACTCAGGAGCAGGTGTTTCTACATAGGTGTTTTTAGGTTCTGATATTGGTCTGGTACAAACTTGCAAGTATGACAACTTGGTGTATTTCATCAGTTACACTGATAAAGTTGTTGATATCAGTGGGTAAGGGCAAATATCCTGTGCTTGAAACACAGAGGGAGTTCCTGGGAATGCATCTAGTTTAGTTTTTTATTAAGATTTAAAAATATCCTCATCAGATATTTAATGATCGTCTAAAGACGTTTGTGAGAGATCCATCCGGCTGAAAATCTCCAGTTAACAGGGTCGCTTATTAAACCAAAACACCGGCCGATCTCTGCCACAGCTTTAGAGTTAAAAACCATTTCAAAGTCGTGTTGAAACGTCTTTGCTACTCGCGCTTATCTCCTCTGAAGTGTTAATTCAGAGAATGCATTTGCGATGCAATGTAGCATGGTCTCTTCATGCTAACAGGCTAACTGTTGTGTTGCTCATAATGATACCTGCCTGTCCGTCTGCTTCTATGGTGTCATCTGTGATGAATGGCATTAGTCTTTGTTTTACTGCCCTCTACTGGTCTGGTGGTGTAGTACATTTACTTTTTATTTTCTCCATATGACACTGGACGGATTTGCACAATCTATCCGGGACTTCAGGTCGAAACGCAGACAACAATGGGGGAACAGGAACCTTTTAGTTCTGGGTAAAGTAGTTCTGGGGGCTAAAAGACCCCAGAACTCTTGGTTGAAATGCACCTTTAGACTCAAGGTTTGGTGAAAGGACCTCAACACTTGACTGCAATTAAGCAAACAACTGCTTATGTTAATTGGTATAACTTTTTAAACGAAATCCATAAAAATCTGCATTTCATGGTTTGAAGATGTCAGAGCACGACATTTTACTTTAAATCAAGCCTGACCCCTGCAATGAAATACTGATAAGTCAACCAGCTGGGACTGAAGAAATGGGATATTCAAATAAAATGTGAAAGGGCTAGATTTTAAAATGAATTTAAGATTTGTAAAAGAATATAAATCTATGTGGAGAAACAATGGCTGGATGAGAAAGAGCTACGCAGCCTTAGCAAATGAACTGACAAGGGCCAAAAGGAAAGAGAAGATGAACAGACAAGAAACACAATGGTGACACAGAAGGACATGACAGACAGGAGATTGTACTGTCCGCTCTCACCACCTCCTCCTCATTCAGAAGCAGCATCTGACAGTCAGCTACCACGCAGTACTTCGGGTTCCACGCAGTTTGCTCTTCATAGGAGTGACCGCGTGTCATCCAGTGTCTTGATGGACACCTCACGTCTAGAAAGAGAGAAAAAAAAAAAAATCACATTTTTAGGTTTGGAAGAAGATAAAAGACAGAAGGAATGAGAAAATAAAAAAGGAACTACGGATCTGACTTGGTTATAGATTTAAATGAGGAGTGATAGTTTCAAAAGTGATATCCCAATAATGAAGAATGAAGAAGGCAAAGAAGAAGAAAGTGGACAGGAGGAGTTTTTGTTGTAGGGATTCTTTCTCTCCGTAAAAAACAAAAGCTTTTCACATCCAGAAAATAACAGTTTCACTCTGAGAACTCAAGGAATCTTTTCTTAATTGGAAATGTCACCGGAGAGGTAATGTATACTGCATGTTTTCTACTTTTTCACTTCAATCATTCTGCAGATGTCAGGTGAAGAAAGCCGAAATATAAAACAAGAAGACAGGCGTAAATTGGATTCTCCCGCATCTCCAATGATGAGCTGACATAAATCTCAGGAAAGCAATACATATGCTTTGTTCACACAGATAAATGCAACCCATCACTTCTCACACATGGGTTATACTGTTACAGAGACACGGTGACTGCATCCATCACCGCAGAGCTTAATACAAGAGTTTCATTACAGATCCGTGTCGTGTACTGAACCTTTATTAGCATCTCAGGTGTTCTCTGTTGGCTCAGAGTACAAATGAAAATTCTGACAGTCAACATTTTTTACATTCATCACAATATTCTGGGAAGATCAAGCTCCTCTTCTGGTGCAGGGATGATTTGTTTGTAGAGTATGGTTGTTGTTTAAGTAAAACGCAAAGATATGTCAACATGACAAGAAGTTAAAAAACCTATGCTATGGAAACAGTTTTAACCAACAGGGAGCTTAATTGATTCTTATGCATTATTGACTGTGAATGAAAAGTGTTGGAATTTGATTTCCTGATGGCAAAGTAAAGTGCTGCAAAATTTCTTAGTAGAGTGTACACTTAAACCGAGAGGAGTGCTTGGGTCCGAGTCTCTCAAAATTAGCTAAATGACATAGCAGACTTGGCCCCATCTGCAGAAAACTATCACCTAGCTTGCGTGGTGTTCCTCCTGGGTTTTTCTCATTAAAAAGGGGCTGAGCTGAGCAGAATCAATTGTGGCTAGTAAAATTGCGAGTGACATACAACTCATAGAACCGCACTTCAAAATTTCTGAAATATCCCTTTAATCAAATGTTATTATTTTCAGGTTTTAGGGGTTGTTTATTAACTTTTTGGTGTCATTATGTTCATCACTTTTTTTTTATTTGTTATATAGTATATAAGAAATCTGGGTAATGTGCAATTCATGTTGTTTATTGTTGTAATTGGTGTGTGCATTACTGTTAATATCGTATCATAACGTATTATATCATAAAAAAAAGTGTTGGAATTGGACTTTCTGATGGCAAAGTAAACTGATGCAAGATTTCTCAGTAGAGTGCAAACTTAAACTGAGATGAGTGCTTGGGTCTGAGTCTTCAAAATTAGTTAAATTACGTAGCAGACTTGGCCCCATCTGCAGAAAACTGGGGCCTAGCTTACGTGGTGTTCCTCCCGGCATTTTCTCATTAGAGGGGCTGAGCTGAGTGGCATCCATTGTGGCTAGTAAAATTACTAGTGAAATAAAACTCATAGAATCCCACTTAGAAAATTCTGAAATATCCCTTTAATCAAAAGAGAATCTGGTTTTAGGGGTCGTTAGTTCACTTTTTTGGTGTCATTATGTTTTTCACTTTTTTGTTTATTATAAAGAATAGAAGAGATCTGGGCATTGTGTAATTAATGTTGTTTATTGTTGTGACTGGTGTGTCTCATTAAAGGGGTTGAGTTGAGCAGCATCCATTGTGGCTAGTACAATAACTAGTGACATACAACTCTGCTTCAAAAATTCTGAAGTATCCCTTTAATCAAATGTTTACATTTTTTTTTAGGGGTTGTTAAATGACTTTTTGGTGTGATGACGTTTTTTGTTTTTTTGTTTACTATAAAGAATAGAAGAGATCTGGGCAATGTGCAATTCATGTTGTTTATTATTTAGTATTGTGTCATATTGTAAAAAAAAGTGTTGGAATTGGACTTCCTGATTGCAAAGTAAAGTGCTGCAAAATTTCTCAGTAGATCGCACACTTAAACCGAGATGAGTGCTTGGGTCTGAGTCTCTCAAAATTAGCTAAATGACATAGCAGACTTGGCCCCATATGCAGAAAACTGTGGCCTAGCTTGCGTACTGTTTCTCCCTGCAGTTTCTCCTTACAGGGGCTGAGCTTAGCGGCATCCATTGTGGCTAGTTCATTTACTAGTGACATACAACTCATAGAACCCCACATCAAAAATTCTGAAATATCCCTTTAATGTTACTTTTATTTGTATTTCCTTCAGGTTGTAGGGGTTTTGTAATAGCTTTATGGTGTTAGTATGTTTTTCATTTATTTGTGTTGTCTATTACACAGAACAGGAGATCTGGGTAATGTGCAATGTATGTTGTTTATTGATGTGATTGGTGTGTGCATTACTGTTAACATATTATATCGTATCGTTCTGTATTGCATCTTAACGTATGAGGAAATGCTGCTATGTAAAGAGAAACTAAAAAATGTTAACCAATCAATGTCAGCTATAATAGACACTGCTTTATGAGTCTATTGCTTTTTCATTCTAAAATAATTGGTCCCTTATAGCATTGAAAGCTTGAACATATGGGCTACAGAACTGAGGTGTCTTGGATATCTTTCATGTATTGATCTTAACTAAAGCTGTAAGGGCATATTCCTGTAAAAAATTTAGAATTTCTTGCCCCTTTTATACCAGAAAAAGAACACCATGAAGCCTGGTACATCTCTATATAATTGACAATATGTGAAGAGTATGATTTATATGTCATAGAAGCTAATAAGTAGGAACTTTGGTCATAGTATGCTGTTTAGATAGCACAGAACATTTCTATTAATTCACAAAATCATTCATTTATAGTTCAGACACCTCAAAAAATAAATAAGAAATCATCAAAATATGTTTTCTTCTTGGAAAAAAAAAAGTCCAAAGAGGGAATCCTATCTTCCTCCTTCTTATTTATTCCATATAGTCCGATCTGCAGGGGGTTCTATCTGTGTTCTCTGAAATATGAAAGTGTGAAAGAGAATATTAAACTATAAGTGTGCTTGCAGAGAATCTTCAGTGATGCAAAATTTCACAGTAAATATGCCATGAGAGATATACTGTATGTTTCATCCACTCCACTCAGAATCTGTGTCATGTATAAGTGAAATAATCTGGTTTAAAGTAGTGTGGAAAGCAGCTTTTGCAAACTGGGCATGGGTGTGAAAATTTGAGTAACACACCCATTGAGTTCAAACTTGTCCCGACAAAGTCAGTGGTTCCCCTTTGATCATTATGCTGCTTCATGTCCCAGGTAGCCTCATCAGCGTGAAATTAGACAAAGTCACAGGTACACAGGCGCATTAATGCACAAACACACTCACACACGCACAGCTATTGCTCAAGGCATCTGTCTGAACAGCTTACAGTCACGTCGTGGACAGGGGCAGGTCAAGCACACACACACTTTTCCATTTAGCAGCGACAGGTTTTTCATCCTGGTGTTGATTAAATTGCGCATTTCAGAATCCAAAAGCTCTGGAATTATGAAAAGAGGGACAAGAGTCAGAAAGGCAAGAAGCATGGAAATTAAAGGAGTCTTTTGAGTGATGCAGCTTCATCTTCCTCCATAAAGAAAAAAGGGGGAGAAAGTCAGAGCTCATCTGTGATGCAGATGGAGTAAATCCCTTTTACAACTCGGCTCTTCTGCATCTACGTTACAGAGAGGAGAGGAAAAATCAGATCTTTCAAAACATGCATAAAATTATACTTCAGTCTTACTCTACACTTCTCCAGCAGGTGTGAGACATAACTGCATGACTCAGTTTGATGGACACACCAAAGACATCTTGCTGACGTGGCATACATTTTATTGATTTCATTTTCATGGCCTCGGTGATGTATTGATTCAGCTTATGACGGGTACATATCCTGTTGTCAATCAATATTTTGCAGGAGCTGCAGTCCCAGGTAGGCAGATGAGATTAAATGTACACTAACTGCATTTTCCATTCCCCATGGTAACAAACTGCAGCTGCTCTCCCAAGGCAAGACAACCCACTTTAAGATCAAGGCTTCTTCATTATAAATAAGAATGTTTGAGGCAAACATGCTTTCTGTTGAATATTTGACACACAGAGAAGTCATCTGCAAATACTAATATAACAGATGTTCCAAGAAGCACATCGCTTATTTTAAAGTTGGACTATTTCGCTGATTTTCAACCTCATCTCCTTCCATCTGTATCAAACATAGTATGAAGAATGTCTGCAGCCAGTGCAAATGTCCTATAGGTTTTCTTTGGGATGCATATCTGCATAGATTGAAAACCTTCTGCCCAGATGGTGTTAAATGTGGACCTATAAGAAGTGAATGCTAGAGCTGCACGATATTATAACCTTCCTTTATGATAAAGCTTACAGTTAGAGCTGGCTCAGGCTTGGACCAGCTCTGAGTTATGCTGCTATAGGCTTAGACTACCGGGGGAACTGGCACACTGACATACCGGTATCCTATCTCACCCCCCTCCCTCACTTACTTTAACTCTCCTTGTCCCATTAAAGTTACTAACCATAGTCCTTTCTGTCCCTGGGCTCCCTTGTCTCGTAGGTTCCTCTGAGTCACTGCCATAGATGACCTGCTGCTGTGAATGTTTCAGACTCCAGCTACTACTACTACTACTACTACTACTACTACTACTACTACTACTACTACTACTACTACTACTACTACTACTACTACTACTACTACTACTGTACTACTACTACCTCTCTCTTAAGCCTGGTTTATACTTCTGCGTCGACCCTATTCAGCAGTGGTCGATGCGGACATGAGCACCACATACTTGTGCATCAATGTGTCCGTGACACGCAGCAGTTCTCTGCCGAAACACTTGAGGGCAGTGTGGTCTCTCTGATAGCTGGGTCGCCTGTTCTTGGCTCCCCTACGATCTCTGTTTACTTTTCCACGGCGATTCAGAGCGTGTTATGTTAATCTACAGCTGATACATGTTGCTGTTTATCATACAGACATGATTACAGGAAAGAATAGAGAGGAGGAGATGAAACACACGGCAGATGTGCGGCCGATGAGCGGGGATCCCGGAAGTGCTTTAAATGAGGGAAATACAATGCAGCCGAGCCGACCAATCACAGGGCTTGCGATCACGTCGATGCGACGCGTAGTTACATTTGGGAGGAGGTGCCGCTTGGTTTTAAATTCCACTCCAAACATCTTTAAGCCCGCCTACTTCTTATCCTGCAACATGATTGGCTGTTCAATGCAGTCTTCTTTTTCTGTCTAATGTTGTGTTGCGTTAAAGGCTCATTAGCGCCACCCTTTCCAGTGGTTGGAGGGTGTAATTACAGGTTTATTTATATCAAATTTGTATCGAACATTTGTCATATTTATATTGAGCAAAATGATATCGCAATAATTATCATTATCGAATTATCGCCCAGCCCGACTGTTAGGTAACTAAAGCATGCATCATCATAACAGTCTGAAGCTACTGTTGTTCTCTGCTTTGTCTAATTCATCAGAAAACACACTTACATCACAGGAAGCAAATAGAGAGTACATAGCTAATACACTTAATTGAAGTATGTTATAGAAAATAAGAACTCTTCAATGATCGTGTATTGCCTTTGATTGTAATGTAATTATGTAACCAAGCACATTTCACTGAAGCACTAATGAAAAGCCGGGGAAGGAGACAACAGATCACGCTCAGCTTGTGAATGAGAGCTCTGATGTTTGTGTCCATGACAGCAGAGTGTCATGGCTGAGTGTGCTTCACTCTGTTTGTAAAAGATAAGGACTGTTCCAATCAGATAACAGCTTCAGATGCTCCACTCTTACTCTGCTGAAAAGCATGACCACGTTGTATTTGCATACACTTAGAGGCATGCTCTGCCTCTTGTGTCTTACATGTTAGCGGACTGAGATCAATAGCAGCACAGTATTAGCATTTTATCCCCCCCTTGCATCGATAGCAGTGTACAGCAATATGACAATAAAGCTCACCTTCCCCCGGCTCCTACAGAGTCAGGTATTGATAAGGGAGAAATAAGAAAGGTTCTTGGTATTACATCAATGTTTGAAGTTGGAGGGAAATGACTCAGAGATTCTGTTTGAAATTTCTGCTTTGCTTTTAAAGCAACTGAACACAATGTAGTGTGAGTGACAGAGGAAAATGGGACACAGGATGTGATCCAATATGGGGCTTTGGAGCGAAGCACAAACAGAGAGTGTGAGTGTAGGACGGTTGACTCGCTGATCTACCAAATGACTGTGTCTGGAGCTTAATCTAAAGAAATCCAATGTTAGTGAGGATTAAGTCACTATACTTTTTGAGAGGTTATCTTAGTTCATGTTCATGTGCATCACTCAAGTGAAATGAAAACAGCGGCTAAAATTGACTCTCCAATACAGAACACCTTGTGCACACACAACTCCCACATGATATGGATTCAGGCGTTCTAGTTCCCTGACATTTTACTGTTTGCAGGATGATCTGGAGTCCGTCTGGAGGATTCAGTGCTCGGGACAGTTTTCTCTCTGAGTGTCAAACAAAAACACAACATTTTGAAAACATGTTTGTAAAATGTAAAAGTTGAAGAAGTGTCAAAACCATGCAGCAGGGTATCGACCATGTATGGTTTCAGATGTCAGGTTGTACTGCTGTTTTCGGGGAAGACATCAAGGGCTGGCCAAAATCCTTCATCATGGAGGATACGACAAAAAGAATCATCAGTCCCGGCTCCAGGAACCTACTATGGAGATGTTGGCTGATTGGCTCCACCGGTTGGAGTGAAGCCATCATTCATTTTTCAGTCAACAGAAAAAAAAAAACAATCCTTTTTAGTGACAATTAAATTGTATTGAGTAACTTGTATCCAAAGCTGTCCCAATTAAAGTTTAATCTTAATCTGTTTTGGTATTAATCGGTGGGTTAACATGACCACTTCTAATCAGATTAGAATTGAAAAAAATGGTCCAAATGGAATAAAAATGGCTGATATTAACACTTTGATCTGACTAAAACTGATGATCTGATTTGAATTATAAATCAGATAAAAAAGGTGATATGTTTCTTTAGTTTTGTGATCAATCAATGGTGGAAACACTCATTTTGTCTGTATTGTTTTGGGATCTGTTTTGCACATGCTTGTTTCCCGTCCTCATGACTTGTTATATGGTAGCTCAAAAAATGGTCAGAGAATAAAACGAGGGTCCTTTATGACATTTTAATGAGTTAAACATTTTTATTCGGCTTAATGGGTGAAAAAAAAAAAGAAACAAGTTCCATCAAACAATCATCCTTTTTATTAGTCTGTTAGTCTATTTGTCTGTGTCCAGCCGCCTGACAGTAACAGTTAGTCACAACACTTAAGTAGCACGGCACCCGTTTGATTTTCCACTTGTTCGAGCCCGTGGAAGAGACACGTAATGAAGTCAGATTTACGTGACCGCTTTTCCCAGCAGCGCTAGCGCGAACTTTCCCTAACGACAACCATGATGGCAGACAACGGAGGACCAAACCGCAAGGAGGCAGCTTGTCTCCTCGGCTGACCACTGCTTTGCCTTGGAATCCATTAGTCTTTTTTTTTTTCACTGTAACCCCACCCCCCGCCCCTCAAGTAAGCGGTTCGCGGTTCTAGACCACCAAAGAGTTGGTGCTGCTCTGGAACCGGTTTCCCCGGCCAGGAGCCGGTTCACAAAAACTTGAAAAAAAACGGTTCTCAATTGAGCAGCGGCTCCGAATCGGCCCTGAAACTGCCTCGGTCGAACAAGGGTACAAGAGTCTGTCTCAAGCTGTACGCTGGTTTAACTGTGACGCAGCAGTCTGGCGTACAAGTATTTGACTCTGGTTCTGAATCTCAGCGCTGCAGATATTTTCAACAGCTGTCCTTTATGTTTTCTTCTTCATGGTTTTTAATAAGGTTTGCAAACAGCTTTTGGATTTGCTACAGCCACCATCTGGCAGGAGGACAACATAACAACCCCACACTGGTAAAACGATGGAAAATGTTGCTTCTCAGATGAAATAATAGGTCGCATTAACTTTTTGATTCTTCAATATATTAAGGAATATTTGAAATTCATGACCCATCCCGAACATGGACTGGCGTACTTTCTGCTTCCCAATCACACACACCAGGCAGCATTGGAGGCACTACTGATTCTAGTCTTGGTATGGGAACAGCTCTTGGGTTGACATGGTGGACTGAGCCTCACAACTCCTTATAATAATAGACACTATTTCTACTAAATCCATTCTCTACTCTTGCTCCTGTGTTATCCTTGGAATCAAGTGCAATCCAAATTGTTAAAGCAAATGACTGAATTCAGTGTGAAAGTGTAACTATTGGTTTAACATCATGTTTTCCTGATTGTGTTCTTAATTTAATCAATAAAAACAAATTTGCAGGAAGTAGTTCTTGCGCTCTTGAACTCATAACCCTGTAAAGAAACACTTTGGATGTGATACATCCATTTAAAGAAAACTTATAAATCCAGCCTGTCTCCATGCCGCTGGCTCCTCCAGCATGCTCTGATGCAGCTTGGAGAGATTTAGAGCCCCCTGGATTTGCTGCGCCGCTGATAGGAAGCTTCATCTCATTTGCTGCACATACAAAGCAGCACTGCAAAGGCCACGAGGTAAGCCCACATGCAGAGCCGCTGATTGAGCTTCCTCTTAGAGCTTTCTGGAAATGCCATTCAAGCACACAAATGCCATGAGACTGCCTGGTACCTTTAGTTGCCTGCCGTCACCAACATGAAACACAGACAGGGAGGATGCAAACGCACAAGAAACAAGGTATTGGTAATCTTATCTAAACATGGGTTCATCCTCATTTACAGAGGGGTTGAAGATCTCACTGAACCAAAGCTGTGGAGTAACAGGCTCAAATGGATGGCAGCAATCAATGCACACTAGGAGCATAACGATACCACTGGCATGAGACCAGAAGTGCTGTGTCAACCAGTCAATAGCACAACAGAGCAAGCTGGAAGGAGAAGTCAGTAGAAGCTGCTGCTTTTGACCTCAGCTGCATTAATATGGAGCTTGAGCAGTTTTGTAGCTCCTGGACATTAATTAAAATTTAATCTACAGCTGCAGCCCTCAGTCAAGTGAGGAAATGATCAAAGTTCAGTGTTCTACATATGAAAACATCAGAGCTCTCAGAATCCAGTCGAACAATGCCTGCCAAGAAAGCAGAAAGTGGTACATTTGTGCAGAAATGATCCAGGCGCCTGAAAAATTGGAGGATTTAAAGTAAACAAGGCAAACACAATGACAACATCACTCCCCTCTCTGCAATGCACCTTTGCACTTTGTGTTGTACAGGAAAATGTTGTGGCTGTAGACTACACTGAGGGTTTCTTGAAAGGAATCGATGCAAGGTCACATACACACGGATCAATGTGGCACAGCGTCACTTGGGTAATGGCAAATAAAGAAAGGTAGAAATTCTACAACTACTATCAAGAAAACACTTCTCTCCTCAGGGTTTCGCTGTCTCTGCTTTTTCTTTGGAAGATGTTACACATTTTACTCTGGAAGCAAAAAACACAAGGACTAAAGAAGGATGTTTGAGCACATACTCGAAGAAAAAACAGAAAAAAGCCTACTCAAAAGAAAACTTCAAGTTCATGCATAGATTTGATTTCAGGTTACTATTTGCACACCTGTTTCAAATCAGGCTTGTTAACAGGCCGGCTAATTGTCACATGTTTACTCAAGTCACTTTGTGGGACATTACAAAGAAATTCACCTGTGTTAAATACTTGATTCTGATTGGTCAAAACCCCAAAACAACAGTTATAAATCCTTAACAGAAAAAGTGACCCCAGGGAGTTTATGATCTGACATTATACCATAGACTGTCTTAATAATGGACGTAGTATCTGTGACGTCACCCATCTGTTTCTGAAGCACTGTTTTGAAGCCAATCATCGGCGGGAGCCATATTGGTAATGCTGAACTCAACCTAAAGTCTGTCGAGCTACACTCATTATTCTGTACCAGGCTGTAAACATGTGTATTTCTACTGTAAAGATTGGCTTTTTTGAATTGGTGTGTAAGTGGTTTCTAGTACTTGAGGAGCCAGCCTCAAGTGGATCCTCGAGAAACTGCAGTTTTTAACACTTTTGCATTGGCTTGTTTCCATTGTGCAGTATTGATGCCTATCAACGGCGGTCACCATATTGGAAATGCTGACTCAACCTAACATTTGGTCAACTTAGCAAGAGACAAAGAAGCCTTCATGCTAAAAGCTACAGTGTGTCCCTAGTTATGCAAAACTCATAACCTTAATATCTTCAAAACCAATGCGTTAAAAAAAATTCACCCCCTGGACAGTGTGTGTGGATAGAGAAATTTGCTATTCTGACCAAAGTTTTTTTGTACTAGGTTGTAAGCATATTATTTTTGCTGTAAAGATTGGCCTATTAGAATGAGTGTGTATGTGGCTTTCGGGGCTTTTGCAGCCAGCCACTAGTGGAAACTAAAGGAACTGCAATTTTTGGCATTTTTCGCTATTGGCTTCATCTTTGAACATTGGAGGTTGCCGTTTGGTCTAAATGCTGATTAAAGCAGGTTTGACTTTCAGGATGTTGGTAGATAAAGATTGTGTGTGTATTTAAACATTGAATCCCTGTTGTTTATGTGGTGCATTTGCATAAGATGAGCTAAGCCTGTATTTTGTTGTAATTTAGCAACATTATTCGATTATGCCCCAGGCTCCTAAACTCTGCAGCTATTACAAATCAAGGAGGTGGCCCTCTAGTAATTAGTTACTAGTTGACATTACCAACTAATGCAAAACATTTAAGCTAGGCTAATGAAACAAAGTTAATCATTTGAACAGGAACTTCAACACCATGACTGAACCTCCAGACAGCCCTTTAAATTCTCAACTTCAGTGAAGACTTGCCAAAAAGACAGTCACTTTGAAAATATGGCCTCACTCCCAAGGTTATACTCTGAATGGTTCTTACATCGATGGCTGAACAAGTTCACTAAAAAAGTAAAGAAAGACAGCAAGATGGGCCTTGGGGAAAACTGATGTTTGCTCAATTTTTCAAGCTTTGTACCCTCCAGGTCTGTTATTGAGGCTACGCTTGAAATGATGACGCAGGTAAACATATTAACAATCAGTTTCTGTGAAGTTCTTTGAATCACAGCTGCACTGTGAAACGAGATGTGAAAAAGGCTGTCTGGAAGTTGCAGTATTCTTGTGTTTCTCTGATGATGAAGAGCACTTGAAAGAGAACCCTAGAGGTACAAACGAAATAAAATCATGCTACCATGAATACAAATACAAGTCAAGTGATTCAAGCAGGTCAATAGGGAAGTGCTAAAACTTCTTTTTCCTTTGAATTCTAATCATCTTTGCTTTACAGCTTTGACCTGGTAGTAGATATTGAGGAGCTGGGTGGGAGTTGTGGAGGCAGTGCAACACTGCTTTGTAGCGTACAAACTGACCCAGACTTCTGAACTCTCTCAACTCTCTGCTGTTTTAACTTCAGCTGTCCGTCAAGATGCTCCCATTTCACCAAACAGCACTCAAAGATGTACGACTGCTTGCTTTACTTTACTTACTTTGATCTCTTTATTTGCATTGCTTTATTGCTCAAAATCTGCTTGTTTTCATTGATTTTATTTGCATTAAGTTGTTGGCTTCTTTTTGATGCAACACAGTTTCAAAGGAGATTAAATCATTTTTAAACGAAGAGGCCAAACGCTGCAATAATTTAGGATTTTAAGACTTTGATATCAAACAAAAAGCAGAGCTGACTTAGTAATAATCTGTAACAGGAAAATGTTGGTCCTTCAGGAAATAATTTTTTAATAAGCAACCTATTTTCCATCAAGTGTTCATACTCTGTTTCATTCTCTCCATTTTGCAGACATGTAGTGGTCTGAAACAGTTTTTGAAAGGGAGAGGAGCTCCAGCCTCTAGTGGGGAGGAACACAACTTTTGTTCTAGGTTCTTGTGTTTGTTGGGGATTTATTTTGACTCTGCAGTCCCAGGACGTCTCCTGCACTCGATCTTTTTATGCCGTTATATATTCCATTGTGGTTCACCTACATTCTTTCACTGTTTTTCACTGTGCAGGCTCCAGTTATTTTACACCCCGTCAGGTAAGCAAGCATTTCTACTCTCACTTCATCGGTTGCTTACTTCAGCATTAATATTTTCAATATGTTGTATACCAATCCAAACAAATCAGTACAGATCTGTTTCTCTCTCTGCTGTTAAACTCGCTGTTGTAAAAGCTTTAAGTGTAAATTTCCAGGTGAGACATTGTTTTAGTAAAAGATATCCTCTAAAATATCTAAAGAGTTTGAAGTAGTTGTTTAAGTACACTTCTTAATGTGTGACTGACGACTACATAAATTAAAAATTAAGTAAAAATATATAAATGATGGAAGGAAGAAAGAGGACAGAGGGGAAAGAGAAAGGAAGGAAAGAAGGATGGAAGAAAAAGGGGAGGGAAACAAGGAAGGGAGAAAGAAATAGAGGAAGCAAGAAAAGAAAGAAGGAGGGGAAGGGAGCAAGGAAGGAAGAAAGAAGGAATCAAGGAAGGAAGAGATAGAGGGGAAGGAAGCAAGGAAGGAAGAGATAAGGAAGGGAAGGAAGGAAGAAAAAAAGAAAGAAAGGAGAAAGTAAGAGGGGATGAAAGAAGGAGGAGAAGGGAGCAAGAAAGGAAGAAAGAAAGGAGAAAGTAAGAGGGGATGAAAGAAGGAGGAGAAGGGAGCAAGGAAGGCAGAAAGAAGGAGGGGAAGGAAGAGATAAAAAAGGAAAGAAAGAAAGAAAGAAAGAAAGAAAGAAAGAAAGAAAGAAAGCAAGAAAGAAACAAAGAAAGAAACAAAGAAAGAAAGAAAGAAAGAAAGAAAGAAAGAGGGGATGAAAGAAGGAGGAGAAGGAACGAAGAGATAAGGATGGGAAAGAAAGAAAGAAAAAGGGGAAGGAAGAAAGAAACGGGAAGGAAGCAAGGAAGGAAGAAAGAGGGGAAAAAGACAATAAGGAAAACAAAGAGGGGAGGGAAGCAAGGAAGGAAGAAAGAAAGAGGGCAAGAAAGCAGGAAGTAAGGAAGAAAGAAAGAGGGGAAAGAGGGGGATGAAAGGAAGGAAGCGAGAAAGAAAGAAAGAAAATGCAAGAGGGTAACAAACACAAAGGAAGGAAGGAAGGAAGGAAGGGTGGAAGAAAAAGGGGAAGGAAGCAAGGAAGGAAGAAAGAAAAAGAGGAAGGAAGCAAGAAAGGAAGAAAGAAAGAAAGGAGAAAGTAAGAGAGGATGAAAGAAGGAGGGGAAGGAAGCAAGGAAGGAAGAAAGAGGATGGGGAGGGAACCAAGGAAGGAAGAGATAAGGATGGGAAAGAAAGAAAGAAGGATGGGAAAGAAAGAAAGAAAGAAGGATGGGAAAGAAAGAAAGAAAGAAGGAGGGGAAAGAAAGAAAGAAAGAAAGACAGAAAGAAAGAAAGAAAGAAAGAAGAAAGAAAATGCAAGAGTGTAACAAACACAAAGGAAGGAAGGAAGGAAGGAAGGAAAGAAGACTGTAAATCGCTGTACAGTGAGGTAGAAGTCATTCACTCTCATCCTCTCTGTTGATGAAATGCAGGTTCTGTGTGTAAGAATCAATATTGAGGAGAGAGACCGTCACTTACAAACATCTCTTCATGTTTTCACTTCTTCTCATTTCATTATGTTTTTAGGCTCCATGTTGTCATGTCTGTATTTAATGCGTCTCTCTTGTTTAGTTCATACTTTTAGTGAAACAGGAAATCTCTGCCAGTTCTTTTCCGTGCAGTCTGGCTCTTTGATGAAGACTTTTTTCACATCCAGACTGTTGGAGAAAACACGCCAAGGCAATCAGAAAAGTGTTCTGTCATCAGTATGAAAAGCAGAGAGGCGTGCAGCAGGAGAGCTGCACTAAAAGAACCTGTGAGTGAATGTTGTTTACCTCTCTGTTTCATGTTTTCAAACCTTCCCTTTTCCAGCAGTTTGAACTTTTTCTCACTTTGACTTCCTGTGAACCTCCACATCTCTCTCTCTCTCTCTCTCTCGCCCTCTCACACAGATTACATAATGCCTCTCTGCCACCTGCTATTGTCCCTGCTGTAAGCCAATACAACACACTTCAGGCTAAATGATGCCTTTCCGGTCCATGCTGAGATTGTGCTGCTAATAACGCCCATCTGTCTGAGCAGCCCGTGAGGCAGACTGTGCATCTGCACCACCTCAGAGCCGTGCTGCCATGTTGTTTTCAGGTTGGTGTGTCACAGAGTAAGCGCAGCAGTGACAGCGATGTGAATCAACACTTAACCAGAGAGTTTACTGATAATGATTTCACCTGGGTGCTCGGCAATGGCTGAGAGGAGAGGCGTCAGAGCAAGGGTGATGTTTGAAGTGTCACTAAATAAAAAAAATAAAAAAACACTGCGAGAGGCACAATAAGGTTCCAATTTAGACTCTGACTTCCTCCAAACACTGCAGTGTGACTTCAACTTGCAGCATTTTTGTTCATCAGTGAACAAAGCTCAGTGTGGAAGCAGGGAAAGTTTTATATTTTTACAATTCTTAAATAAAATCCCTGACTGCTATTTCAGTCTCACCTGCTCTCACCTAAGGCAAACAACTCCTGCTAACAGAGAGGAACTTTGTGTTAAAGCTCAATTATTTTACTGTTTGTTTTCATCATTAGCATCTCATTTGTTGTATGTGGAGTTTGATGATCAAGAATACTTATCAATTTTATCATTGATGGGAAGTTTCTTTAGAATCAGGGATGTGACCTCGTGATCTCATGACATTAAATCTTGCAATATCAAAGTCACAATATTTCTCATCTAGGTCAAACTTTTAAGGCCACGACCCCAAAATATAGGTGCCAAACAAGCGGCAATCTCCGGTCTCGAACTATGGAGCCCATGCGGAAGTGTTATAAACTGCAATTCATCAAGAATCCGCTTGAGGCTGGCTGGATCAACACCAGAAACGGCATTAACAGTTCAGAAGATATTAAGATTACGAGTTTTTGCCCAAATAAGGACATGACTGACGTGACTCCCGGTCGGGAACACATAGCTGTTGGCTTGGAGGCTCAAACTACCTCACACTCTGCCTGGTTGAGTTCAGCATTTCCAATATGGCTGCCTCCGTCAATTGGCTTCAAAACAGCTATGAGGAACAGATAGGTGACATCACAGATACTACGTCCATTATTTATACAGTCTATGATGCCAAAGTCTTGTGACCCCCTCAAAGTGATTATATGTTGCTTCATATTTCACTTAGCTGGTTGGCAGAAATTTACCCTTCCTTCATTTACATGTGGCTGTGTTTCCTGTGCTGTTATGAATTAACCTGCTGCTACTGAGGCTTTTGTGAATTAACTGTTAAATAACCTGAACAGCCAAATTCCACCAGTCTGTCTCTGATCCGTCATGGCCCTGGATCTGATAGGTTTCTATTCTAGTCAGTGTGTTAACTTCCACTGGATCTGCTCTGTTGCGTTCTGGCAGGGTTAACAGGTCAGAGGAGTTCAGAGGACCATAAAGACAACATGGATGAGGAGAGGAGGAGTATATACATGACTCCAGCTGTCCAGAGGTCCTGCTGGCTGCTGTGTTCTAAAAACGCAACCCGTGCGCATTGATGGATGAGAGAGTACGGAGCTGGACCGCAGCAGATCGGAGACGGACCGGACACGGATCTGAATCTGAATCTGTTGGAAGTCCCAGCTAACCGAAGGAGTCATGCAAGGTTTTATTTAAAATGTAAGTACTATTTTTGTTTAAATGTTTTACAATAATGGATTTAAATTCTGGAAGACATCACTAGATCGCCCATTAGTGTCTCGCAACCTTCCCAGGGGGTCCAAAGCCACACTTTGGAAAACCTTGGTCTAGGTGATAAGGCAGCTATCTCAGCCTAATTTCCATACTGCTCTTGGCCCTCGCCAATTTTTGAACCATTTATTTCATGACTGAAGTTTTCCTAAATATATCGTCTCGTTTTGTTTCGTTCTAATGAACCCAATATCAAGTGTTGGAGCTATTTGTTTATTTTTTGTATTTAGTTGTTTATTTAGTTTGGAATTAATAAGTAGTATTAGTTGTTAGATTTATCTAAAACTTTTCTTTTTATAACTCAATAAAGTTAGGTTTTTGGGGTTATATTTTTTGTTAGTCATTTGTTTAGTATATTTAGATTTTTTGTATATTTAGTATTTCTTTTGTTTGTTTTTGTTTGTTTGGTAATCACGAACTGTGGGCACCTGAGGTTATTTAGGTAGGTAGGTGGCAGAAGGCCGGCATGCACCTGGGTGGGCCTATGGTTTTTTACCAGCGCAAGAGAGGCAGCAGGAGCCGTGATTTTCTTTGTTCCTTTTTGTTTGCTTGCTTCCATTAAAATAAACCATTGAGAACCGCTGAACTTCTGCATGGACATTAGACTTCTTTTGCCTGCGTACATCACATCCCCACGGTGCATCAGTGACCCTTTGATTAAGTTTAGTTAAAGTTTGAGTTTGATACTTTAATTATTCTTTGAGTTTTTTATGACAAATGGCCACTACATCAAGTATTGTCTCATCTTGTGAGTTCAGAGTTTCCTCATCCCCTACTGAAAATCAAAAACTATCACAACTTTAACTTGGGTAATGATGCCATTCTGATTATAGTTTTGAGCTTTCCTGAGCTACAGTACTTAAAAGTAACATCTAGCAACATAAGATTTCTCTCATAAAAGGTGAATGTTCCCTTTAAAATGCTCCTCGGTCTTCTTGAAGTGGTTTGGTCTAACAGCAAACTTCTATCTGCTGCTGAGTTTATGTAAAAAAATGTGTGGTGACTGGGAGCAGCCGCATGACTAATTTATTCCAACATCTCCATCGTTGGCACGCAACTGAGGATAAGAGGAGTCTTCCAGAAAAAGTTGCACATGACAACAGGAGCCTGAAAACACCTGCTGATAAGATTATAACGTAGGCACCATCAAATTGGCTACATTAGAAATTTCACTGATCGTCTATATTCCCCAGTCCCATCTGTGTAGTCTTCTTCAGAACTATAAGGAGTAGTGTGCACCTGGTATTTCAAATCCATTTTTATGTATGCATGTGGAGAATTCAAATGAAAACTGAGGAAGTCATTTGTCTGAATTACAAACAACTTGGATGCTTCTCTTCTTCTTTTGACAAGCAGAAGACTCGCAATAAAAAATAAATCGCCCAACAACTTGGAGCGAGGACAAGGAACGCTGCCAAAATGAGCCGAACAGCTCACAATTTAATTCAGTGTCATAATAACACATGTCAGGATGGCACCGGTAGTGGCAGCAGTGGTAGTGAGGGGGAATGAGTGTGCAGTGAGCTATGACCTAACAAGACTGATTTCAGAGCTTCAGGTAGACGCTGTTTCTAAGAAAGCCCCACAGCTCTTACACTCTTTTTTGGAAGCCTTGAATTTGTAATTATGGCAACACTTTTAAGAAGATGTTTTAATCTTGTTTCATCTTGGTAAGGGTCCCTCAGTGTAACAGATCAAAACAGACTGCAGGACATCGATAAGCCTGAATCACTTTTCACATCTGTACAAAGTAAGGACTTTAAAACCAGACCTGGCTGGTCGATGTCATCCCTTGTTCACAAAGTTAAAAGGTACCTTTGTCCAGCTGCAGACACAGCCTGCCAGCATGCAGGACAAAGACACTTAAAAGCTCATTTGTCCTGCCTCCCTCTGGCTCTGTAAAGGACTAATTGTGTAATTGTGCGGTGGTGTTAACTGCATGTTTTTAACTTGTACTGTCCACTGGACTTTTATCCATTGTAGTGTCTTATTTGTTGTTTGTATTGTTGGCCTGATGGATGGATGTTTTACTGCTGACTGCAAAACAAACTGCCACCCACAGGGATGATAAAGATTACCTGGTATCCTTTTATTTATGTGTTTGTGTGGGGTCATGTAAGTTTAGATCATGTTCATCTTTATATTCAAGCTTTAACAAACTGATGGCCCTGTCTTTCACCCAGAGCATGCTGGGATATGATCTCCCCCTGACTCTCCCACCTTAAAAGCACCTAAAATACATACAAGTCCTATTCCTGAAAAGGTTGGGACGTGAAGACCTTCAGTGTTATTATTTAATTAAAAATATATGCTTATAATAATATAAGCTGAGCCCCATATACAGAGGCTAACAAACAAATTCCACAGGTCTGTCTCTGATCAGTCAGGGCACCAGATCTGATAGGTTTCTATTCTAGTCAATGTGTTAACTTCTACTGGATCCACTCCATTGTGTACTGACTGCGTCTCAGATCCAGCACGCTGGAGTTCTCCGGATCAGATATGCAAGACTTCTATTTCTGCCGGATGCCGGAGCACGACGCATCAATCTCAACAGAGCTGATCGAGCGGAACAGGAAGTCAGGCACCAAAACAAAATGAAAACGTCCGGTTAATTTTCAGAATAAAACACTGTTATTGCCAGATAGTATTTCACTTAACTACAACTACAAACCATCATGATGAGCAGAACCAGGCCTGGAGTCAACAGGTCAGAGGTTTTCAGAGGACCGATAAAGACAACATGGATGAGGAGAGGAGGGGGAGGATATTCATTAAAGCAGTAATTACCGTGGGAAAACCTTGGTCACATGACTCCAGTTGTCTGGCGGTCCTGCTCCGTGCTTGGGGTGTAAACCAAGCAGCAACCTCCGCCCGTAAGAATTGAAGCCAATGAGGAAGTGTTAAAAACTGCAGTTCATCAAGTGTCCACTTGAGGCTGGCTCCGGCAGTACCGGTAACCACATACACACAAATTCAAAAAAGCCGATCTTTACAGCAGAAATGAAAATGTTTACAGCCTGGTACAAAAGACGAGTGTAGTCTGGATAGCTCATTTCTTGATCGGCACACACTGTATGGGGGGTGAATTTCAGCAATTTCATTAAGATTATGAGTTTTCTATTACGAGAGGCACAGCTGACTTAGGCGGGAACACTGTAGCTGTTGGCTAGGAGGCTCAAAGCCCGCCTCTTTACCTCACACTAGCTCGATAGAAGTAAGGTTGAGTTAAGCATTTCCAATATGGCTGCCACCGATGATTGGCTTCAAAAACAGCGCTTCAGAAACAGATGGGTGACGTCACAGACACTACATCAATTATTTATACAGTCTATGGTGTTAACGGACGAGAGAGCACGGAGCCTGACCGGACACAGATATGGTGGAAGCCCAATGTAACTTTCGTCATAGCAGTCACTGGTTCGACTCCTAGCCTGAATAACTCGTTGCATGTCTTCCCCTACTCTCTACTCCCCACATTTTCTGTCTTTCTTTGGCTTTCCTATCGATTAAAGGCGGAAATGCCCAAAAATATAACTTAAAAATGATAATATAAGCTCATTTAAAAAATGCTAGCAACACGTTTCAAAGACAGGGACAACAAAAGACTGGGAAAGTTGGGTAATGCTAAAAACAACACCTGGAGAAACATCTCCAAAATAATGACGTTAGCGTTCATCAGTAATATAACTTTTGCATGTAAAGATGGGAAGTGGTTCGACACTCTGTGAGAGACTGCGTGAGCAAACAATTCAACACTTCAGTGAAAAAATCCTCTGAAGATTTTACTTGTTGAAAAACATCCCTCAACAGGAAACCCAAAACATCAATTTAGCAGTAAATCCTCGGGTCATTCAGAGTTGAAATGAATCCAAATAGAAAACATTCCCTCCGTCTAACACAGTCTCATTATTTGCAGGTTTGGAGGTTCCCAGGCTCTCGTTAAGTAGCTTAACGAGTTTGCTGTGAAACAGGAGAACAAGAGAAGATCCTATTATTATATTTACCTGATTTTAAATGCTGCAATTATCACCCGCACAACCTTGTTAACATTTCAATTAACTTTTACCCCCTGGTTAATGTTTAAAATGGCTCCAATCAAAGAAGTTACATAACTAGTACCAAGCTCAATATCCAGCATCAGTCAGGACAGCTATCAGCCTCCACAGACCGGGGACTGATATTCAAACTGACTTTCAAACCAAGCCTCTTACTCTGATCTCTCACTTTCTCACCCTCTAGATTTATTTCTTTAAGCGCACTGACTTTCCATATATGTGCAAAATGTGTCCAAAAAGAGGACCCTAAAGACAGCTGTTTATCACAGTTGGTTGTGGCATATCACAGATGGTGTAAGTTAAAGAAAAACAAGGTAAAGTAGCACAAGCGTTGTCACTGCATCTAGGTCAGAAGTGTACGATATCCTCCTGCCGATATGTACTTTTCACAGCTGTGCTTTAGATGAGAGCTAGTTGTAGTAGCAGGAGCAACTCTACTTTAACGTACACCTCCAAGCACTGCCATATGGGAAAATACATATACACCTTCTGTTTTTCTGCATTAGCAATCATCAGGGTTATCACCTCGTGTAGCACAACACATGCACTTATGGGCATACATAAGAGGAAAAGAAACACAGGAGAAGAAAAAAAAAAGGAAAAAAGGACAGATGGATGCAGAGCGGGAGAACTAGGGAGAGAGAAAATAAGAATGTGACACTAAAAAGAGTGGGGGAAAAAAAAGATGAGAAATGATGCAGGGAAAGGGGAGTGGTAGCAGAGGTATGCATCTATAGTTTCTTTTACCTGACAAGGAATCAGAAGACATGCTCTCCTGCTGCTGCATCTTGACTGTTGGCTCCACTGTGAGGCTCTGCGTGTGTGTGTGTGCGTCCACGAGCTACAGGGAGTGAGCGCCAGCAGCACGCCTCACTGTGTGTTGTGATGACGGAATCGGCGTAGCAGCTCAGGGGAGTGAGCGAGCGAGCGAGCAACAGAGCCAGGAGGAGGGTACGGGGAGAAGGAGGAATGAGCTTCTTTAAAACCTCGCCAAGTGCCTCCAATCTCATCCCCAATTCCTCTCATTCTGATTTCTCTGTGAGCGTTCACGCACACAGCACATGCGGTGCAGATGGAGATTTATGAGGTGCACACAGGGAGGCAGGGAGGAGGGAGGAGCTCGAGGAGGGGAGGGATCCATGGAGGTTGAAGAAGAGGAGGTGCTGAGGAGAGAAAGAAAGCAATCACCTTTAGTGTTGGCTTACTCATTCAGGCACTGAGCCATTACTCTTCCCTCCCCTACACGTAACCTTGCAACACACAACATTCAGGCAATTCAAGGCTTGCATGATCCACAACATCTGTTTGGATGTGAAGGATCTGATCTTGAGGAGATGTACTGGCTTAAGTGGAAAAATGCGACCACATACATGAGAAGGGATGAGACTGAATCTTGGAAGGTGTACTGGAATATCCGATTCCAGGACTGTGTAATTATGCATGTCATTATGTAATCCTGGGAACTTTTTAATTACCTTCTTCCCCCATTGGTTTAAATGAAAAGCACCACTGACTATTGAAGATACTGTGACATTACCATTGGTTCCATTTGTTAGCAATGAGTCTGGATTGTGTTTTCATCTGGATTTTTTGGATCCAGATGTGAATTCATCTGGACAAATGAGTGGCTACCAATCAAATTGAAGTCACAAGCAGCACATGCCTTAAAATAAATGACATTCTTTGTCATCAATTAAACTATTTTTGGCTGGTAATTCAGCTATTTACAAACGATTGTTTATCAGAAGACATGGAAATAGCAATTGAGACCATAAAGTTATGTATAGTGGGGTAATAAAGAAATAGTACTGAACATTACAACAAAATGTAGCTTTAGAGGTGGAATAGCCTTCACTTCTAAAAACATGAAGCTTCTTACACAAGGCAAGGCAAGGCAGCTTTATTTGTATAGCGCATTTCATACACAAGGGCAACTCAATGTGCTTTACATTAAAACAATAAAAGCATTGGAGACATTCAGACAGGCATAAAAGAACATAATTAAAATGACAAATATAATAAAACAGATAAGAAAAGGAAAATTAGAAATATATTAAAAATGACATTAAAATTTCAATTTAAAGTGGGTTAAAATGAGCTAAGATAGGAAGGCAGTGGCAAATATAAAGTCTTAGTCATTGATTTAAAAGAAGGTGAGAGTTGGAGCACAACTCAACTCTCAACAGACACTTCCCAGCCCCCCACACTGATGTTTATACTGTTATGTATATTATTTTTCAATATCTTTCTAATGTATCCTATTGTACATTTTATACAGTTTATTTGTGTATATTTTTAGAGTTTTAAGTTAAATTCTATTGTTTATTTTCTTATAGTTAAATACTTTACTTTAGACCATTTCTTTTTTAGGCATCTGGAGGACTGCTCCTTACAAATTTCACTGTTAAACTGTAACAAGGACAATAAAGATATCTTATCTTAGTTGTTGATATAAAGTTGAACAGTACATGCTACGGCTATAGCTTGCTAAAAGACAGTGAAAGACATCATTTTCATAGTGAAAACGTTATATACTTTAATACAAGTCCAAAGCATAAACCATCCTAAATAAACACATTGGAGGAAAACACTGAACGAGCTTAAAAAATTGGTGTTTTGAGCGTGCAACCTATAAATTCGTGCTAGTTTACAAGGTGTTCTATCGAAAAGTACTACCTATCGAGATGTGCTACGAGCGTCTCTACTAAATCTGCGCGTGCGCACAACAACAAACCTCTGCGCTAGTGCAAAGAACAACGCGACTAAGCTTTATAGTGTTTTGAAAAGTGTGTAATAGAGCATCATAATATTCTTCCCCTACTCTCACTGCGCAAATAAAGGGAGTAATATAAAGGTGGTCCATGCTGTTGATTCATGCTTTCAAAGCATTTTTCCACTGAGCAGCACATCTGGACAGAACACTGGCTTAGATAAATACTAGTTTAACTTTACTCACCGGAGAGAAGCTGCAGCACGGACTTCTTGAATGGTCTGTTAGTGCAACAAGTGGCACAGCAACCTCCGTTGTTTCTGATATTTCATGAGAAATTCATTGGAAGACACCAACATGTTGTGCAGGTCAGAGGCTAAGTTCAGTGGTTTTAATTAGCTAATTGACACCTGGTTGTGAACAGCTGACGGAAGTCACCTGTCACGCAAAGGCCACGCCCCTTCTACTCATTGTACTTAGTGCAGAAATAATTGTAATTGTTGGTAAAATAAAAATAGCTATGAAGTTTATTATTGTAAAAAAAAAATGTATTTATTTATTAGTCAAATAAAATAGATATGAAGATTATTATTGCAAAAATAATCGTAATTATTTGCAAGAGAAAAATAGCTGTGAAGATTATTATTGCATTAATAATTGAAATTACTGATAAAATAAAAATAGCTATGAAGATTATTATTGCAAAAATAATTGTAAATATTGGTAAAATTAAAAAAAGATATGAAGACATACTTATTTTTAATAGGTCATATTTAATTCTGCTGTAAAGTTGGGCATTTTAATTTATTTATTAGGAATAGAACATACACAATGTAAATCGGGCGTCCCTTGATAGGACAAAGGATGCATCATAAAGTTAAGAATTTGGTTGGTCAGTTGTATTCTCCACTTGGTATGAATAAACTATTTATCTTTTTCAAAAGTTCATTTGCAAAAACAATTAACTCACTTTTGAAAAACTAAAAAAAAAGTTGCAAAAAACATATTTTTCCTATTACTAGCTTCTGGTAGTATCGGTCAACTGAGGTTAGGTGGCTTTGACTAAGTCAAAATGACCTTACTAATCAGAGGTATCTTGAAAATGTAACTATATTAGGAATCTATATCAAATAGAAATATGTTTTTTGAAAATTTATAAAAACTGAGTAATCTGTTTTTGCAAATGAACTCTTCTTTTGCTACTATGTGCTGTTTCAGTGCTAATTGTATGCAATATTTGTCTATCATTCAGGCCATTAAATCTTAGTTGTGCACCATGTGTGGAGGAAACTCTACAGCAGAACCTCTACCCCTGCAGGAGGCCTTAACCTGTCTTCTTTGGCAGGTAAGATCTAACAATGTCTGTCAACGTTGCTGCCTCAAGACACGTTGATCCAGTCTGTGTTAAATATGAAAACTCATTATCAACCTACTTAAAAATGCCATCTCGGTCCACCGTGAGGGCATAGTCTCTGCGAGATTACATCTTTTGTAAAGCAAAACTTAAACGAAGTTGAAAATATGTAATTTTATTCTAAAATATGCATTCAGATTAAAAAGTATATCAACTGCCCTTGGATGAAACTCCTCCATGCTGAATAATCAGGTTACATGTCCTCAGGAGAGAGCCGTTTTCCTCATGCAGTAGCTGGCCAGGACTTTCCTCCATATGCATTAATAAACCATCTGAAATATTCCTCCTACCTACAATGTATTCACCCTGCTCCACCCACTTTACAGAATGTGCCACTGAAACAGGAGTGCGCTTGCACCTGTGATCACCAAGAACTGCAAAACCAGTCAACCACCACCTCAGTTGACTGCAAGTGACTGCAATTACAGCAATGCACTGTGCATTTCTACTCCAGATGTCTGAAGTGAAGAAGTAGAAGACATTAAAGGTGGATTTTGTTAGTGTCACTGCAGTAGAACCTGTGACACATTCTTTTATTTATTTTAAGAGATGGAAAATCTCATCTTTCATGGTTTCCTATTTTTGAAATCTTGGTCATTCATTGGAAATAATTAGCAGTCAGACTAATTGTCATTTCAACAACTTGTGTGGATATAAACAGATTTATCTTCATTAAAAACATGAAGGTAAAAGAAAAGATACCCCTAACCTGATTTTCCTTCATTTTGTTTATCAGCTTCCTCAAGATAAACTGAAACTGTGTCACAGCTTGTACAGACACTGTGTTGTAGCCTAGTTTTTCAAAAGATTTAGTGCTACTGTCTTCATGGGAAAAGGAGAAAATGGGATCAGTTGCATAACCGGAATCAAAATTTAAATGACTTCTCAGACAAACACAGAGCAAAAACTCATTTGCACAAACATTCTGTTGTACATAAATTATAAAAGCATCAAACTTTTTAATGTCGGTCAGACTTATTGACCAGCCTCTTTAAAGCTGATTCACTTTCTGTAAGCACCAACTGTCTGTATTATATGCAGATGGTGCTATGGTGATCTTAGGGAGTTAACAGAAGCTCAAAAAGTCTTTTTTTAAACTCTCAAGAGAACAGTAGACCTTTAACTTAGATGTAGATGCCATGTGACAGGCTGGCTCAGGAAGTTGAAGAACATTATTTGAGAACCTAACCTGTTTCCCATGGAATAAACCTGGACTGGAGTAATGTAACTAGTATTTATTTTTTCTTTTTATACAAGTTTTTATTGATTTTATCACATGAAACATAGAACAATAGAAATGATACAGACATAAAGACGATAAAGCTAATTTTTGGGAGAAAGAATCCTTTCTGGAAAAAGGTAAAAATAAAAACAGACCCCAATATATATATATACAGTATATATAAAAAAACAGACCAAAATACCCCCCAAAATATAAAAAATAAAAACAGCCCAAAAATACTCCCCAGAAATAAAAAAAATAAAAAACAGACCAAAAATGACCCTGAAAAGTAAAAAAAATAAAAAATAAGAAAAAAACTAAAACACCCCCTAAAAAAATAAATAAAAACAGATCAAAAATTACCCCCAAAATAAGAAAAAAATAACAGACCAAAAATACCACCCGAAAAACAAAAATAAAAACTACCATCCAAAAAATAAAAAAATAAAAAATAACCACATACCAAAAAAAGAGAAAACAAAACACCCAAACAATATAGTAAAACAAATGAATTTTAAAAGGCAGCCTCAAAATAATTCATCCATATATGTATGTCCCGGCAGTCTAATATGTCATACTTTTGTAATTACAATTAAATGCATACATTCCCTGACAGTATAAACTGACCCCAGGTAGATAAGTCCTGCTCAATAGTACACTGTACCCTCTCTTGCATGTTCCACTACCAACATAAGTCAAAAAGGCTTTCCATATTTGGCTAGTTTTGCTTTGTAGGTTATTTAGTCAGGCAATTGTGCTTTCTAACACAGCAGTTTCTGCCATGAGTCTAAATCATTCTTTAAACTCTAGAGTAACATTTGATAACACTACAGGCTCTTAAATTTGTAAAAGCAACACAGTGCAGTCTAAAGGGATGGTTGTTGTGTACTGGAAGGATGTGATGTTCTGAAATGGCATAATTTGGATTGTAAAAAGTAGTTTAACTATTTCTTATTGTTACTATAAATAGATCATAGATATCTTGCACTTCGGATTAGTATACCTTGACTGTTGTATGGACATTGTACCTGCAGCAACCCATGAAAGCCTTAAGTTGCTTGATGCACAGTGCTGGACCACTTTTCATTGTCATTGACAAAACTGCAGTGATGCCTTTCCATCACCAACAAGTCTATTGTCGACACATCAATCCCTCTGTGTATCAGATAGCTATCTGTGTGTGTGTGTGTGTGTGTGTGTGAGCGTGTGTGTGTTATTATCCTCAGTTTATTGAATTGCTCAGTGGGAGCATGTTATCAGTGTCGGCTTCTTGCAGCTTATTCTTAATTATCCTCTTCCTAACTCTCTAACCCACAGAGAATTTAATGACTCACGGGAAGAAAAAGAGCCCGCCATATGTTTCTGTGTTTACAGAAGTGGGATTATTTTCATGAGGAAATGTATGGTATGTCTTTAATTACCTCAGCCTGTGAGGCTTTGATTGAACGCAGTGCAGAGGAAGTCTTAAAGCAGAGAATGAGATTTAGTTGAAACAATTAAAAGACTTGACGCATAAGTTGTCTGATTATTTCAAAAGTGAAAGCTAATTATGTATTTGACGTAAAGCTGCTGGTGTTAATTGAGGTTGTGCTTTGAAGTAATACCAATATATGGACAACACACATTACACTCTTTCTCTTTTCTTCTTTATCTTCAGCTTATAACGCCTGGACTGATTTCATATTCAGAAAAGGCTGAGTTGGATTTCATATTCAGTGAAGGAGGAAGGCTGCTGAAAAAAATACATCAAAAACATCTTCTCTCTGTGAGGGAGAAGTGGTGGCATGCCAGATTTGGGAATGTTTGGGTTTTATTGAAACATCTGCCAAAAAAAAACTGTGAGAAAAAGATAGTAGACCTGCATCAACTCAGTGTGATTTTATATGAATATGTTTACAGTTACATGTGGTTTTGTGCATTGAAATACCACCATCTAGTGGTCATTTAACCACACTGCATTATACTTTTTATTTTTTCTGCAAATGTGTGTTTTATTCAAACCAAGCTCATGTATATAAACTGTACATACACATTCAATTCAACAAATGCATTAAAAGGAAAAGACACCCACACACTCACTCACTCCCACATAAACACACTCACTCACTCTCTCACTGCCCACATGTCCTGATCTCCTGGCTTGATGTGGAGGATTATTTTGGCTCCACAGACACAACAGCCAACTCAACTGTGTCTGCATTTTTTTTTGTCGAGTGAGGCCTCATGCCGGAAACACGCTCTGCAGACGGAGGCTTAGTGTGTGTTTTTGTAGAGGGAGGTAAGCGTGCATGGCTGTCTGATTGGTGTTATCCCAAATGCGACACAGTGTAACCGGAATTTTAAAGCCCTTGGAAATTGTGACGACGGAAAAAAACATAAAACAAAAGAAAATACACAATTTTGATCAATGCATACTTGAAACAGAAGGAATCCAGGTAACTACAGAATGACAGACACAGTCAGCATCTGTTCTCTAAGATACAAACAAAACATTTTATGCTTGTTAGATAAAAACACAGAGGAGAGATGGGGCAAAGGTTGGCTGTTAAGAAGTATCCTCAGTGGATTCATGTAGCCGTATTTGCATATACAAAAACATGTTACAAAACGCTGGAACAGTCCAAGCTCTGAGATTCAGCAGTATTACTCTCTCTCCTGTACTTACAGTGAGAAAATCAAACAGTTGTGTTGCTTACAGAGATTTCTGTACCAACACAGGAACTCTCCTCCAGCCTAACAGATCAATAATAATCTATTGAACTGAAGTTCAATCAGTATCGCTGATTAAGTTGAATACCATTGCATGACAATGACTTAAAAGTTCTCACCATGTTCAGCCCTACTTTACCTCGACCCTCAAACGGCTTCCCAGACTGATGTCATCTTAAATAAATACAAAGGTTAAAAGCTGAACTGGAGTGACAGGATTCTAATCCTGAAATATTATTGCTGCAACAGGATAGTGTTATGCTGTGCAAAAATGCATAAGTATTATGCATATTGAGGGGTGGGCATTGAATGTATTATGCAGAGAAGTGATAGTACTTTCAAGTCCATTATTGGAAACATTAGACCGTATTATCTCACCCATACTGTGGGGGCTTTCTTAAGTCCTTTAAATTTTCAAGCAGCTATGTTTGTTCGTCCTGTTACGGTCACTTCCCTTGACTTTGAATTGACCTGTCACATGCAACAACTTATTAGGGGTGTTCTGTTAAAAAACGTTAGCTGCAATCTGTGAGGCAGTGAGAAGCAACTGATTCCTGTAGCTGTGGTACAAATCAAATCAACACAGTACATAGTAGAATGCACAGTTAAAAGGTCAGAGCCCAAACGGGTCTAGATGTATTCAGCTTTTCAATCCAACTCGGTGTAAAGCTTTCAAACATGCTGTCCTCAGCGTCCTTATTCACCTGCAGTCCAGGTAATCACTGTCTTTGTTTTTTGATGACGGATCAGTCATCAGGAATGGCTTCATCCATCCACTTCATGTAAGCCAGACTGCCGTCCTCCACCGGGAAGCTGAGGACTTCTGGGTTTGCGTAGGGATGAACTGACCTTGAGGGGACAAACATGGTCACAAGACAGAAAGGTGTTAAAGAAACTAAAGGAAAACTAAGACAATAAGAGAAGGGATGTAAGTATTGCAACCTTAATTCCAAAAAATGCTTGGTAATGCTGTTTAAGAGGTTGATAAAACAGGTGGCTACAATAAGATTTAGTAAAAAAAGTAGAGGCAAATGTGAAACCCTTCAACCCTTACTTCAAAGAGTTGGAGCTGACTCACTGGAAGGCAGATTTCTCAATGCCGCCGCCTCATGTTTCCAAGTTTGGACTCAAGGGAGAGTAAACAGAACTTTAAGGTCTCAGTGGTTCGAAAAGAGCAGAACATCAGGCATGTATGTTTGCCCTATGCTACAGGGGACTGCCTTTGGGTTTTCTTTGTTATCTCAAGTAGAGAAAATAAAAGCTAAGCAGAAAATCAGGCAGTATAGCCATGGAACAGAAAGCACAGCCGTTAGAAGTTACTTCTTATTCTAATTATGTTCAACTAAGACTTCCTTTCTAAGTGTTTCACTTCAACACGTAATGACTGTCTTTTCTAAAGCTTTCACCTCTGTTGTTTATAGTAATGCTTTCCAGTACACTTAAAGAAAAAAGGTTCTACTACTGTTTCCAAAAAGTGCTTTAAAATGCATCTCAGCACAATAACGGTAAGATTGCGATGAAGCTTGTCCTCATCCGGTGTTCTGACAATCCATTGCCTCTGTGTAATGTAAGTGATGCCATTTTTAATACCTTGGCACAATGTCAAGTCTAATAGACTGATGCTTTAAATAGCCAAATGAGAAGATGATTAACTCCATATGGTTGTCTTAGTTATGACAAGTGTTGTATACCGTTTGATTTTGCATCTGGCATTCCAACTGTGAGAATGTAATTACAGATATAACAGGATGTCTTCCAGCTCCTGCAGCCGAATTTAATTTAAAAAATACCACAGCTATATTCATGGATTAATTTAAAAAACGTTTTTTAGCATGTATCTTATAAACTCAAACCTCTAAAAATCTAATTCAAGTTGAAGCATATCAATTCTATTTAAACTCTTTTTGCAAGATCCTGCGAAATGCTATGTAAGATCTTGAGAAACTTGGAAGATGCTAAAAACCTTATGCAAGACCCTGACAGATGAGAGCTGTCAGGGTCTTATGAGATCTGAGAAACGTTTGAAAAATCCAGAGACACTCTTGTAAGATCCTGAAAAACTGGTGAGATCTTAAGAAATGTGAAACATGCTGATAATATTTTGAAGATCCTGAGACACTTCAGAAAAATCCAGATAAACTTTTGCAGGATACTGAGAAATTTGGAAGATGCTGAGAGTGTTTTGCAAGATCTTAAGAGACTTTTGTGAGACACTGAGAAACTTTGCAAGATCCTGAGAAATGTGAAAGATGCTGATAATATTTTGCAAGATCCTGAGACACTTTTGAATGATCATGGCAGAACTGTTATGAGATCTGAGAAACTTAAGAAAAATACAAAGGAAGTTTTACAAGATCCTGAGAAACTTTTGTGAGATCCTTATAAACATTTGCAAGATCAATAGAAATTTGGAATATGTTGAGAAACGTTTGCAAGATGCTGAGGAGGTTTTGCAGGATCGTGAGAAACTTTTGCACGATCCTGACAGAACTATTATGAGTTCTAAGAAACTTCAGTAAATACAGAGAAAGTTTGCAAGATCATAAGAAGTTTGTAAGATGCTGAGAAAGTTTTGCAAGATCCTAAGATACTTTTGCAAGACCCTGAAAAACTTCTATGAGATCCTTCCAAACATTTGCATGATCATGAGATATTTGGAAGATGTTGAGAAACTTTGTAAGATGCTGAGGAAGTCTTGCAGGATCTTGGGAAACTTTTGCACAATCCTGACAGAACTATTATGAGTTCTAAGAAACTTAAGTAAATACAGAGAAAGTTTGCAAGATCATAAGAAGTTTGTAAGATGCAGAGAAAGTTTTGCAAGATCCTAAGATACTTTTGCAAGACCCTGAAAAACTTCTATGAGATCCTTCCAAACATTTGCATGATCATGAGATATTTGGAAGATGTTGAGAAACTTTTGTAAGATGCTGAGGAAGTTTTGCAGGATCTTGGGAAACTTTTTCATTATCCTGACAGAACTGTTATGAGATCTGAAAAACGTCTGAAAAATCCAGAGATGCTTCCGCAAGATCCTGAGAAATTTGGAAGATGCTGAGAAAGTCTTGCAAGATCCTAATAGACTTTTGTGAGGTCCTGAGACACATTTACAAGATTTTGACAGAACTTTTATCAGATCTGATTAACTTTTGATAAACCCAAAGAAAATTTGCAAGATACTGAGAAAACCATGTAATAACCTAAGAAATATTTGCAACATTGTGAAATGTGGAAGATGTTGAGGCACTTTTGCAAGATGCTGAGGAAGTTTTGTAAGATCTCACTAATTTAATTGAATTTCTACTGTATGTCACAGGTACTGGAAACTTGTTCTCCCCAAACTAATTGCTGCAGTGTAATTAAGTTGAGCCCACTCATGTATGAAATGATCTGTTGACGACCCCTGCTCACTTGAGTCCCAGCTGCCAGCGCATAGAAGCCACTGAAAGTTGTCCAGCTTGGACGACGGCCCACGCTGATGAAAATCAGGTCGTAGTTCTCTGTCTACCTTATCATGGTTGAATAGAAGCGTCCGTTCTGTACAAGCAGTGCTCTGCTGATGAGTTATTGACCTGGTGCCTGCCTTTGTTGAACAGTGCAGCTGTATTTTGAATGCTCTACTTATTCAGCTAAATAATGAAGTAGTGAAATTTTAAGTACTCAACAGGGCCCAAATTGAAAACAACTACCATGAAGCTTTAATGCACTTCTACAGTAAAGTAGGCAAAGCTGAAGCAGTAAAATACATTAAAACTGTAATTGTGTGTTCACAACAATCTGAAACAAACATGATATAAAGCAAGCTCTCACCTCACATAGTCTATGACCTGCTGGATTCTAGAGGTCTTTGTTTTCACCAGCTGCAACAACAACAACAGAGGCATCAGTCAATACATATATATATAAAGTCAATGGTCAAAACACAGTGCAGATGGTTCAGAAGCAATTTGAGCAACATTGAAATGGCGATATAAGATGTGTTTCCTGCTGAAAGTGCGACCCTGATTGGTTTTGAATCTGGGCTTTGGCCAGCAGCAGCGCTCCCCTCATTCCAGTATGGCGCACCACCACTGAATCTTTTAAAGGGATATTTCATTTTTTTTAAGTGGGGTTGTATATGTTTTATGTCACTAGTAATTTCACTAGCCACAACGGATGTTGGTCAGCTCAGCCCCTTTAAAGAGAAACCGCAAGGAGAAACAGCACGCAAGCTAGGCTACAGTTTCCAGCAGAGGGGGTCAGTCCTGCCACGTGATTTAGCTAACTTTGAAAGATTCCAACCTGAGCACTCATCTTGGTTTAAGTGTACGCTCTACGAGGGATTTTTTCAGCACTTCACTTTGCCACCAGAAAGAACTTTTTTTTTTGCACAATACAGATGTGCTCTTTCACCTGCAGCGCACTGACACGGGACTTCCACCAGATCCGTTTTCGATCTGCTGCGGTCTGGCTCCGTGCTCTCTCGTCCATCAACACCCACCAATTGTTTTTTCAGAACGCAGCACAGAGCAGGACCGCCGGACATCTGGAGTCATGTGACCGAGGTTTTCCCGCTGTAAATACTGAATCAAGGATTATCCTGCTCCTCTCCTCATCCATGTTGTCTTTGTCAGCCTCTGAAAACCTCTGACTTGATGACTCCAGACCTGCCTCCATTCAATATGACATTTTGTTGTGATAATTAAGTTAAAAACGATCTACCACTAACACAGTGTGTTTTATTCTGAAGATTAATCAGAGGTTTTAATTTTGTTTTGTTGCGTGACTTCCTGTCCCACTCCATCTGCTCTGTCCTGAATTGATGCGTCATGCTCCGGCATCCAGCAAAAATAGAAGTCTTGCATATCTGATCTGTTGCATTCGGACCTGCTGGATCAGACGCAGCCAGAACGCAACGGAGCGGATCCAGTGGAAGTTAACACATTGACTAGAATAGAAACCTATCAGATCTGGTGCCGTGACGGATCGGAGACTGATCAGACACGGATCTGGTGGAATTTGGCCATGTGTCCTTCAAAATTGGTTAAATTACATGACAGAACTGACCCATCTGCTGAAAACTGTAGCCTAGCTTGCTTGCTGTTTCTCCCTGGAGTTTCTCATTAAATGGGCCGAGCTGACCGGCATCCGTTGCGGCTAGTGCAATTACTAGTGACATAAAACACCACTCCAAAAAAAAATGAAATACCCCTTTAAGTGGCTTATCTTACACTTCTGCGTACCACTGAAACATGACTGTTGGCTTAATAATGATCCCGGTGTGACTTTCCCACCATGCTTACCATCAGAATCTCACTTGCATCCTGGATTTCACCTTTCCAGTAATACCTGAAGAACCATAAAGCAGAAGAAATTACAACTGTAGTGTTTCCTAAACACATATGAAGGCGTGTAAATCAGCAAGGATTGAATGGTACCACAAATAAAGTCAATAAAGGCTATCATGAAAACTGCAATTTCCTTAAGAGCACAAAATCAAACATAGCCAAACTGACTATTATTGGCTGCAGTGATTTACATGAATACCATCAAGTTGTGCCTTAGAGGCTTTTATGGTATTATAAGCAATTACTTTAAATATAGTGATATGAAATACAGCAAAACACAAACTAAGAGCCCATATTGAAGCATTTGTCAAAATAACTACTGCAGTATGGGGCTGAATTAGCCTGGATCTAACTGGAACACATTTATTATGAATCTGAAACCCCCTCCACCTCTTGCACCAACACCCTCACCCCCTAAACTAACCCAAACACGTCCTCTATTTATAGTCTAAAACCTGTGTTTGGTATACATGTTTTAACACTGCCTCTTCTATTCAGCAGCCCTCCGTCCTCTACGCCCTGAGTTTTTTCCCTTCCCTTTGTGGTTATGCATTAACAGGAACGCTCACCCATGCATACAAACATATGGGCCCTCTGAATGCTGTCACTCAGGTTCTAGTGATGGGAAAACTGATAAAAGCATTCAAGTACAGCCCATTCATACGCGGTTGCCTTGGAAATATGCGTTTTAGCAAAGATAGAAACGTGTGTGTGGATTTTAGCAACTTTTTAACTGATCTAAGGTTTTGTGATAAGAAGCAAAGTTGACTCAAGGTAAGGGGTAAAATATAATTTACATTGTGGACGTCCTGCTGAGAATGTTAACACTGGCTGCAAGCCGCCTCTCCATGATTGCCCTGGAAGAAAGACGGGAGAGGTAGGGAGCGTGGATGGAAGCAGAGAGGGAAGGTATGGAAAGAGAGGAAAGAAAAATTAAACACTTACAAGCCACCAGCTGTTTATCAATTACAGCGTGAAACTGAGCCCTTCATCGTGGAGCTCTTCAGGAAGCCTGCAGGAAAATACTCTCATGCTGTTAATTCAGAGAAGATGATAAACTTTGCTTTCTGCTTCTGCTTGCATGATATTAAAGTTCATTACCAGCTCAGCTGTGCCCTCTCCTCTAGCCAGTGTCTCTGAAGGAGGTGATTTACATATCTGGCATCCACACTTTGGCTTCTCTTTGTTGGACACTCAGTTAATAGAGCTCATTTACATGCAGCTAGACTGCAAACAAAGAAGATGAGAGTGCAAACACTGCCATCCACTCTTTGTCAGTTTCACAAGATTGTATCTTTGACTCTCTTACAGAAATGTGAAAGTTACGCCTGACTGACTGACTGTAAAGTGTTTGAACTGCTCTATCATATTTCAAACTTGAACCCAAAATAACAAGAATTCTGAGTAAGAGTCTGCATTGTGTTTTTTATTATTAGGAAAATATACGCGTTTGCTTTTCTCCAGGAGTTAAATGAGAAGACTAACACCACTCATGTCTGTTTGGTAAACATGAAGCTGCAGGAGCCAGTAGTTTGGTTGGCCTAGCTTATTTCCCGGCTATGTTAGATGCTTGGTTCTGATTGGTCAAAACTCCAAAGCAATGATGTGTTTTTTCTGGGCAGCCAAGTTTTGTCAGAGACAACCTGATACCACACGCCAAATCAAATCAATCTGCTGAGAGGAGTCTGGCACGTTCACCTCTGCCTGCTTAGCATTCTGATCAGATAAATATCAAGAGATTTTTTTTAAAGATATTTTAGGGGGGCATTTTGGCCTTTATTGATAGGACTGCGGAAGAGAGAAAGGAAATGTTGGGAATATAGAGAGTGGGGGAAGATGAGCAGCAAATGACCATCGCCTGGGATCAAACTGGCGATCACTGCAACAAAGCCCACAGCCTCTGTACATGGGGCGCACACTTAAACCCACAGACTGTATAAATAATGGACGTATGTCCGTGATGTCACCCATCTGTTCCTGAAGCCCTGTTTTGAAGCCATTCGTCAGCGGTTGCCATATTGGAAATGCTGAACACAACCAAAACTTGTAATCTTAATATCTTCTGAACCGTCACATTAGGAAAAAAAATTCCATTTCATGTGAGCCGATGGAGAAATTAGCTCTTCATACCGAAGCAGTGTTTTGAACCAGGCTGTAAACATGTTTATTATTGCTGCAAAGATCGTCTTTTCAGAATTGGTGTGTATGTGGTTGCCGAAGTTTCTGCAGCTAGCTTCAAGTGGACGCTCGATGAACTACAGTTTCATAACATTTCCGCATGGGCTTCATATTTTGAGACCGGAGATTGCCACTTGCTTAAACCGCTAGGCTAACAGCACCCCCATGAGGAGAATTTTCTTTTTAATTAACTTGAATGTATTTGAGGAGCTTAAAACTTTGCAGAATGTTACAGAACACATAGGAAAAGTGTAAATACATATGTCCAAGATGCATGGTTGATAATCCAGAATACCTTTACACCTTTTTTTCAATAATAAGTAGTTATGTTATGTTCAAAGTGGTAGAATTCAAAACTTAGCCTTAGTCTCACGCTACCTTGATTTTCCATATTTTTGTCATTCATCAGTCAGGAAGCTGGAAAATGTTAAAGCTCTATCAATTTCCCTATATGTAAAGGCTACAAACTGCACCCAGTAGAACAATAACATCCCTGTCATAACAACATGGTAGTTCTCCTGCCTGAGGGAAAGCTGCCATGAAACATGGGGACAGAGAGTAACGTATTAAACCACATGTTGGCTCTACTACTTATTATTCAAACAAGATACAGAAGAAGAGTTAATAAGTAAGCCCTGGGGCTACTATTTTTATTTCTAACCTTTGGGCGAGTTTTCTGCCTGATTCCAGTACTGGGCTAACAAAGATAACAGATTCCCAGCTCCATAATAAATGCATGAAGAGCTTTATTACTCTTCTTGTTGTTAATGGAAAACACACACACACATGTGCTTATTTCCCTTATTGTTGAACTCCTTTTAAAATACATTTAGGCTAAATCTGTGTTATAAACTTAATGTGTATTTGGCTTGATTCATTCCCTGTGGGCCTGACAGGGAGTGATTTGACTGACAGGTGGCCTTTTGGATGCTATATGAGTCTGTTTCGTTATGAACTCCTGATATGAGCACTATAAGGAGCTATAGTGAAAGCAGTGCTGCTACAGTAGTGTGGAGTAGACCACAACATTTACCTCCCTATGTCCTTCGCTGCCTGTTCGTTGGGACTGTTGATGAGAAGAAGAGAGTGGTGGCCTGGTACGTAACTCCCCATTAACGCTGAATGAAGCTGGATCCCAATGGACCTCAACCCAGGATACATGGACACAGACAGGACGAGGAGCTGGAGGGTGCAAAAAGAACAAGAACATCATAAAATGTTGAATTAACAAAAAGAACAAACAGACTTAAATACTATATTTGTTGGATGTTTGAATCTGTCATAAACTATTCAGACATTTAGCTGTTTTGTGTTACTTTATGTTCAGATGAGGCACAAAGTTGTAACTCAATTTAATTATGTGCTGCCCTCTGAAAGCATTGCCATGTTTGGATTGGATTGGATTCAGTATTTATCCTCTTATTATTTGGCGCTGTCTGTCACAGATAAATGAGTATGGGCCTTGGCTTGAGCTCAGTGACCAATTTATAATCTGTCCTACTTTTCTGCACTGCACAGCATCACTGCCACACATAGATGCACGTAAATCCTGCACAAATATGCTACAAATGGTGCAAAAAATATAACATTCTAGCATTTCAGACTTAGAAACAGTCTTATGTGGAAGATTTTTCAGGCAGTTTTCAAGTCAGAAGTGATGATAAAAGTCCATGAAATCTCTGGAGGTCTTACCAAACATAAAATGAGCAGAAACGTCCGAATAACAGAGTGGCAGGCTGCCTCTTTATGGCATCTCTGAAGAAGCCACTCCATCCTGTTAGAGGCAACAAATGTCATTCCAGAGTCCAGGCGCGTGCAAGATAATAAGAGGCACAAACTGAGCTCGAGCTTTCTCCACAAAGGTAATTAGTGTTCCGTCATTTTAACAAGCGCGTCAGCTGCTCTGTGGGAGAAAATCACCGTGGAAAGTCGTTACTGTCACGGGAGAAGTGCATTGTGCTGACAGGTACTGCAGGTCGGACTCGGACAGTCCAGCTGGGGCAAAGCTCCGCGCTGTTTGATTGGTCGTCTTCACTTCCGGACACGTGCGCGACCAGTAGAATCATCGGCTCACCTCAGCTGCCCCGCCCAGAGGCCCTGCACGAGGCATAATCGGCTTTGGTGTCTTTATACTGTCTACAGTAAAAACAAGGATTCACTCAGACTCACAGCGTGACCGTGATGAAGCAATATAAAACAGGGAATACAGGACTTTCTAAGAGTAACTTTGTTTTTATAAAGATGTCCTTTAGAGCAGGGGTTTCCAAAGTGTGGGTCGGGACCCCCTATCAATCAATCAATCAATCAGACTTTAGTTATAGAGCGCTTTTCATACAATGTTATTGTAACACAAAGTGCTGTACAAACAAATCCTAATCCTAATCCCAAAACCCACCCACAATCCTAAAGTGAAGAACACAATATATGCAACAATAATATTAAAAACAATGAAAATAAAATAAATAAATACAAATTAAAAAAATAAATAAATAAGTTGCTGAACGAACTGAGGAAACTCTCTCAGGAAACACTGGAGGTAAAAATAAGATGTTAAAACTCAAGACAAGAAATTAAAATCACCAAAATAAAATACATTTCTAAGATAATAAAACAATAAAATATTAAACCATTAAAACAAAATAAGATGCTATACTTAAAATTAATAAATAAATAAAGTAAATTACTAAGATAATAAAACACTTAAATATTAAACCATAAAAGAAAAATAAGATACTATACTTAAAATAAATACATAAATAAAATAGAATAAAAATGACTAGAATTTGAATTAGATGATAAATAAATAAATAAAAACTATTATAAGAATAAAACTCACCCCTAGGACAGGGGTTCTCAAACGTTTTTGGCTTGTGTGCCCCCTTTAAAAACAATTTCAACCAAGTACCCCCTTGTATGGCCGAGAAGAAAAATCAGGAAATAGTATGGATTAAATAACATGAATAAATGCATGCATGTGGTTTTACAGAGTCATAATAACACTGAAATGAAAGATGACACACATTCTATACTTTTGTAGTGCAATATTTTTTAGAAATAATTAAAGATTGAGGCAGCTAGTACCTTTGATGGCCCAAGGAGCACACCAATATATTTCTGTCAAACAAGAAGCATTAAGATGTATCACAGTTACAAGAGTTGAAACACATTTCCTTTATTTTAGTGCATTTCTTTTCCTCTCCCTATGTCTTCCCATTTACAACTAACCCCGCCCTGGGGAGGGGAGGCCGTCTGGTCCAAGCCGTTTTGCGAATAATATATTTTATGAATGAATATGCTCAATTTGGAAAAAGTTAGTGCCCTATTTGATGTTGCATTGACATACAAATTGAACGCTGTTGATAAATTTGTTTTTAATTCTAATTTTTTTTTTAAATTTGTTGCGATGGAACTTTTTTTTTTACATTTGTCACGTAGGCTACCCCTTGCAGTACTCCCACATACCCCTAGGGGTAAGTGTACCCCCATTTGAGAATCACTGCTTTAGAGGATAGAAAAATAAATAACCTGCACTGTTTTCATTAAACTATTACATTAAAGGTACAGTGTGTAGTATTCAGCAGTGCTTAGCAGAACAGACAGAAATTGAATATAATATTCATAAGTATGTTTCCATGAGTGTATAATCACCTTATTTAACAATTTTTGTATTTGTTAACTTAGAATGAGCCTTTTATATTTTAAGGAGAGGGACCCCTTCCATGGAGGCCGCCATCTTGCTCTGCAACATTCCTACAGTAGCACAGAATCAGAATCAGAAATACTTTATTTATCCCAGGGAGGGAAATTCAGTTATGTTGCTCCATACACAATAAGTTATACAAATACAATAATAAGCTATGTAGAAAATAAATATATGGTAAAGTCCCCGGAGATCAGGAAGAGGGCCCTCTGGTGGTCTGTCTGGAGTCTGGCTATAGCAGCGTTGAGAACGTTGGACGCCGTAGTCGGCTTGACAGAGGGGGGATGTTATCAGCTACCAGTATGACATGTGAGATCTCCCTGTGCAGATAATATGGTCAGAGGCCCATAGCGCTCTCTGTGCTATCTCGTTCTACCCGGACAGTCAGGAAGCCATCAATGGAGATGTTGTGGTCGGGAATATTCTGATGCAGCCACGTTTCCGTAAAGCACAACATGCTACATTCCTGAAACTCCATCTGACTCCTGGCTAGTCCTGTTAGCCCGTCCATCTTATTAGCCAGAGATATCACGTTACCAATGACGAGAGAGGAGAGTCACGGCTTCTATCTCCCCTCCATAAACATCCTTCTTCTTATACCTCGTAGCTCTATGCCTCCTCTGCCTCTGTGTGTCCTAAATCTCCAGAGCTCTGCAGGAATATCCAGCGGCCCAAGCCGACGAGCCGGCCGGCTTCAGCTCAACCAGCTTAGCATGAGTAAAAACAAAAAACCAAAGCGGGGTTGCCGGGTAACAGTAGTGCAAGTAAAAGTTAAAGTTGGTGATTTCATCGTGAAAAACAGTCCACAACTCTCACCAAAGGAAGGCCAAAAGAGGTCTGAAAGAAGAGGAGAGACTGTAACAGGCTGCATGCACGGTTGGCGCATGCACACGAAAATGAACAAACTATACACCATGCACATTTTTTTTATAAAGATTATTTGATAAAGGAAGGATCATACTTATCACGCATCACGGGAGCTTCTTTTTGCAGAGGTTGAGCAATACTGTTATATATTCCACTTTCCACACACTGTACCTTTAATATCGTTAGACTTATATTGAACTGATGCTGAGTTCCTGTAACAAGTTGGGTCAATGTAGCTTCTCCCCACCCAGCTAAAATACATCCACTACAATACACAATTATGTTATAGTAAAATGATCATATTACATAACATGGCAGATCTAAATGATACTCTAAAGAAGCTGTATGTAGGTTTTTATCTTGTGTTGATGTTTCAGATTGCAATAGACAGCAGCTCCCTCTCAAAGTGTGTAGGAGAACCCACACAGGGGAGTAAAGTAATTAGTGTGCAAGCGTCCTGAGCTAGACAATTTACACTGGCCTCTATGCACAGCCTGCCGCAGGGAGGATCTACAAAGTGTGATACTGAAAAAAGAAGTGACACAGAAATGTTAAATAACTTCACCCTGAATAGGTGTAGTGTCAACAAAACCACTTCACACATTAATAGCCTCCTGTTAGTTATACTACAACAATCAGTTTGGGAAGACATGATTCAAACTTAATTTGGGGTCATATCTCACATTTTAACCACCACCATATATATTATTTATTTGGTTCTTTTGTATTTAATAAAGTCACAAAGGTTACAGCAGAATGGAGTAAATGAGTCATAACACAAGGAAAGGAACAAAGGTGGTCAGTCAAACTGCCTTGCTGTGAGACTAAACAAGGTTTAGCAAAACATTAATGAACAGAGACCAGAAACCAAACAACTATCTGGAGCTGCCCTGATTAAGTACACACTTCATGTGCCATGCTGTACATAAAATTGGGACTTCTTTGTCTTAAAACCACACCTTGACTTTTCACCCTCTTGCTCATACAGTCATCGCGGTTTGTAGCTCAAAGTTTTTTGCCATCTACTGTATCTCAGTCGAGTGTGGTATGCACAGATTCAGGTCAGAATTTCTAGCCTTGTTGTGGCTTGTCATGCATTTGACATAAAGTGTGAGGACATACTAAATCTTGTCTGCCATCCTCAGTATGGACATATGGGTAATGGGGTGCAGCCCTGCTCCCTCTGGAGAAGTAAAGAGCTCATTCTAAGGCAACAAAGATGCAACAATTCAGATGATTATTGCTTATAACTAAGGACGATATCTAGTCAGCAATTGACCAATTACCTACTCACACTACTGACTTTGAAATGTATCAAACTGAGTTGATAACATTGAGATATTGTCACTTTTACTGAACCTTAAACAACTCAAATCACATTGGCTTTGATACTAGGGATGTGTGCATTTAGTCAACATCATCATCCTTGCTAGTTGGCCCTAGAACTAGTAGTCTGTTTAAGGAATCCTTTATAGTTTTTGGATTGCAGGCCCAAAATGCTGGTCATCATAGCTGAGGCTGTAACCGTCTTCTGCCATAATGCTATAATGCTCTACTACCTGGATGTAAACACACACAGATGACAAATGGCATACAGCAGTGTGGCGCGGTTTGGCAGTGATCTATAAAATGGAGGTAAGTTGTAATTAGGCTGTGTCAGGTTAACTTACCTGCAATGTGTAACCAGCACAGGCATGTGGACTTCAACCTGCATGCAAGGAGGACCAAAGAATGGTGGTGCTAGCTCTGCTATAGTTAGCCACACAGCAAACTAATTTGTCATTGGTTACCAGCAAAGTCTGTGATCCAGTGTTTAGCTGTGTTGAATAAATTGTGCTCAAATTGGACTATTTCCTGGTTGTTTTCTTACCTCTAGACTACTCGGTTAAATTTCAGTTTGTAAAAATAAATATGTAGTGGCTTTTGGAAACATCCCTCTTTACTACCTTCACACACTCTGACTGGCTCTTTTCATGAGAACTGCATGACTTCAAACTGGTGAGCTGATGTGTGGCTGTGGCTCAGAGGAGGAGCAGAGAGTCTTCCAATTGGCAGTTTGATCCCCCAACCCTTTCACTCCACATGTCGAAGTGTCCCGAGTCCAAACTGCCATCTGTGTATGAATGAGTTGTTGATTAGATGTTTCTGATGGAAAGCCTTCATAGCAGACTTTGCCATCATAGTATGACTGTGTGAGGACCCAGTTATTCAGATACTCAAGCAAAAATCAACAAAACATAATGCTAAACTGAAACATCTGATAGAAATGGTCTCTGTACAGCTGAACCTTCCTGATAGTACTCTTACTGCCTTATAGTAACTTTGTGTTGACTCATTTATAAGATTAAAAATAGGCTTCTGTTTTGGTCAATGTGATAACAACACAAAGAGGCCTAATCCACTTTTTTTTCACTTTGCAGAAAAAATATCACCACAGAATAAACGTTTGCACACAAGGGTTCAATAGGGACTAAAGGCCTCTTTAGTCACTGCAGCGAGCTGTAAACTTTAAAGACTTAAAGCCAATGCCCAGATGTTAAAGATACCCTTTCACTTTTAAGGAACACTTGTTACAGAGTTAATAGAGCTGCTATTAGTCTTTTAGGGGAGGAGGAAGAGGAAGTTAGCTTTTAGTGGTGTTTAATAATTAACACTACAGCACCTGGGTAAGACAGATGTGTGTTTGTAGTCAGGCTGAAAGTGCTAATTAATCTGTACGAAGAGAAAAAACAGCCAACACAGAAACACAAAACACCTGCAGAATAGAAATAAAGAGCTGAATAAAAGACCCTGCATCCTCTACTTTGGGTGTAAACAAATAGTTTCTTTGCAGCCCCTCACTGTCAGCAAAAAAGGCCAATCACTTGTGTGTGTACACACATCGCTGCCACACGCAGTGACTGCAGCAACTTGCCCTTTTAGATAAGCTAAACAGAAAAGTCAGGGGCCCTGCCAGGCTGCATGTGAATGAAGCAGATACAAACAGGAATATTAAAGAAAGATGAATAATTCAGAGGGGGGAAAAAACTAACTGACACAGTGTGTTTGCTATTTCATTGGAGTGAATAGAGCAGAAGTATAATGGAGAATAGACAGATTATAAACAAATGACGTCAGCGCTGTGGCTATTTCTGTCAGCTGCATCGTCATACGTTGGAACATTGGGGCTTCAGTGTCATGTCGTGTCAAGTTAAAATCATAATTTGGCTCAAAGGGCTTCACAGGCTGTTCAGTGTGGGACATTTCCCCCCCTAGAGATCCTCATTTAGGGTTTGAGAAAACTCTAATTTAAAAAATAAAAATGTAAAAGAGGAAACAGAAGAAACTTTAGACAGAGCCAAACTGGAGGAATTCCTTGCTCAGGACAGACACACATGCTATCGATGCAGCATGAAGAGAACACTCCTTCAAAACTATTGCGTGTTTACATTAAGATACATTACAATAAAAAACATTTGTAATATATGCTTGTTAATGAACATCAGTGTGAAAACACAAGTTGTCAACATGCCTGATTAAGCAATAATGCTAGTAACATCTTTACTAAAGCAACATAGGTAGAAACTTTCCAAATGACTAAATATAAATGCACACATAAAAATAACTAAACATATGTGCAAAATGTCCTGTTCCAAACTATTAGAGATTTTCTAAGCAAATAAACTCAGAAAAAACTGAGAGTATAAAAACAAAATACTAGAATCAGGAGGAAAAGAAAGAGACAAGATGATTATAAAGAAAGAAGGGGAGTGGGCATGGAGAGAGTTTGAGTTTGAGTCTTCATTAAAAATGATAAAACACAGTAAGAGGAAAAAAAAATTAAAAAAATAAAAAGAAGGAGAGTAAGTGAGAAAGACAGAACTAAAGTAAGAGATTAAGAAAGAAAGACAAAAAAGAAAGAAAGAAAGGAGGGAAGAAGGAAAGGGAATATGGTTAGGAATAGAGAAAGGAAAGAACAACAACAACCAAAGGAAGAAAAGGGAAAACAATGAAAGAAAGAGAGACAATAACAGAATGACAGAGAGAAAAATGAAAAACTAGAGAGAAAGAAAAACAAAAAGAAAGTAAGAAAACGAGAGGGGATGTAAGAAAGAAAAAGGGATAAGATCAAAAAGTGAGAAAAAAGAAAGACAGAAGCAAGAAATATTAGAAAAGAAGGAAAGGAAAGACAGAAGAAATGATAGAAAAAAGAAGAAAGCAAAAAGAAGACAAAAAGAAAGAAAGAAAGAAAGAAAGAAAGGAGGCAAAACAGAAATAGGGTAGGAAAAGAGAAAGGAATAAAGGAGGACAAAATAAAGGAAGAAAGGGGAAAACAAAGAAAGCAAGAGGAACAATAGCAGAATGACAGAGAAAAAATAAAAAATAGAGAGAGAAAGACAAAAAGAGAGTAAGAAAACAGGAGGGAATGAAAGAAATATAGAGCATAAAGAAAGAAAAAGTAAAGATAGCAAAGAGTGAGAACAATAAAGAAAATAAAGAAAGAAGCAAAAATTAATAGAAAAGAAAGAAAGGAAAAGCAAGAGGAAATTATAGAAAAAACAAAGAAAGCAAAAAGTAGACAGAGAGAGAGAAATAAATAAATAGAGAGTGAAAAAGAAAGGCAGGGTGGGCTAACATAAATCAGTTGACAGACAGAAGTATGATTTCATTTAAGCTTTGGATTTTTCAGACTTCATGCAGACTGTCCACATGGGGGTGCTGTGGGTCCATGCATGCCCTCCTTCATCCCTCCTTCTTATCTGAATACATAAAACGTAGAGTGTTCATTTTGCATGTAGAAAACTCTCATCGACTGAAATGAAATGTAAATGCTCCAACAAAGCAAGTTGCATGACTCATCCCATTCCCCCCCTTTTTTCTTGACCTCTTCCCTGCCAGCCTGGTGTACTTTATTTTGCCTCCCCTCCCTCCTCTTCCTCCTTACTCCTCCCTCCTTCTCCTCCTCCCTCCTCCATCAGACACATCACAGATCAGAGGGCGATCAGCAGGGGGCGCCACGGTCGTCACAGCCTCAGAACAAACCAATTTATTTTCCAAGCTCACCCAGGCTTCATTTGAGAGCCCATCAGAGAGCTCCAATAGAGCCACTTAAGCCACTATTCCCCAACATGAAAGAAGGCAACCAAAATAGAGATAGGAAGGAAGGCGAGGCGCTGGAGGAGAGGCGTTTGATCTGCTTGTTCTGGGGCATCACTCAGAGGACTTTTCTTCCCCTGAGGACTACTGAGGCCTGTTTGTCCCTCAGAAGTCTAATGTGCAAAATAGGATAATATTTATTTCGGTCTGTACTTCTTATCTGTTTGTGTATAATGAGGCCAGAAGGTCTACAAGTCGGAGCAGGGCGGAGAAAATGAGAGATGACAAGAGGGAAGGTTTTAAAGATGTCTGGCAAGAAGCAGCTCCACTAATTCGGCATTAAACTGCGATTGTGTCTCGATGGGATCGATGCACTTGCCTCGCTGTGAAATAAAACAAGTTCTAACAAGGTGGATAAGAGAGATGAATGAATCAAGTCCAGAAAACAAAGACGGAGGAATGGAGAGGTTACAGGAAATCAAAGCTCCTCAGGAGAAGTTTGATTTCTAGGTATTCTGCAACATCTTTGCTGTTTTCGAGGTCTGTCCTGGAGAGCATCGGTTGTTCACTTCTTTTATGGAGACATTGCGTCCACTTCAACTTTAAAGGATGCATGATTTCATACTACAAAATAGCTAACCTGCTATAGTTCACTGTGTAGTGGTTGGCACAACCTTGGCCTGGCTGTTTGAAAGGTTCGAAGTGGATAGGAGTTAGTAGGTGAAATAGATGAGGAAGAAGAAGAAAAAAGAAAAAGAAAGACAGAAAAGATCAATATTTTCCCTCTGTTATTAATATAGCACATGAAAAAACAGGGTCCTAAAGGTTGGAAATTAAATGAATGAGTGCTCCAAGCAGGTTGGTGCCTTGCTCAAGGGCACATCAGCAGTGCAAAGGAAGTTCTACATCTACGCCAAAGCATACGCCGTTGGTTCATATCACCTTGTACTCCTGCAGAAGCCTGAAGTGCCCCACTACTCATGGATTTCTGCTCTGCTCATGGTGGATTAAGATGAGATCAGACCGAGTCCTGTCTGTAAGATGGGAGAGTACGGTCTAGACCTGCTCTGTTTGTAAAAGCGCCTTGAGATGACAAGTTGTTGTGATTTGGTGCTTTATAAATAAAGATTGATTGATTGATTGATTGATGATTGATTGATGATTGAAACAACACAGACAGTACGCTCTGTGATTGGTTCACTGGATAGCATCATACATAACTTCCTGCATTTTTAACATTTCAACAGGAACCGTACATTCCATCTCCTCCAACGTTTCCTCTCTTTTCTTGTTCATAGTAATTGTGTTGGGGTCAGGTGCTGTTCAACTTTCTTCAATTCAACTCAGTCGCCATAGTTGTCTTTTAGAATTGAATTGTCATATTGAAACGGAAATTAAATATGGCCATATTCCTATTAGAAGCCCTTATGGTGTCAGTATTTTAATACCATACAAATTCAAATAACCTGCAGTCTATTGGACGGATGATGGGTCAAGTAATTTCAGTCACATACCCACGCATGCATTTCCTTTATGTGCTCACTATCTTCAGATATTTCCCTCTGTGACAGCATTTCTTCATTTTTGTCGGGTTAATAGTTGTTTAATGTCACTTGAACTACTTTTTTGCTACTTTGCTCTGGTCACTTTGTCTCTTCATCTTTCATCCAGCTGGCATTGTAGTGGAAAGTGACAACTGGCCACAGTCATGAAGGGTTCTCTCGCTCTTCTGAATACAAGACACTCCCATTTGTTTTCAGATATATTTCATTGAAAAAGAAAACGGTCTTATATTTGGTTAATACGGTAAACTGGCACCTCTCCAGCAACAAGTCCTGACTTCCTGACTTCCATCTATACTGGGACTTAAACCAGCGACCCCAAGCCAAGTCCCAACAGACTGTACTGGTGGAACAAACACTTCATCTACTCTGCCTCTTTCGCAAAATATAAAATAAACATCCCAAGTATCAACATTATTATGAAAATGTTGTTTGGTTAGATACATTCTGTTCCTATAATCCAGTCTGAAACCACCTCTCAGCTGGGAACAGAACGATCCTACTCAAAAGTTTTGAGCAACACAAACTTAAAGTTTCATTCCTGAAGTACACAAATATTAAATTATGTGATCTTATAGGATTTTTAACCTTGATTCCTTCTGGATCTTTTTTTTTTAAACAGCTGATAGCTTTGATATGATTATACTTTTTGAACACTGGGACCTAAGTTCAATCTAGAAGTTCTATCTTAAATTAGTTAACTCATGCAGTCACCACAACCTAACTACAGTATATTGAGTTCACTTCCTAATGCTAGACAAGTGTTTTTAATGAGTTAATTTGAGAAAAAGAATAATCTTAAATTCTTCAAATGTTAAATTTCTGGATTATCTGAAATGCAGGTTATCTCAGTGGTTGAATAAACACCCCATAAACAGAGGCTTCCGTCCTTTTTATAAACATGTCCCGTCTTTTACGCTCAAAAAATGCACAAACCCCCCCCCCAAAAGAGAAAAAAATAGATAAACTTTTATCAGTTTGCTCTACTATCACTAACTTGACTACCTTATGTAAAAATACGGACTGCACTTAAAGGTACAGTGTGCCAAAATGGGAGTAATTAGTGATTTCTAGAAGTCAGATTCTTGATTGAAACGCTCCCTTGCTTGCCCCTCCTATCAGTGAAGCTACGGTGGCCTGAGAGGAAAAAAAGCTTCTGTTAAGCATGATAAGTATGATCCTCCATTAGCAAAGTTTTTACCCTTTAAAACTTCTATCAATACAAACTATTTTGAGCACAACAAAAACCCTTCTGTTCTTCTTCCAATTGGTCTCTCTTGCATGGCCCTTGACTAAATACAAAAACTCATATGTTACTGTTTGTCTGTTCTGAGCTACCGTAGAAACATGGTGGTGCAAGATGGCAGCCTCTTTGGAAGGGGATACACTCCCTTGTGGATATAAAAGGCTCATTCAAAACTGTTTTTCATATATAGGTGATTTTACACTAATTTAAATGTATGAATGTCTGTTGCGCTAATTACACACCGCACCTTTAAACTATGTATAATAGATAACTTGACTATGCAACCATGGAGAGCTTAGGGTCACAGATCTAGCTGCTGTATGAGGTGAGAACGTGTTGCTCCCTGTGTGGCATTACTGCATTGCATAAGAGGCAGAGGATGTAAGGACAGACACTGTGCACACCACTGGATCCACACAGGTCAGATAAGACCTAACTAAGGGACTCTACAGCCTGTGATTACCTCTGAAGGAAGAGCCAGGCCCTCCCAAAGAGGTTAATTAAAAAAGTCATGGGGGCTGAGCAGGGAAGTGTCTCCATCACTGCTGCGAACCCTGGTGACCCCTTCATCCTCTAGGATGGACAACGCCATCCATCATGGATGATTCCTGGGCTGTCTGGCTTTTTCCTGGAGCTGCTGAAATCCCTGAGTGACTGAAAACACAGAGGTGTATGTTGCAGAAGCACAACTCTGACAAGGAGTGAGAAGAAAAAAAAATACACCACCACCGAGACGTCCCTCAGGTAATGAAACCTCTCCGTTCTCTAGGATCAGACAAACACCATATCTTGTCATCTTCCCTCCATTCTCTTCCTCCATCTTCTTCTTTTATTCCCTCCATGTCACAACTACCAGAGCTCACAAGGCCATTTATCAGAAAACCGAGCTGTCTGTCTTTTTGTTTACTTTGTCTCTTCTCTCAGGAAGAGAAAGATTGAAAAAAACAACAGAGTATTTATGTTTGTTTAGCCACATAAGCTCACATTTCATATCTAGAAACATGGGCGAGCATTTAAGCTAAATTCTTGCCGCGAGGAAAAAGCAAAAAGCCGAGTATGGGCACATTACCTTCCTGGAACACAGCATGAAAGAATCAGCCATCATCAATGAAAAAATCCCCCCAGCTATCCCTGCTGAGAGGAAAGATTTGTCATCCCTATTTCTGCAGTTCTAGGAGATGAGGACAAAGGTGTGATAGCGTGTGAAACAGAGAGACACAGCTAGGACAGAGTAGAGGAAAGACAAAGAGGGGGAAATGGAGCTCTTTGGCTGATTGGGTTTGAGAGACGACAGAGAGCCTGGAGCGGTCTTACAGGGAAAGAAAGTTAAACATTTTCATAAATCTGTTCTAGTGGAGTTCACCTGCAGCGGCGGGAGTCTTAAATCACGTCAAGCTTGAGTAGCTGAGAGGGAAGAAGCCGATGCCTGAAAATGCAGGTGGCGGTGGGGGGGCTGCTACCTCCAACTCAGAGTAAAAAAATCCCCTTGTGCGTCCTCATTACACTTTCCTGACCGAAAACCGTCGGCAGCAGAACCATTCCTGCCGCTGACGCAGGTAGAATGGGCTCATTCCCCCCTATCCATTCACAAGCTGAGTGCACCAAAATTCAGAGAGGGGAGACGCATAATAAGTTCAGACTCTGAGTTAGAGTGCCTGCAGGCAGTAAAGAGGTGGATGAACAGTGCAGACTTGATGGAAGAAGAGTGTGCGTGCGTGTGTTCGAAAGAGGCTTAGATCTGAAAAAGAAGCAGAAACGCTGCTTTCACCTGAAACATGTCTTCACTTAGATTCCTCAAATTCTCTCAAATGCACTTATTCAAAACATACAGCACATGATTGACACGTTTTACATTTGAAATAATTATCCACGTGCAAATCTAGTGAGGATTTCAAATAATGAGAACTGATCCATACATCTGGGCTCATAGTTAGGGTGATACCTCGCTCATATGGTATGCATGCAGGGGTGCACCTCACGCTGAATGCATAAGAATGCATTTACAAAGAATATTCAAATAATGCATATAAATAGACGGAGGGAAAACAGACCTCTAAAGGTTCCGTCTGCAGAGGCAAGGTCATTTTGAAAAAGATGGCGGTGAGAAATATAAATATTTTCATTAACATGCTGTCCATGTGGATCTAACTTTGGGCTGAGTGTAAAGTTGGGGTGTGTGCTTCTCAGTGTGTGTGTGTGTGTGTGTGTGTGTGTGTGTGTCAACCTCAGACACTCAACCATCAGACAGTGGCATTATGGAAATGCAGAATCACCATGAAAAGGGCAGCCGGAGGCATGCTCAGGGCAAAATTGTATGTACAGCAGCTAATCGGCAAACCAGCCAACTCGCTGCTGTTTACCCCGCCTGAGTCACCCCTAAAACCTGCAACCTCTTCATTAAACGCCTCTCCTTCCACCGTGAGGCGCAAAGGAGGAACTTTTTAATAGTTCAAGGACAGAGGGGAGGAACCTGCACCTTTTCTTTTAGTGAGACAGCATGAACAGGAAACGGTCGCTGCTCCTCGTGCATGGAAGAGTATTTTGCTCCTTTCTGGGGCATCCCCGTAAAAAAATCTATATTTATATATATATTCATATGCACTTTTTTATTGATTCTTGTATCTTATACATTTTCTCAGAGAAATGTAGTACCAGCAGCATGACCAACTGAGTCTCAAGATGTTAAGACTCTTTAGGGAAGTCGTGCTATCCACCAAGGTCTCCTCCTCTCTAAACCAAACAGACCTAACACTGGAGAAAAAAGTAGAGATGTAACAGAGCTTCATGAGACAGTTAAAAATCAGTACACGTAAGGGTTGACTGAAACCAGTGAGATAAGAATTAGGTTGCAGTTCCATTATTTAAAGAGGTGTTCAGACATGAAGGCACTATGTGAAGATTTTGCAGTTGAGGATGCACCACCACGCGCAACACCTGGATGGGCTGCCACAGCAGTGTTCATTCTGGCAGCTATTTTAAAACTATGCCCTTTGCACATTGAGGTTTAGTCCAAACAGAGGCTGGTATTTTTTAAAAACTGAGGTTTTCCTCCATTAAAAAAAAAATCCCGTCCCCACATCAATGTAGAAATGGTTTAAAACCATAGACTGTATTAAAAAATGGACTTAGTATCTGTGACGTCACCCATCTGTCCTGCAGCGTGGTTTTGAAACCAATACTTGGCGGGTGCCATATTGGAAACGCAGAACTCAACCCAACTTTGTTCAACCTAGTGTGAGGTAACAAGGCGGGTCTTCAGAGTGCCCGCCTTTCAATCAAGTCAGTTATGTCCAAGCGGCAACCTCAGACTATGAAGCCCATGCGGAAGTGTTATAAACTGCAATACATCGAGAATCCACTTGAGGCTGGCTGCAGAAACACCGGAAACCACATACACACCAATTCAAAAAAGACAATATTTGCAGCAGAAATAAACATGTTTACAGCCTGGTTCAAAAAACAGCTTGGCTCTACGAAACTAATTTCTCTATCGGCACACACTATACGTGGGGGGGGGGGGGGGGGGGGGGGGGGATTTTTTTCTAACACAATGGTTCAGAAGATATTAAGATTACAAGTTTTTGCCCAAATAAGGACATGCCTGACTTGTCTCCCGGTTGAGAACACATAGCTGTTGGCTAGGAGGCTCAAACACTCAGCCTGGTTGAGTTCCGCATTTCCAATATGGCTGCCGCGGCCGATTTGCTTCAAAACAGCGCTCAGGAACAGATGGATGACGTCACGGACACTACGTCCATTATTTATACAGTCTATGGTTATGTCCTTATTTGGGCAAAACTTGTAAGTTCAATATCTTGAAGTTCTCAAAAAAAATCACCCCATGTACAGCAGCATTTTCCCCTTTATTGATAGGAAAGCTGAAGACAGACAGGAAACATAGGGAGCAGAGAGCGAGGGAGGACATGCGTGAAAATAGTCGAGGCCAGGAATAGAACCAGCGACCACTGCAACGAGGACTACAGCCTCTGTACATGGGGTGCACTCTTGAACCGCTAGGCCAGCGGCACACCTTGGAAGATGTTTTTACATTCCTACATTTTCACTGACCCAAAACTTCATTTGATGCAGCACCACCACTAACATTTTATACACCGAAGGGAAATCACAGCAGCGTAGGAGGAGGCAGAATAACTCGAGGAGTGAGAGTAGTTTTCATGCATTCAAATCCATCCGGTTACGTCATCGCAGAAGCAAATTCAAATTGCCTCGTAGAAGCCATGTTTTCCTGGAGGTGGGCTAAAGAAACACAGCAGAGGCTTTTTTTCCCTCTACATTCTCAGGGTTGCTTTGCTGGAGAATGACTAAACTGTATATATAGGCAAGGAAAAACATGCTTTCATTGTATGGGACCTTGAAGTCAAAACTTAGCGGCTTAAACGAAACATAAGTTGTTGCTTCTTTTTTACTAAACAGTCACAGAGAGGAGAGGAACCTTGGTTCGTATTTTCGTGTACGTTAGTTGTTCATTTCACTGTTCCTTCTGCAGGTTCAAATGCAAATCTTGGAAAGAGAACAGCCCTTGAAGATATATCGTTCTTAGGAAAGCCTCAGTGGTCAGGTACTCTGAGTTCCAGAAGTGTTTGTTTCCTCCAGTCTTCCCCCTTCTTTTGGGTTCAGATTCTGCAACAGAGTTCCCTGGTTTCCCCACACTCTGACTCTCCTCCTCCACCTGGACACCTGAGTGGAGCGTGCACTCAGCTCCTTCCATTCATTCCCAGCTAGATTATCTTTTGTGTTTTTGCTATTTTCTCTGCCTGCCTGAGTCCTGCCTGTGATGACCTCCTGCCTGCCTTTTGTGCTCCTGCTCTCCTGCCTGATCCCCTTAGATAAGTTTTACCCTTCTCCTCTGCCCTTCTTATTCTAACTTTTTTTGTCCGTTCTCCACCTTGGTTAAACTTTTTTTTTAATCTCATTGGCCTGGTTGTTGTGCCTTAGCGAGCAAACCTCTTCACACTGAGCCTCTCGCACTTCACCCTCGCTGCTGTACGAGAGCAGAGGCCTCGTCACTGTTTTTAATTGTTTTCCACCTGGGCCGTTTTTGCAGCTCGTCTTATTATTCAGACCTTCACTTGCTGGCCAGCTGATAACCTCCAACTGCTGTGAGCAATTAACAAGAGTTCAGCTACTGTAGCGTCCAGAAGGAGGGATCCCTTTAGAGCCAGAGAGAGAGAGAGGAAGGTTAGGACGGAAAAGAGTATGAGAGATAGAGAGAGAGGACGTTTTTTATGGTCATTCAAAGGGAAATCAATGCTAATGAATGGGTTGGTCCATGCAAGGCAGCGATAAGGAAATGACCAGCCTAAAAGGATGTTGCAGGTGCACGTGTGTGTGTGTGCGTGTGTAAGCAGAAGCCGATAAGGATGTTTGGTACCTTGGATGAACAACCCAATCTGCAGGGTACAGCAAACACAGGTGTCCCGAGCCATTAGGAAGTGTTCTAAACTAAAGATCTGGTCAATATCTCAGGGTGTTGTATTGATTTAGCTTCTAGTTTGCAGTGGTTCAGAAAAAAGCAGCCAATACGGATGAATGGTTAGACGGTCTCTAATCAAAACGGGCTTTGTGAAAACATTATCTCTTCCTGGCGATAAAACGCCTCGCAGAGAGAAAGTCGCAGGGAGTCTGGCGCAACTGATGGTGCTAAAATAAGCAGCCGCACCGGAAGGAATTGGAGCGAGTTGGTAGGATTTTATTGTCTCGCAACACGATTCTTACTTCTGAGTCAGTGTGAGTGAAGCACAGCTGCCATGGATTGATTTTTTGGTTAGAAAGAAGAGAGAAAAGGATGCTTTTTTCACATCATGTTTTGCCATGTGTACCAAAACTGAACACCTCTGTAGCTGTTGCATGCGAACAAAGCAACACACCTTTCTGGCTGCGATTGGACCATAGTGAAATCACACACTCAACTAATAGAACATTTGCCTGTCTACACAAGGCTCCAGTTGAGAAGAATAAAGTGGTTATTGTTGTGTTAAAGTCAGACAAATTCAGGTGTGTGACTAGGTGTTGGAGGAAGGAGGGGGGGCTGCCTCTAACTGTGCTAATTAAAGTGGGAAGGTGTGTAAAAATGCTACAAATTAGCAGTACATCCCTGGTGATATCAAGTGTTTTGCAGGTTGCATAAGTAAACATATTTACACAGACTATTCATCGGCATGTATTTTGTTGGCCTCTGCAGTTTCACGGCGAGGATTGTAAGGAGGGTGGAGGTTTACAGCAGATAACAATAGAATCAGGAGCGATGGAGATCAAACGATTTTATTTCTGTTGTAACTCAGGGAAGGGGGCTCCTTGGGTGTCTCTTCTGGGACTGCTGCTCCAGATTCTGATATCCATTTTCCCTTTGTTTTTGTCTCCTGGCCTTTGAAATATTTAGCGAGAATCCCTGACTAACCCGTACACACACATTAAGTATAACTATATGAGTGTGTGGGTCTGTGTGTGTGTGTGTGTTTGTGTGTGTGTGTGCACATTTACAATCACTCCGCTCCCTCCAGGCATCAATCATCAGCTTTGCACTCAACATCTGGATGTGGACATTCTTCCCCTCAGGATGAAAACACTTCAGATCTCTCAATTTTAGCATATAGCTCATCCTGAGGGATTGCTTCGCCCAGCCCTAGCTCTGGCCCTCCACTTCATTTTACCACTGGAGGCTCCTCTGAGGAATCTCCTTCAACAACTACCACGCTCCATCTCTTTATGTCTCCATCTATCTCTCCCTTTGTGGGACCATTGGTACCATAACCTCCTCCCGTGGGTTGGACTTTGCCTGCCTTTCAAATAGTTTGTTCTTATGTATACTTTCACCTGCAGACACTGAGCTAAGAAAAATCTGCAACCTTATAGTGTACCTGTTTTGATAAATTTACTGCTTGAAGAAACAGGTCAAACATGATGTATTCACAGGCCAAAGGGAAGCGACTCTGGTCTAGCTCATGTTGTGTCAGCCTGTTCTTGTTCCCAGCTCAGCAGATACAGCAGATTGGAAAGAGGCCAAAAGCATCAAAATACAAAGGAGTGGGCTCCCTTTTGGGGGCATATCTGGACACAGTCTCCTAGCTTCATGTTTTGATGTGTTGTTAGAATCAGGTGGTGTGGTAGGCCACCTGGGATTTCAATCAATATCATATAATGGGACTTTAAGCAAAGACAGGGGTTTAGATCTGGAGTTAAAACAGCAGGAGAGTTTTTCATGGACCCCTCTTTACAGTACAAAGACCTTCTGAGGACCCCAATTCTGACCATTGATTCAGTATTATACAATACAACAACTGGAATGGTTTCTACTTAACATGAGCCTTGTCAAGAGTTCATTTGTAGAATGACTTGCCTTCTTAATGTGTTTGAGACCATCAGTTGTGTTGTTCAGAATTAGGGTTAGTACACAATGGATAGCCCTATTTGACTACTGTTGTAATCTATAGTATGGCAAAACCAGATTATTTCATAGTTTTGATGTCTTAAGTATTCATCTACAATGTTGAAAATAATTAAAATAAATAAAAACCATTGAATGAGAAGGTGCGTCCAAACTTTTGACTGGTAGTGTATATATAAATGTTAATTAATACAATCTAAACAACAAAAACAGCAGGCTAGGATGATTTTGGATTGGGATGTATTTCCCATTCCTATTAAGTCATGTTGTAATCATCATTTAAGTTATATACACAAGTTTTTCGTGTTACCTTGGTTGTATAAAGTACTTTTGCTATATAAAGTTGGGTCATCTGCATAACTAAAACACTGTTATATAAATTTCATTTCACTTAACTTAAATTAGTTGCATGGTATATGTTTAGGGATGGAGGTATTTAGTTTCATATTACATTGGTACTGTTCCAATTTGAAAGCAGAACAAAAGAAGAGGACCCAACTATAGACAGCATAAATATTGGTTTTGATAATAGAAATCCAAAATCCACAGGTAACCCTGGAAGACACAGGGAAGGACTCGGAAGAAAGACTCAATGAAGTGACAAAAGCAGAGTGGAAACAGAGAGACTAAATACACTCAGGGTAATCAACACAGGTGTGACAACGAGACCCAGGTGAAACTAATTAGAGTAATCAAGCAGGAGGGAAGCACACAAGAGTAGGAAGTAAAGCTAAACCAGACACACAGGGAGCAAGTGATCCAAAATAAATCAGGAAACAGTGGAGACTGAACGAAGAAACACAAGTGAAGATACAAACACAAGAAATAAAAGTCAAGACATGAAACACAGGGAACAGCAACTGAAACACACAACATGAAAAATGCAAAACAGAACCAGAGTGATGATGAACAAGACAACACAAGGCGGGATCAACAAAATAAAATAGGAAAGTGAAACTAGGAGACTAAACAAAGGCAACTCATGATGGATACCAGGGATCCTTGATTTCACGATCATTTGAATAGTCATTAATTTGTAGACAATCAAAGAGTCATTATTACTATCTTAAAAAGACATTTCTCAACAGTTTTTTCCAGGTGCCTGGTTGTAATGTGGCACTACCACCAGACAATGACTGTAGCATGTTTAAAAGCTGCTTATTTACTGCATTAAATTACAGAAGAAGAAGAAGATATTTGCGCCAGTTGCTGGAAATCAAGTGGAGAGTTGTGCAATTCAGAAATGGGGAAAATTGCAGAGACTGATTATGCCTGTATGTACATTAATTACGTGGCTATCTAATGGTCATTACAAATTATATTTCCCGTTTAACATTGTATACATTTCTGTTGCCAACTTGACCATGTAGCCTGAGCTAGCCATATTTGGTGAATTGGAGTTGAAAACATGTTGGGTGTGTATGGCCTCTCACAAGATTTATTATACATCATTATTCAAGGTGCTACTGTAGCTCCACGGTCCACGGCATGAACTTAAACCACAGCAAAACACAACCCCGAAGACTCTCCCACACAATCTGTACCACCTTGTTAGTGCACAGGGACCATATGAGGCCTGTTGTATTAGTTATTCTAATGCATGTCTTGTTATCCATATAGATGAGAGAGAGAATAGTCCAACAGATGGCCAGGGAAATAGGGAGTCACAGACACAAAATCATCCTCCAGGAGTACGAAGCTCACACTCATCGCCTGTGCACACACCTAGAGACTCACACACACACACACACAACACTCTCTGCCACCAAACATTTCAGCACTCTCCAATTCTGTCCAACTCTCTGCGATGTCTTGGCGATGAGCCAGTCAGCCGATTGTGTGTTAAAGTTGCCAGAGGAGATTTAATCTATGCTCCCTCTCTTGCAGTTTCCAGCAGGATCTCTGTTGTCTCCACATCTGAGGAGTATTAAAGATAATCTATAATAGGATATATTTCAGATATAAATCCTGAAAAACGATGAATTGTACAGGTGTACGCCCTGCCGGCTCTTTAACTATAGTACATTTCATAAACTGTTTCCGAACGCAGCTACCGCTTTCATCTCTGCAGCAATTCCACAGCCAATTTCCAAGCATTTATCATCTAATAACAGCATTTGCTAAGCTGATTAGTGGTATATTTGTAAGTGGGACAGCACCTGGTGAGTCAACTACACATAAATGTATACAAATGAGTCTCTAGTTGGATAATAACAGAAACCTGCAAATGCATTGTGTACAGTATTAAGTATATTGTTGAGCACCAAACATGCCTTGATGGACTTTTATGACTGCATTTGAAAAAAAGATGACATTTCAGCACTAACATCCTGCCTATCAGTCTTTCTGAGGACTGAGAGTCATAAATTGTTTATTAATCCTGTATAGGACGTTGGGTAAGATATGCTCTTAGCTGGAAAATAGATCCATTAGTGTGTAACTGCACTGGAGGCAGAGAGGGGGAAAAAACCTTTAAAAGGTTTTCCTATTGCATCAGTTAGCTTATATTTGTGAGAGCAGCCTGGCATGAGAGGGAGTCACAACAACAGCAGGAGGAGGAAACAACACAGCAGGAGGCTGAAGGTAACATCCAGGCCTATATTCTGAAAGTTTTTCTATTGCTGTCCACAAGAAAGCTGCTCTGTGAGGACGACTGATTCTCCTATCTGACACTATGAGGACATACAGGTCGCTCTAAATGTGCATTCTGTTAGAAGTCCATGCAAATTTCCATTGACTAAGACCCAGTTGGGTTTGGGTCAACATCGTTGTTAAGTATGTTTCTCATTATAGATACTAGATCAACACAAGTGATTCAAGAGTTTGAAATAAACTCAAGGCTCTTGATCTTTGTTATGAAATAATAAGCGCTCAGCGAGGAAACTCCTCTCCTAATATTTCAGCCATACCAATAACTGTCATAACCTCAGTGGCCATAAGATAAGATAAGATAAGATACTCCTTTATTCGTCCCACTACGGGGAAATTCATGGAGTTACAGCAGCAAACAAAAAGGTGTACAGTACAAGAATTTCAACAAGAATATATATAGAAAAGAAATGTTCATCAAAGACGACAGATTGGCCATAATTCTCCTGTCAGCCACCACCTCCACAGGGTCCAGGACTGAGCTGGCCTTCTTCACCAGTTAGTTCAGTCTCGCTCTCCTGTATCCTGCCCGCCCACAGCAGGTGAAATCCTTCCAATGTGGCGTTCGTGTCCAGTGTTAGCTCTGTTAGCATGATGCTACTCTGATACTGGGTTAGCTTGTCCACCTTATCGTAGACAGATCTTACAGTCCCCATAACGGTGGGTGGAAGGACAGTAAACAACCCAAACAACATAGCCACATTCAACAAACCCAGGATCCATTGGTGCAAACGTCCAGGTATTGACAACACTTGCACAACTACCACATGGGTCCTAAGACCCAAATAGGTGGGCAGCAAGTCCCTTGAGTAAGACCCAAGACCCAGTTGGGGTTGGGTCAACGTCGATGTTGAGTCTGTTTGTCATTATATTTCATCCTAGAGTGATCCAACAGTTTAAAATGAACTCAAGGCTCTTGTTCTGCATCCAGTGGAGAAACCCCCTCCCAATACTTTTGCCCTATACGTTTGAACCCCATTGGCCAACACAACCCGAACACTGCCACCTTCATCAGACCCAGGATCCATTGGCACAAGCTTCCACGTATTGACAACACTGACGCAGCTACCATATGGCTCCTACAACCCAAACATGTAGATAGGTAGCGACAGCCAAGACACTAATGGGATTATTCATTGGGCGGCTCCATTCACTGGTGTTTCGACAAGTCATGCCCACAACACTTTGAAGAGGCTCAACAAGCCCTTTTCGTCATAACACAACTCCACCATCATCTAACCTTTGTGCGTTCATATAACAATGTATTATTGGCATCTCAGTGTGTGATTTCACATTGTGTTGCAGCGCAATAGGAACACATGAGGTAAACACACAGCAGGAGCTTCACATACACACACTCAGACATGCACACACAGCGGTCCCACCATCACAAGACACTCATATTGAAGGCGAGATATTACGGGGACATAAATATCACATCTTTAACTGGCTGTATGCAAAGGGCTATAGTTAGCTCTGGTGTCAACCCCCTCCATGCTAGCTCCCTACCCGTTGCATATTCACACCTTTGTACAATTGAATCCAAAAGGAGACCACACAACAATTCCTGGTGCCAATGATACAGGTAAAATAGAAGCAGCCTTAAGACATAAGAAATACTCATACCTTTTGTTTTGCTCCCTAACTACATTAATTCTTCTAATCTAAATACACTGACTAGTTTTATCAGCTGTGTGTGGCATCTCCTCTACTGCCTTGGAGACCAATTATCAGTGCAGTTAACCACAGAAACACATAAGAGCTGTGTATAACCTGCGTGATGATTAAGCTAACTTGGGACTAAAATACAAACGTGTAAGTAAAAGTGTTAAGCCCTAGTGCTTGTGACTCAGACGAGTGGAAAGATCAATAATTTATTCGCTCTCATGAAAAGAAAGATAAAAATATAAACAGGTCAGACCCAGCAGCCCCTCTGGCCTCCTGCAAACAAGAAACAAGGCTCTGTTAACTATATTACTTGTGGTTCTCTTTAATGGACGACTCCTTTAAGAGTCTTTCAGTACAGAGAGTTGATGAACATGGTTATCAGATTATTAATGAAGCCAATTTAAGCCATTTTGAAACGGCATTTCATGCCTTTGCTTACAAAGCTAATTAAAACAATAAACAAATAACGTCTGCAGACACTGCAGGCAGCCTCGTCAGTAGCTGCTGTCGAGCAATATCACTGTCTCCTTAAATGAAACCACATTTTTACAATCCTAAATGACAGCTTAACAAATCAAAACAGTTACTGAGTAGTGTTCAATATATATTCTATTATGAATAATGCAGTTTAGCATTGCTTCTGACATAGATATCAGTCATGCTCTGAAATCTATAGCACAACACAATGCATTCTTTTATTTTGTGAATCAAATCAATGTCCATTCAACACATGTTACTGGCTTAGATGCCCATGTCTATTCGACAACAGCATGAAGCATTATACTGTATATTGGCCAGCAGCCAACCTGTGCTCTAATTATCGGCATCAGCATCTGCCGTTGAAAAACAGAACCCATAACAAAGTTAGACATTCTTACAGCCCAGTACCAAACAATGTATTTGATTTGTAAAGCTCATTTTTCATTCATACACACTTTACAAGGGATGAATTTAATTTCAACTCCTCCATTTTGATCACAGCACGGTTTAGAGTTATGCATATATTTTCATTATGGGTGGTTGATTTGACTAACAGGCGGTTGTATTTCTGCTGCTTGCCTGGAGGCCACAACTCTGCCTCTTTGCCTGTGCCTTGGTTGACCAAAGGTAAGGTTGATTCAGCATTTCCAATATGGCGACTGCTATTGTTTGGCTTCAAAACACCTCTCAAGAAACAAAGGGTTATATATCAACAGGACAATGACCATGTTTTATACAGTCTTTGGTCCTAAACCTTGCTTTTCCTCCTTTTTTCTACCTCTTTAGTCCATATGCACTGGATTTGGTCTGCGATGTACAATGCGAAAATGGTAATCAATCAATCAATCAATCAATCAATCAATCAATCAATCAATCAATGAATCCTTATTTGTATAGCGCCAAATCACAACAAACGTTATCTAAAGACGCTTTTACAAACATAGGAGGTCTAGACCACTCTATGTCAATATATATCTAATCTATCAGAATATATATGTAACCGCATATGCATCTTAAAAAAAACACACGTCCTATTGGACCCTGTTACAAATTTACCATTTGCAATGGGTCTGCCATTTTGGGACCCAAGAAAACTCCCACTTACTGTTCCATCCTGTCTATCACTTATTGTTTCTAGTTTTATTCCTATGACTATCAAACTGCTTGGTTCACTTTAACAACCTTCCATTGCTGTGCACACTAATGTAAAGAAATAACACATGCCGGCATTGATGTGGTCTACAGAAGTGTTGATACTCCAGCTTCACACGTAATGTAATCTCATTATCAACTTACTTGCACCCATTCACGGCCTGCATCTGCTTGTCCTTTCATAATGGTATTTCATTTAAACAAATGCATATGAAGAGGAAATTACGCAGAAAGCTACTCTCCACTTGCTCTATCAATCATATTTATCTTGGATCAAGCTCTATGTGTTATTAATACCTCGGATAATCAACCTGTAATGCATGTAGGCTATATAATGAATGAATGGAAGTCATGGGTTTTGAGTAATGAAGTGAGGATGTACTTCACACTCCAAGGAAATGGCTGGGCACCAAGTATAGCAATTTGATTCATGTGCTTGGCCTACTCCAAACCCATTGGGGCTGACTTCAGAGGACCATTAGTTTTGTTGTCACTGCTAACTGCATCACACTGGAGACTTTGCTACATAGAGAGAATATTGCTTTTCCAATTCCGCCTGCTTTTAGATATATGAACGCTTGATACACAATGAGCTCATTGATTTTCACTCAAACCTTAAGATAATCCAGAAAACCTGGCTTGTATGGACAAATTGCAAACAGAATGTATCAACAGGGTTTGGTTTTTCTTCCCTTGCAGCTCTTTCACGTGGGGTCCATCGGTGTCTCATTCCGCCCACTCACTCTCATCACTTGTCAAAACATTTCGCTGACTGCAGTGATCCAGGTAATAGCCATTGTCAAGGGAAACAGTTAATAATATCAAGAGTGAGAATTCCTGCCACCCCCTTCTTATTGGCACCACACCTATTGAAAATCAATGTCTATAATAATGAAAGTCTATTGCTACTCGTTCTGCAGAGAGCAGAACAAATCAACTGACCCGGTGTCAAACGTATCAGGGATTCTTTATGACACCTGAACAGATTTGACCACTCAATACTGTTTACTGATGCTTGGAGTGAAAAATAAAAGCCACACTCCTCCTTTTGTTGCAGAAACAGAAAGAAAAAGTCTGTTTGAAAGTTTGAGTGAGGTCCAAGGTGAGAAAAGAAATAGGGAGAAAAACAAGAAACATTATTTTTAAAATGAATGTTGGAGATTTCAACTTCCTTGTCACGTAAAGCAGCAGGTTTCACAGGCTCTTGAACAGAAAAATCTTTGTAGCAAATATCATGACATAAAACTGGAATAAAATCACTATCCAAGTGAAAATTAGAGATGGCAGTACTCCCTGACTGGCCCATAATAGGGTTTTTATGTGCAGCGGTATAAAAAGAAACGTAGTGATCTGTGAAAAAGGGAAAAAGGGAAGAAAAATTACAAAGCGCCTCCGAGGGCCTGTCTCGTTATTATTAGTTTTAGATGAAAAACACAAACGCTACCCAAGAGGCAGCGGCATGCAGCAGGCAGGCGTTCTCTGACATTTTGAAGGGGCGGCGGATTGAGAGCCGGAAAGTAGAGAAGGAGTAAACTACCTCATTGAATAAAAGAAGTTGGTAAAGCAAAGGTTGGCAACATTTTCCTCTAACATCCATGAGTCACGCAACAGACTGACCTGGTGAGAGCAACGTTTCCTCAAGTCAGTGCTAACATTTCACAACCCACAGTGTTTACTGGGTCATGGGAAGTCACTCTTGAGGGAGTTTTACTTTCATAGGTGAGAGATTTCATAAAGAAGACACTTATAAAATCAAATCACTGTTAAGACTGAGGCAGATTCACTGTCCATAACATCACAGTTTCACTACCAACAAGCCGATCATAGAAGCTTAGATGGAGGCAGAAATTATGGAATGACACTTAAGGTTAGTCTCTAGGCAGCTGTGCTGTAGCTTATTGTGTTGATGTGGGGTTACAGTAAGGTGATGTTGTATGAAAAGCAGGAAAGTCCAACAGTTCAAGACAAACAATGGGTAAAAAACCCCACAAGATTTTCATCTAGGACAGTGGTTCCCAAAGTGGGGGCTAGGACCCCTTGGGGGGGGGGGGTCACAAGACACTGATAGAGGGGTCTCATTTTGCCTTCCAAAAAAAATGGCTTACTTCATCTATTATTGTAAAAATACATACAACACTGCGACAGCCTCAACATGAAGAATGCTTGCATTTCTCGCGGCTATGAGCAATGTTTAACCATCTCAAGAGACAGTGGGGGTCACCGGTCTCTGGCATTGTCACTTTGGGGGTCATGGGCTAAAAGGTTTGGGAACTCCATATCTAGGAGACCACTTTGATTCCTTTGTGAAACCATTTGCCAATGTTGAATGGTTAAGGATGTTAAAAGAAATGTATGTACGTAATGTGTCCATTATGTACCACACACACACATTATTAAGGTAACTGCTAGGGTTAGGGTTAGTGTGAATGCTTCAGACATCAGTTCCAGAACTTCCCATGTTAGCTATGTGACAAGAGTAAGTACATATTTAAACGTTAAGCGTGTTATTGTCTTGTACCTAACCTGGGTATTTTTTTGCACATATCATAAACATAACCTAGTATGGTGGCCCAGAAGTGCAAAACCCAATAAATAAGAAAACATGACGAAAATCTGAAAACACAATGATTTATTTTCCTTCTTGTTTTTGTTGACCTTGTTTGTATTGATTGCTTATTTCTTGTTCTTATTGAGGGTTAGCTTTGTATACTGAGCACTTTGTTTTTTCATGTCTTGTCTTGTGCTGTTTGTTGTTAAAAGGAGGCTCACTCACAGCAAACCTAATATATTTACAAATACAAATAAAGTAACCTTGACCTTTACAAATCTGAAAACACAACAAGTCACAATCACTGATCTTATCAAAGTGGGGCCGTGCCACCCCACGCCCCCACTATGACAAGCCGCTGTTGGGCACCAATACTTAAAACATGGTTAACATCCAAACTACAAGTCATTCAGTGGGAAATATACTTCTACAAAATGTGTTCCAAATATCTGACTAACGTTGCGCTACCTTATGTATTCATAGTAACATAAGTGCTTTATTTAAAATTCTGAGCACATCTTGCATATGTATTATTGCTTACTACAGAAGTCTTCAGATTCTGCCTCAAGGACCATAGGCTGCCGTCAATTCACTCTAAAGCTACCTGGGATAATGACAAATCTTTGGGGGGCTTCAAAAAAGTGATTGGGGATTTCAGGGCTAATGTCCTTTTTTGTGAGACCATCATTGTTTACAGTCCATCCTGTGACTTCAGATCACTAAAGTACAGTTTGAGAGAAGGCGTTTATGACCAGATGAATGCAGGCGTCTCTTCAGATGGACAAATAAAACACTGCATCATCTTCATACAACTGATGCTGGCTTTATTAGTTGGGATACAAATAGATGCACTTTTTCCTTTTTTATTCACATGCAGAATCTATTTAGAGATAGATTCAAAACTGGCTCAAGAGAGGTACCTGCATTAGTGAAATAAAGAAGAGTAGCTAACTGACTGAACTGCCACATTTGACAATTGAGGAGTTGAAACATGTTGATCCGTAAACGAGAGTAAACACATTTAAAAATACGGCATATATTCCCAAAGTTTACTGAAAGCATTCAAAAGTTTATGGTTGAAAAGTCTGCACTCCTGAAAACTGCATGGCATAAAGAGATGATGGAGGCTCCTGATTTCTTGCCTGAAGACATACTTTGCCAAAGTCTGTGGAGAAAGGCTGTTGCATCAGTCTCAGCTCTACCTGGAACACTGAAGACAGGAGTTACAGGTGAGTAAGAACAGCCAGGGGGGAGAAGAAGAAGAAGAAGAAGAAGAAGAAGAGAGGATAAAAAAATATTGTCAGGCACAGTAGTCAATCGTTCGAGTTTCACAAACAAACCTTGGATATTTCAAAGTAGAGAAAATGCCTTCACTTCAGTGTTGTAAGATTTGTAGCTGAATAGATGGAAAAGTGCTCGACTTATTCATCAAAGTTTGTCCTGATTTGTTCCATGTCACAGTTTTGAGCTGCAGCTTCCTAAAGCAAATGAGCATTACACAATCATTAGCATTCACAAACACACTAAATTTATGTAAATGATTATCTAACAAATATCCACAGTGTATTCAGTAAAGCAGCACACAGTCGACAGCCCTGCAACTCAGATCCCAGATAGGTTGTTATGCTGAGCTCGGTGCAGCAGGACTGACAGATCGGCCTGCATGCTAAGTGGTCGACCGTTTTCTAAGCGTTTATTGTTCCATCAGATATCAGACAAACATGAAAGGTGAGGACATGCCGACTCATTTCTACTTAACTTCACATCTGCAGGACTGACAGCAAGGTACTCAGCAATCCTGCTGCTCATGTTCTCACGTCAATCATGTCATGATGTGTTAAAACTAAACAGGGTGGGTGGTGCCAAATGCCGACTGTTAGTCATCTTAACCGGGGGAAAAGACGAGTCCACTTTTATTTAGGACACCACCATACATGTATTTCACACACAGCACAAAGATATGTGTGAATTAATTGAATGTGGATGATACACTTGCATTCTAACACCTACCTTCCCACAACTGTTGATCATAAAAATGCAGAACGGAAGAGGAACAAATTGTAAAAAGACACAGATGAAATGTTGAGGGTAAATATGCAATATGCTAATGCTTTTTAAAATTGGACAAATTGAATCATAGGAGGAATTAATTCAAGTTAAAAAGTACAGCACATACTATAATTCAACTTTATTTATTAAGCACCAAAATGCAGTCCAAGGGTTGTACAGAAGAATAAAATAAACAGAAGGAGAAACAAAACATGATTATGTGGCAACACTTTTGCAAGATTACAAAACACAAAGATAATTCAAAACTGAGACTCAAGCCAGTAGTGTAACAAGTCTGCGATGGGCCCACAGTGAAGAGACTAGAATCAACTCTCATCAAAACCAGCCAATGATCAGAACCACGGACAGCAGCCGCAGTGACACATTTATCCACACTAATCTAACAGCCTGCCTCAAACCAGCACAGCCGGATCGCTTTAAACCACAAACAAGTAGAACTACAAGTAGCTTAAACTGCATGTGGACATGCTAGAAACACACAGCCAGAAGAAAAGCATGGTAGAGAACCCAAAAGGATTATCAGTAACGGTACAGGGGCCAAATTTTCCCAACTTTGCAAGGTCTGCCAAAACTGTTTAACACCAAATTTCTGTCTCTGCTGTACTGTGTTGATAGTACTCCACATTCAGCTCATTTTTATAGACAGAATTGAACCCCATTAGGATACCAATGCACAGTGCAGCAATGCTTACAGCTCATCTTCACAAGCAGACGCAAAACAAGAGCAAACTGCACATAGCTGCAGAATTTAGGGGGGATTTTCGTGCTTCCATATCATTTCAGTCAGACAACTCACAGAATTTCAAGCTTTCATTTTTCACATAGACTGTATAAATAATTGACGTAGTATCCGTGACGTCACCCATCTGTTTCTGAAGCGCTGTTTTGAGGCCAATCGGCGGCGGCAGCCATATTGCTGCTGTCAAGAGATTGTGTTGTAAAGAGGCGGGCTTTGAGCCTCCTAGCCAACAGCTACAGTGTTCCCGCCTGTCAATCAAGTCAGCTGTGCCTTTCATTGGAAGACTTGTAATCTCAATATCTTTGAAATAACAGCGTTATGAAAAAATTCACCCCCCTTACAGTGTGTGCCGATCGAGTAATGAGCTATCCAGACTACACTCTTTTTTGTACCAGGCTGTAAACATGTTTATTTCTGCTTTAAAGATCGTCTTTCTTGAATTGGTGTGTATGTGGTTTCCGGTACTTCTGGAGCCAGCCTCAAGAGGATCCTTGATGAACTGCAGTTTTTAACACTTCCTCATTGGACTCAATTTTAGACCGGAGGTTGCTGCTGTGTTTTTTGTCATAGCATACAGTAATGTGTTTGGGGTATAGGTTCCGAACCTCATTACTCCTCCCAGAATAACATGTAAGCAGAGACTGAGGAGTAATGAGATCGGACTAACCCCCTTGGAGCCTACAGGTTGATGCTGGGGACAAGGTGGGTTTGAAAGTTTGCACGCAGCACTGGAGCAGGGCAGCAGTAGCACTGACGAGGCAGAGGCAGAGACAGGAAGTCTTACAGCTCAAATGAGAGGATGTTGAGATCTGCTGATAGAGAGGATGACGTGTCAGTATGATTCAGTGCAGCTCGAGTTGTCTGTCTGAACTAGCTTGCAGGCGGCGCTCCATAAGTGCAATATGCTTTGTGAATGAGACCCCGAGTTGGAGCTGAAAGCAAGGACAAATGGTGCACAATTACTGGCACTGTTAGTGACTGCAGTTCATTCTTAGTGAGTCTCTCCCTTCAATATGAAAGTCATGTTTTTCATAAGAAAAACAAACCTTAATATTTGAGAGTTTTGAAGAGTTTGCTCAGGAGGGCTCAAAAACTACCCGTTTATAGATGTTCTGGTTGTGGAAGTAACAGACCCTTTATCATACTGTAGATTGCAAGTATAGTAACTATTTCCTGGATATACTTTCTACACAAATGGACATGTTTCAACAGCAGCAGGCTTTATTGTGCATGAAATTCTCATTCCAATTAGAGGTATCATCCCAAGCAATTAAAGTTACCAAGTGTTATGTCGAGCCGACTGCACCACTATTTTATTTCCTACTCCCACCTTGTCAAGCAGAACTAGCAGTCTTGATTGCTGAGGAGATGAAAATTAATTTTAAACTAATTGCTAGATATTCCTGTGAAACACAAGCAACAGTCAAGGGACAACCATTGTTCCCACGGAGCCAGCGTGCAAATCACAGAGGCGTGATGGGGATGGATCAAGCAGGATGAAAAAAAAACTGATGGTGAAAGTGGGTTTCATACGAAGATCCCCAAGGGAAATTCTTCAGAAACATGGTGAGGCACAGAAGAGTCACATGTACATATGTTGTAAGTGTGTCACGTAGTCACACTGCACGAGAATCATACCTGCATATTGTTAGACAGTGTTGTATGGCTTTAAACCAGAATCTCTACAATCAACATTGAGAAATGTTACCTTTAAATGCAGTTGAACAGATGTGTTTGTTTGTCAAGTATGACCATTCAAAGTCAGGCCATCTTAGTCATGCATAGCTGTTGTTTTTTAATTTGTGAAAGTCTGTTTTTCCCTCCATTTCCACTTCCACGACTGTCACACAAAGATGTTTTCCTGTCATATTTGGAGGCGTTGTTTCTTTTCGGGTCCCAAATGATAGTTTTTTCTCCTTCTTTTGCTCATGACTGATTTCTCTAATTTATTTAGTCTTTTTATTTTCTTTAAAAAAAGACAAACATTGTAGAAGTCTTTGGCCTCCTTTGGGAACCCCATAACTCTGAGTTAAGTTATACGATTGATGCCTCTGTTCATAAATCCATAGCTTTTATTGCTTTTCAAGACCCCAACTTCCTCCGCCTCCTCCCACAGTTTCTCCCATTCAGTTTGGTTTCTGTCTGAGATCCAGTTCTTTTGCTGGTAGGTTTTTCTTTTTGAAGACGTTCAGAACAATTTTTCTTTAGCTGTAACAGAATTCTAAGGATGATGTGGCTCCCGTTCCGGGAGAAGCAGCTAGTTTATTTATGGATGTTTTTTGCTTTTTGTCACGTCCTTGCAAGCTGCAGGAGGAATGTTTCTTTTTCGGATGATGCTGCTTTGACAATGCTCTGATAATTCTGTCTGATAACTGTATGCTACTGTCCAGGCACCAAATAACTAAAAGCTGTTGGTTACAGGCTGTTAAACTATTGGAAGGGCTAGAAGTTAGAGTAAAATGTTTCGCCCAGAGGTTGGTGGAGACCAAAAACAAAACTAAAACAAGGGTTAAAACTCCCATGGACTCCTAGGAAACAGACAGAAAGTAATACCAATGTCTTTTTATGGCCTAAAGAAACAAATAAGATTATCTCCATATAAATATTTTTCACAACTACAACCACAAGTACCACCACCAGAGGGGTCAGTGTCATGCTGTGGAAAAAGACTTTGCTTACATTTCTTTGAAGTGATAATTCACGCCAGTTGCACTTTAGATATTCAATGTACAGCTGGATGGGATTTGTTGTCAGAAAACACTTCTTATGAATGTACAGAAGATCAGCATAGAGAGAAGACTTTCCACTTTGTCCACAGGGGGCGCCAAAATCAATGCCGACCAAATGTTCCTCACAGGAACTTTAATATTGAAATAATGAATCGTAACAATAAAATGTGTTCGTGATGATGGAGCATAAGGGCCACATAAGGGGAAAAAATGATTACTGCAGTTATTACGAAAATAAAGAGTTAATAATGTAATATATATTATATAATGTAATATATATTATAAGATTAAAGTCAGTATATGTTCAGAATAAAGTCATTGTGTTACGAGCTTTTTGCACAGTCTCAGGAGAGTCCTGATGCTTATGTCAATGTCAACCAAAGACTGTATTTGAGGTTGACGTTAACCATTTGTTTGGGGACTACAGTTTTGAAGCTTTTTACTATTGATCTCATAAAACTCCATTAAAATAAAGTACCATCCCACTAAAGCCCGATTTATACTTCTGCATCGAATGGACAGCGTAGCCTACCCCGTAGATCCGTGTATCTCCCATACCTACGCAGAGGCCTACACACGTAGCTGACGTGCACCTCCTCCAAAATGTAACTACCCGTAGAATCGATGCGGACCACAAGCCCTGTGATTGGTCGTATGTTTCCTCTCCTCCTCTGTATTCTTCCCCGTAATCATGTCTGTATGATAAAAAGCAACATGCATCAGCTGTAGATTAACATAACACGCTCTGAATCGCTGTGGAAAAGTAAACAGAGATTGTAACGGGGCCCGGAAGACCAGACTATCAGAGAGACCACACTGCCCTCAAGCGTTTCGGTGGAGAATTGCTGCGCGACACGGACACATTGACGCAGAAGTATGTAGTGCTCATGTCCGCGTCAGCCCCTGCTGCATAGGGGAGACACAGAAGTATAAATCAGGCTTAAGAGGATTGAGGCTTTACTTTAAGAATATGCTAACAAATGCTCACGATAGCTTTGAGGGGTGAAAGTATTGTAGGTGTTTACAGCTTGGGCCACTGCCTATGTATTAACAAAATGAATGACTGCAGGTTTTGCAAAAAACTAACCCTGCCAGTTAGCACTTGTTATATATCCTTCTCTTCTTACTTCAAACCAAGCGACAACCTCGGGTCTAAAAATATGAGTCAATGCGGAAGTGTTAGAAGCTGCAGTTCATCGAGGATCTGCTTGAGGCTGGCTCCGGAAGTACCGGAAGTCACGTACACATGAATGGGGAAAAGACGATCTTTGCAGCATTAATAAACATGTTTACAGCCTGGTACAAAAGACGAGTGTAGTCTGAATAGCTCATTTCTCGATGTCCTCTCACTGTGAGGGGGGTGAATTTTTTTGTAATTCGTCAATTTCGAAGTTATTGAGATTACTAGTCTTCCAATGAGAGGATCAGCTGCCTGCAGGAACACTGCAGCTGTTGGCTAGGGGGCTCAAAGCCTGCCTCTTTACGTCACACTGGCTCGACAGAAGCAATATGGCTGCCGCTCCCGATTGCCTTTAAAACAGCGTTCAGAAACAGATGGGTGACGTCACGGATACTACGTCCATATTTTTTACAATCTATGCTTCAAACATGCCCCACTTCACCTTCATTTAGAAAGACTGTGACTCAGACATTGAGACATAAAATTGTTAACATTGCACTTGCCAGCTCACTTATAAAAAGCTTCTGAATTCAGAATCGAGACTGGCCTTGCCAAGGTTACAAATGATTCACCTTTGAGACTGAGACCATGACTGTTATATATTTAAGACCAGCATTTGAAACAGAAGGCTATACTTTTATGTCGTATGGAAAAGGGTGGTCAAAGTTGCCTTTAAACGAGAGCTGTCTCTTTTATTGAAGGAATTTCCTTCTTTTAAAAAGCTATTTGTGAGTAGTTTAACAGTGTGTCTTCATTGATTACTTATGTTTGGAGCCAAAGTCAGAAATCTTCAAACTCTACGCAAAGTGACCTAAATGAAAATCCAATTCCATTCCAGTGCGAAATAAAAAGTGAGAATCGTCCAACTCAGAACATCACACTACTTCCTCTACTGGCACCGATACTTTGTTGGACCAGAGTCACTTAATTACAGAAATGATTCCTTGGGAGGCTCTGGTGGTCCTTCTGTAGCTGCTGACTTCTTTGGATTCAGCAGTGGCTTTGTGTGTCTGTCTCTGATGAGAAGAGGGAAAAACACCAACTGCCAGAGTCTCAAATCTGTCGTGACACCGTGGGGAATTGAGTCCTGCTAAAATTAGCACTTCTAGAAATTAATGGGTTCCCCTCTAATGGGGAAACATCATAAAAGAAATGCAAAACTGATGCATTTTTTTCTTCTTCTTTGTGGGTGCCAAGGCTGTAAGTTGTAAGGCTGTAAGTTTGGCCGGAAAAGAAGCAGGAGGGTAGACGAGGGCATGAGGAGAGGCAGAGTGAAGAAAAGAAAATCTGAAAAATTATAACCATAGGGGACTTCCATGATCCGTTTGACCATACACATTGTGACTCAGCTAGCAACACAAAAAAATCGATAGCTGTATACACAAGTCCCTAAGTTACCTGCCGAGTCAGTTCACTCTTGTACAAACTCGCCGAGGTAAAAACAGACTTTTTATGTTTCTGCGGTTCAGAATCTGCAGCTGTAAAGGCCAATGACAAACAGGAAGAGAGTACTACTAATGTAATGCTGGAGCATGTTATTACCCGGCTTTCTTACTAATCACCTGGCTGTGTTAAATACTTAATTGTGGCAGCTTAAACAACTAACAGCAGTGATTAATCCTGAATAGAAAGAGCAATGCTAGGACAACCAGATCACCTACGTCATATCAAATGAATCTATAGAAAGGAGTCCAACTCATGTAAAGTTCATGAATCTACCTCTTAAGAGTCAGTGGTCCCTCCATTGGAAGGTTAGGGTCCCAGGTCCCACTTCCCACATACCGAAGTGTCCTTGGGGAAGGCACTGAACCCCAAACTGCCTCCAGTGGCTGTGCCAGCAATGTGTGAATGGGATGAGTTAATACTGATGTGTGCTTAACATTGCAGCCTCTGCCATCATAGAATGTGGTGTGCATGAGTGAATGTGATATGTAATATAAAAGTGTTTTAAGTGGTCGGAAGACTAGAGAGAGTGCTTGTAGAATAACAACTTGTAATCCTATCAAAATGGGGATTTTAGCGTCTCTGTAAGTCACCAATCTAAGCAAAAAGTTATGGGCTGTAGAAATGTCTCTGAGGACAGCAGACAGTTGAAATTAAAATGTATGGTTTATCAATCAAAAAGTGTAAATATATTTAAAAAATAACGAAAAAAAACCCTGAATGAATTAACCAAAAGTAGATAAGACTCAACAGGAAAAACCAGAGCCTCACATCAGGCTGTTAACAGCAAAGTCCCTCACCCCACAATGTCTGGCCGCTCTTTTATACATGCTTTGGCCCTGCCCTGATTGGAATAAACCATTGGGAGGTAATGGAAACCATTTCCAATACAGTCCATTTACCATTTACACAATGGCAAAAATCTTAGTTTCCAGTGGCATTGGTCAACAACATTAAGGACATCTTTTTTATTACTCTCAATTTATTTGGAGAGCACAACATTTTAGATTTGTGGTTAATGGCTGACCAATCAGCAGCAGAGAAAGGAAGATGAGAGGGTGAAAAACTACCTATAAACTGGCGAGGGATATTAAAACACCCATGCAGCTGAGGGAAAGAGGCGTCTACCAAATAGAAGAAAACAGACACAAAGGAACCAAAAACCAGAACAAGGTATGGGCTTTGGTTGTCTTACAGGACTGGTTGAGTGAGAGAGAGAAGTTACAGGGAAGAGGACCTTATACAGAAGCTGCTGTTATTTTCTGGATCTATTAAATATTGCAAAGGAAAAACATCAATGTGTACACTTTACTGTGAGTGAAAATGTGAAGTTTAATGTTAAATCGACCTGCAAGTAGGCTGATAACACTGTTGCTGTTGAAGTGCTTTGGGACTTTTCTTTTTTGCTGCATCATTTTTAAAACAATAAAATCATCTTTAAGTTCAGAACACATACTGTTCACCTAAAGTGAAAAAAAATTGGGTTGGATTTTTTGGGGCCGTAGTAGGTGCAGTTATAACCAGCGCTACATAGCTAAGCTTCTATCAACAACCCCACATCCAAATGTTCAAGCATCCCTTTCAATGTCTGCTCCTCTCAAACACATTTGACTGAGCATAATGTCTAGTCAGTAGAGTATATCAGTACAAATCTGGGCCCTCAGGCGTACCCATCCTGCCATGTATGTGAAAAACACAGGAGGCAGGCTCCTTCATTCAGTGACTTGGATTGGATGACACCTCTTCATGAGAATGAATCACCAGCATCAAAGCATCATCCCAGGCTCATGCCTCTTCATTTACATGGCTGTCTTCCAGGATCATGGCAGGCAGACACACAGAGGAAGAGCAAAGAGGGTGGGAGTGTGTGTGTGTAGGAGTGGGGGTGGGGGGGACATTGGAAGACGGAAAGAGAGAGCTGATAAAGCGTTACCTTTGAGTATTTGCATCTCTGAGAGCAGACATGTAATGCTGTGAGAAAAGATGGAAATCATACAGCAGTTAGAGATGAAAATGAGAGGCAGGAAATAGCGGAGTGTGACAGGAGTCACGGCATCAACAACATATACTCATGCGGTATAATCTCACACATTTGAACACTTTTATTCACTCTCACATTTCAAATATCCTCCAGGACATAAAGTTGGCAGCTCAGATTTCTTGGCAGTATGTTTTTGACATCAATAAAGTAAGGGCATGCTGGGTAAAGTGCTCTTAGACGATATGCTACAATTGCTGTGTGGGAAAGGCGAACATTTTCCATACAGGCTTCTGACCGTATACAAAGACACAGTTGCACAGTAATTGCTGTATAACAGGTTCCTGTGTGTTATTCTTCACCGCTCTCAACAGGGAAATCAGATTAAAGAAATCTTTCCTAGATTTGAATATGAAAGGGATTATTTACTCAAACTGATGTGAACTTTTAAAACAACGCTTTTTGGTGGCTATTGGACATGATGTTTGGACACTCAAGTGATTTAAAATTCATCTTTAATGTACAAAAGAGGATGGTAGCTTCAGATATTTTTTGTTTAAGGTGACATATCATGCAAAATCAACTTTTTAATGGTTCTCTACCTGAATATGTGTCCCTGGCATGTCTACAAACTCCCTGAAAATGAAAAAAATCCATGCTGTCCCTGTTCTGATTTCTCCACCTTTCTGTAAATGTGTGCTGAAACGAGTCGTTTCAGTTTTCAGTGTTTTTCATACGTCAAAACGCCATCCAGTCTGTAACGGAAGTCAGAGCTTGGAGCATGTTCAGCCCATAGACTGTATAAAATACAACTCAACCCCTCCTCCGTTTTTCATTACCTGCACACATGTGTGCTATCAAGGAGCTTAGGAGGGAGGCATGCTAGTTGCAGGCTGTCTTAATAAACACAAAGGTCGGTTTTACTCCCCACGTCTGCAGATTTGAAGATCTAGTGGATGATTTTTATTTTTCATGGAAAAGTGCTAGTGCTAGTTAGCATAGCCACATAGCTACATGTTCGTAGCTGTGTACCAAGACACGTCGACATACTGACAAATAAAACAACAAGAAACACTAAATCTGTGACCAATCCTTCAGAAAGGTCCTGCTGCAGGCGCCTCTCTATCAGGATCAGATTCTGGATCAATTTCAGAGGGTTGAAGTAACGTGGGTCCGTGAGTAGCCGTGTATATGCAGCCAGCATGTAAACATTAGATCAACGTGCTGGAGAGCCGAGGCCACATCCACTTCCTGAGGGGGCGTGGTCAGAGAGCTCATTCTCATTTAAAGGCACAGACACAGAAAACAGCCGGTTCTGAGCAGGGCTGAAAAAGAGGGGTTTACAGGCATGCCACAATCTGATTTCAAAGTGTTTTAGTGAGCAATAAACTTTAAAGACATGTTTTGGGGACCTCTTAGACCAATATATTTTGATGAACAAGAGAGTAATATGTCACCTTTAAAGCTGTTATTGATTCGTTTTTGATTATTGACAACGCACCTTGGGCTTCATGCTTCAAGCGTGAGCCTGGGACGAATGAAAGCAGCTATAAAGATGAGATTAGTTGAGCTGCAACATAGATCATATTCTTTCTCCATATTTTTCAATATTTAATCAGCTTCAAACTAAATATTTTGGCTGACCTTGTTGTGTGAGTTAAGGCTGCATTTTTGGTGTTTAAAGCATCCAGAAAGTAGGCTTGTAATAGTAAAAACCCCCACATGATTGTTGAAGGGGAGTTTGATGCTCAATCCACTGAGATCTCAGTGAATGGCCACGGTTACATGATGTTTTTTAATTTGGAATTAATTATTCAGAATTAAATTGTTCAGAATTAAAGTATTCTCCTTCGCGTTTACATGGAACTAGTAATTCCGAATTGAGGTTTACATGTAAACACGTTTAATCGTCTTTATTCAATTCCGCTTAAGGTCTGGTGGTCGGGAAGGGTTCTGATTGGACAGGGCCGGCGGGCGTGACGTATTTATGTCTACCAGAAGAAAACAGACTTTCTTTCTTTCTTTCTTTATTCAGATCCCCATTAGCTGCCACTAACGCAGCAGCTACTCTTCCTGGGGTCTACATAAAACAAAACATAACATACAAAATATACATAAAATACAAACCTAAGAATTTAACAAACATTACAAAGAAAAACTGTGAATGCTATATAGATATAAAATACAAAAAACAGAAAAATGCTACAGACATGAAATACAAAAACAGAAACATGCTACAAACATAAAATAGAAAAAAATGAAAAATGCTTCAAACATGCAATAAAATGAATCAAAAAAACAAAACAGGATGTTTACTAAAATTCATTCAAATTTATATGCCGTTCAGCTTAAAGAGGAATGGATCCCTGCAGTCCTTATTCAACTGTTTGAAAGATGTAAAGTTATGGCTGAGCCTAAATTTTCTGCACCTTAACGAGGAAAAGACTGAGGTCATTGTATTTGGACAGCCCCAACAGTTCGATGGGAGCACTCTCGGCTCTCTCGCAGCAAATGTTCACTCCTCTGTAAAGAGCCTTGGAGTTCATTTTGACAGAGCCTTCAAATTTAGGAAACAAATCTCTTCTGTGGTTCAGTCCAGCTTCTTTCAGCTGAGACTCATAGTGAAGGTGAAGGCATATCTCCCTCCTAAGGATCTAGAGAGAGTTGTACATGCCTTTATTACGGCTAGGCTTGATTATTGTAATTCTTTGTATGTGGGCTTAGACATGGCGTCTATTCAGCGCCTGCAGCTTGTACAAAATGCGGCAGCTCGCCTCCTGACTGGCAGGAAAAAGAGGGAGCACATCACACCTGTGCTGCGTGCTCTCCACTGGCTCCCAGTCCGTCACAGGATTGATTTTAAAGTTGCACTTTTAACATACAAGGCCCTAAATGGATTGGCACCATCCTACTTGGCTGATCTTCTCCATGCTCACAACCCAACCCAAGCACTGAGGTCAACAAACCAGCTGCTCCTGGATGTGCCTAAAAGTCGCCTTAAAACCCGGGGAGACCGAGCCTTTGCAGCAGCGGCCCCCAAGCTCTGGAATGGCTTGCCACTCCAATTAAGATCGGCCCCAACTGTTGAATGTTTTAAATCTTTGTTGAAGACCCATCTTCTCTTTGGCCTTCTACTCGTGAAGAGGACATTAATATCCTGTTATGTTGTTGTTTATGGTTGTCTTCATGTAATTTTTACTTTTTACCTTGTAAAGCACTTTGGCCAACACTGGTTGTTTTAAAATGTGCTATATAAATAAAGTTGACTTGACTTGACTTGACAAATTCATTAATGTTAGAGTTCTGATTAAGGTGTTCCTTTAAGAGTCTTTTAAAGCTGGCTTTACTTGGGACTTCAATTATAGTGACTGGTAAATTATTCCAAAGTGTGATGGCTCTATACATAACAGATCTGCTCACCGAATCAGTTCTTGGTCTCTTCTTAACTAAATGACCCTGAACAGCCTGCCGGGTACTGTGACTGTGTTGGTCCTTCACATACTTTATTTGTGAAAAAAGACAATTTGGTTGTTTACTAAAACAAATATTCCTAATAAAATCTGCAAGGTTGCATGCCAACCTCCTGTCTACACTGAGCCATGAAAGACTGGCATGCATACTGTCTATACTCAGCCACACACCTGATGGACAGGCCAGAGCGACTCTTGCGGCTTTATTTTGAGCTATTTGAAGTTTAGACAGATCTTTTTTGGCAGCACCTGACCAGACTGGTGAGCAGTAATCCAGATGAGATAAAACTAGTGCCTGTGTCACCAACACTCTAGTGGCAGGGGTGAGAAAAGGGGAGCATCTTCTAATACATGAGATCCCATAACCCATTTTCTTTACAATGTTGCCAATATGTTTCTCCCATGTTAACTGCTCATCAAGTGTCACACCAAGCAAATTTGTCTCCTGAACCTGTTGAATATCTGAGCCCTGGAGAGATAGGCAGAGCTGATGGTCACTGTTGGTGGCATGTCTTCCCCTGAACAAAATACTCCAGTTCCTGCTTCTTTTATTTTCGGTTACAACATAGAAGACCACACAATAAGTACAATTTTTCACTTTGATTTTGATTATAGTTTTGAATAAGCAGCTCCACACAAACATGCTGCTTCACTTTCATCAGCTGAGGAGGAGAAGAGAGATAGACGACCGGAGAAGGGAGGCAGAAGACCGTACTTTGGCAAATCAAAGCTAACAGTGCAACGGCTGCTCCCACTGCCACATCCCTCTCTTTTCATGATATCCTTTTCTCCTAAGGCTCCTATTAAATAAATAGTCTCAGCTCAAGTCCAGCGCTTGCTTCGGGCGGCCATCCTGGAATATGTGCCTGCCAGCGCAGAATATGTGCGTCATGGCGACAGGACAAGGGAATGAGCATGCGCAGAACGACCTGAATTAATTTAAAGAATTAGGAATGAACGTATACATGATTGAGGAATTATTCAATTGGATTTAAAATCAGAATAAACCAGCCATTTACTTCGGATTTAAGTTTAATTCAGATTGGTCATTTTCATTCAGAATTAGGTGTTTACAAGGTTTTATTCTGAATTAAAGAGGAATTAAAAGTCTCATGTAAATGTAGCCAATTTAAATGTCCACAAAAGTTTAGTTAAGACAAACAACAACTCATTTTTCTGTTTAAACCGAGTCTATTGTGAGATGACGGCTCAATGTAAAAGTAAGGAGATGCATCTTTTATATGACCCTGTTTCTTGAGAAAAAAAGAAGCATAGATGTTATATTTCACAAGCTATCCCAAGTTTCAGTCCAATAAATGAACAGCTCTGGTCAGCTACCACCCAAAATAAAATCCCACTCCATTGAAAAAACTCTCATTCACACTGTTACACCTCATTTTGTAGTTTTACAACATCACGTTTAGCTTCACACAGTCAGTGAGTCCTGCTGTTTATCTTCACAATGCTATTAAGTTGGGATGTTGATAAAAAAGTATCTGAAACCTGAGACTGCATATATCTGAAATAAAGATAGATACCTCTAATTTACATTTCTATTTGAACTTCTTTAACCTTTATGACAAAGTTTCACATTTAATATCAGGCTCTTAATGGCATTGCTGCACACCTTTCTACTGTAGAATACAACTTCAGAAGCACACCTTTCTACTGTAGAATACAACTTCAGAAGCACAGATTTAAGTTTTGTTTTGTTTTTTTATTTGATGCTTATGTTTTTGGATGTGTGGGAGGAAACCCACAAGTTCACAGGAGGATTAGGTGTTGTTCAAGCGGCGCTTCTTCCTTCTTGGAGGTCTGTCATCGGCCTCTAGTTCCTCCGAGAGCTCTGCATTCTTTTGCTCCTGAAGACAGAGCTGCTGGCTCAGCTCATTTACTTTCTCCAGGTAGTAGTTCTCGAGGTTTCTGCAGAACTGCTCTAACCGTTCTTGTACTGCTCTTGGGATGTATTTGTTCTGTGCAGATCTTTGCCTCTCAAGGAGCTTCCGGTGAGCCATTTTGTAATTCTCCAGTTCATTTTGGAGTAAAGCCGCCTTCCTCCTTTCCTCCTGGATCGCTGCTGTTAAGGTTTCCAATCCGGTCTCATTCATGGTTTGAGTGTTCTGGAAATGGAGCTGGGTGTTGAGGTTTTCCATCTCCGTCAGCAGCATACTCTCTCTCTGGCCGGCACTTTGCTGCAGGATGGTCATCTCCTGCGCCATTCTCTGACAGATGGTGTTATATTCTGCCGTCATGGACTGGATGTATGACTTGTCCTGAGAGATTTTATCAGCATGAGCCTGCATTTGTTCTTGGAGCTCATGCTGAAGGTTCTCCACCACCTTCCTGACGTTGTTCATTTCTGCCTGGAACCTCTGTTCTTCCTGGTTCATCTTCAGGCGGAGGGCATCACGGTCAGCTGTCAAAGTTTTGATAGTAGTCTGATCCTGTGATTCTTTGGCAGTGTGAGCCTCCATTTGTTTGTCAAGCTCACACTGAAGACTCTGCACCATCTTGCCTCTGTTGTTCATGTTGCTGTTGTACCGGGCATCCAGCTTCTGTTGAGCAGCGGAGGCCTTTCTCAACTCTTCTTGCAGAGCCTCGTTCTTCCTCCTCTCTGCCTGGAGCTCTGTTGAAGCCTTTTCAGCGCTGGTAGATGGCTCCACTTTAAGCGCATTTCTGTTGACCAGCATCATGCTCCTTGACTTCGCTCTCTCCTTAGCTAGCTGAGTTTTTACCTCCTCTAGCTCTTTTTGGAGTTGCATCTTCTCCTCCTTCTCGTCCCTCAGCATCTGGTTCAAGGTTCCCCTTGTCATTTTGAGTCTTTGTCTATCGACATCCATGTAGTCACTCTGCTGAGTATTGCCATTATTGCCATTAAAGGCCCTCTGGTTCCGCTTTTGCAGTTTGTGAAACATTTTGTCGATTGTGTTCGGTCTCTGTCTCACAGTGTAGGTACGGTCTCTGTCTCACAGTGTAGGCACTAGTGAAGGTTTGAGATGATATGACTGCTTGGACAGTCGGTCCTGGTTTACATACTCTCTGAATGGAAACAGTCCTTTGATGTCTGTATTTCATATGATGTCACTGCTCACAAGAGTTTCAAAGTTTCATCCAGTGTGTTTTGTGACATCACAGTGTGACCATAGAGTGTGACACTCAAAGCTATGATTCAAATGTAAACATGTGAAGTATGGAAACAAACATGTGCCAAAATTAAAATGAAAAAGCAACTTTGAAAATTAGATTGCATTAAAAGTAATGCTTATTAATTTTCCAAATATGGTTGCATTATGTGACTTATAATTTAAATGAATATTCAAAAATCCTATTTGCATTTTAATTGTAATCTTCAACAATGCAAATTATTTCACACAATTAAAATGAAAAAGAAAATGACATTTGCTTTTAAATTTGGATACGAAGGCAACAGACAGGTGGGAAATTCTGGTACGCTACGTTTACAGACCAGCAACATCAGAGCCGTCTGGGCTTTTCTCCAGCGGGACTGATTCTGACCCGGTTGCGCTCCTGGCTGACACCTGACCGAATACACGTGTTTATTTTTCTCAATAAGAACGAGTAGACAGAAAACTGGACACTGTGAGTCTGAAGTACTTTTCTATTAGTATTATGAGCCTTCACTTTATAAGATTATGTCCGCTGAGAATATTTTAATGAGCCTGATCGTTGATATTCTGCGTGTCAAACGTGTGCCCGTATTCAATACCGTCAGTGATATGCATTTTGTTGCTGTAGAAAATACAATTTAGGGGGATAACAACGTATTTGGCATTGTTTTTGACGTAAGAATAATAATGTTTTTTTTTATCAATTAATCGATAATTGATCGTTAACATTTCCAAAAATCGATCACAGAAAAAACTTAAAATGTACATCCCTACTCTATACATAACAGATCTGCTCACCGCATCAGTTCTTGGTCTCTTCTTAACTAAATGACCCTGAACAGCCTGCCGGGTACTGTGACTGTGTTGGTCCCTCACATACTTTATTTGTGAAAAAAACAATTTGGTTGTTTACTAAAACAAATATTCCTAATAAAATCTGCAAGGTTGCATGCCAACCTCCTGTCTACTCTGAGCCATGAAAGACTGGCATGCATACTGTCTATACTCAGCCACACACCTGATGGACAGGCCAGAGCGACTCTTGCGGCTTTATTTTGAGCTATTTGAAGTTTAGACAGATCTTTTTTGGCAGCACCTGACCAGACTGGTGAGCAGTAATCCAGATGAGATAAAACTAGTGCCTGTGTCACCAACACTCTAGTGGCAGGGGTGAGAAAAGGGGAGCATCTTCTAATACATGAGATCCCATAACCCATTTTCTTTACAATGTTGCCAATATGTTTCTCCCATGTTAACTGCTCATCAAGTGTCACACCAAGCAAATTTGTCTCCTGAACCTGTTCAATATCTGAGCCCTGGAGAGATAGGCAGAGCTGATGGTCACTGTTGGTGGCATGTCTTCCCCTGAACAAAATACTCCAGTTCCTGCTTCTTTTATTTTCGGTTACAACATGGAAGACCACACAATAAGTACAATTTTTCACTTTGATTTTGATTATAGTTTTGAATAAGCAGCTCCACACAAACATACTGCTTCACTTTCGTCAGCTGAGGAGGAGAAGAGAGAGACGACCGGAGAAGGGAGGCAGAAGACCGTACTTTGGCAAATCAAAGCTAACGGTTAGTGCAACGGCTGCTTCCACTGCCACATCCCTCTCTTTTCATGATATCCTTTTCTCCTAAGGCTCCTATTAAATAAATAGTCTCAGCTCAAGTCCAACGCTTGCTTCGGGCGGCCATCCTGGAATATGTGCCTGCCAGCGCAGAATATGTGCGTCATGGCGACAGGACAAGGGAATGAGCATGCGCAGAACGACCTGAATTAATTTAAAGAATTAGGAATGAACGTATACATGATTGAGGAATTATTCAATTGGATTTAAAATCAGAATAAACCAGCCATTTACTTCGGATTTAAGTTTAATTCAGATTGGTCATTTTCATTCAGAATTAGGTGTTTACAAGGTTTTATTCTGAATTAAAGAGGAATTAAAAGTCTCATGTAAATGTAGCCAATTTAAATGTCCACAAAAGTTTAGTTAAGACAAACAACAACTCATTTTTCTGTTTAAACCGAGTCTATTGTGAGATGACGGCTCAATGTAAAAGTAAGGAGATGCATCTTTTATATGACCCTGTTTCTTGAGAAAAAAAGAAGCATAGATGCTATATTTCACAAGCTATCCCAAGTTTCAGTCCAATAAATGAACAGCTCTGGTCAGCTACCACCCAAAATAAAATCCCACTCCATGGAAAAAACTCTCATTCACACTGTTACACCTCATTTTGTAGTTTTACAACATCACATTTAGCTTCACACAGTCAGTGAGTCCTGCTGTTTATCTTCACAATGCTATTAAGTTGGGATGTTGATAAAAAAGTATCTGAAACCTGAGACTGGATATATCTCAAATAAAGATAGATACCTCTAACTTACATTTCTATTTGAACTTTTTTAACCTTTATGACAAAGTTTCACATTTAATATCAGGCTCTTAATGGCATTGCTGCACACCTTTCTACTGTAGAATACAACTTCAGAAGCACACCTTTCTACTGTAGAATACAACTTCAGAAGCACAGATTTAAGTTTTGTTTTGTTTTTTTATTTGATGCTTATGTTTTTGGATGTGTGGGAGGAAACCCACAAGTTCACAGGAGGATTAGGTGTTCAAGCGGCGCTTCTTCCTTCTTGGAGGTCTGTCATCGGCCTCTAGTTCCTCCGAGAGCTCTGCATTCTTTTGCTCCTGAAGACAGAGCTGCTGGCTCAGCTCATTTACTTTCTCCAGGTAGTAGTTCTCGAGGTTTCTGCAGAACTGCTCTAACCGTTCTTGTACTGCTCTTGGGATGTATTTGTTCTGTGCAGATCTTTGCCTCTCAAGGAGCTTCCGGTGAGCCATTTTGTAATTCTCCAGTTCATTTTGGAGTAAAGCCGCCTTCCTCCTTTCCTCCTGGATCGCTGCTGTTAAGGTTTCCAATCCGGTCTCATTCATGGTTTGAGTGTTCTGGAAATGGAGCTGGGTGTTGAGGTTTTCCATCTCCGTCAGCAGCATACTCTCTCTCTGGCCGGCACTTTGCTGCAGGATGGTCATCTCCTGCGCCATTCTCTGACAGATGGTGTTATATTCTGCCGTCATGGACTGGATGTATGACTTGTCCTGAGAGATTTTATCAGCATGAGCCTGCATTTGTTCTTGGAGCTCATGCTGAAGGTTCTCCACCACCTTCCTGACGTTGTTCATTTCTGCCTGGAACCTCTGTTCTTCCTGGTTCATCTTCAGGCGGAGGGCATCACGGTCAGCTGTCAAAGTTTTGATAGTAGTCTGATCCTGTGATTCTTTGGCAGTGTGAGCCTCCATTTGTTTGTCAAGCTCACACTGAAGACTCTGCACCATCTTGCCTCTGTTGTTCATGTTGCTGTTGTACCGGGCATCCAGCTTCTGTTGAGCAGCGGAGGCCTTTCTCAACTCTTCTTGCAGAGCCTCGTTCTTCCTCCTCTCTGCCTGGAGCTCTGTTGAAGCCTCTTTAGCGCTGGTAGATGGCTCCACTTTAAGCGCATTTCTATTGACCAGCATCATGCTCCTTGACTTCGCTCTCTCCTTAGCTAGCTGAGTTTTTACCTCCTCTAGCTCTTTTTGGAGTTGCATCTTCTCCTCCTTCTCGTCCCTCAGCATCTGGTTCAAGGTTCCCCTTGTCATTTTGAGTCTTTGTCTGTCGACATCCATGCAGTCACTCTGCTGAGCATTGCCATTATTGCCATTAAAGGCCCTCTGGTTCCGCTTTTGCAGTTTGTGAAACATTTTGTCGATTGTGTTCGGTCTCTGTCTCACAGTGTAGGCACTAGTGAAGGTTTGAGATGATATGACTGCTTGGACAGTCGGTCCTGGTTTACATACTCTCTGAATGGAAACAGTCCTTTGATGTCTGTATTTCATATGATGTCACTGCTCACAAGAGTTTCAAAGTTTCATCCAGTGTGTTTTGTGACATCACAGTGTGACCATAGAGTGTGACACTCAAAGCTATGATTCAAATGTAAACATGTGAAGTATGGAAACAAACATGTGCCAAAATTAAAATGAAAAAGCAACTTTGAAAATTAGATTGCATTAAAAGTAATGCTTATTAATTTTCCAAATATGGTTGCATTATGTGACTTATAATTTAAATGAATATTCAAAAATCCTATTTGCATTTTAATTGTAATCTTCAACAATGCAAATTATTTCACACAATTAAAATGAAAAAGAAAATGACATTTGCTTTTAAATTTGGATACGAAGGCAACAGACAGGTGGGAAATTCTGGTACGCTACGTTTACAGACCAGCAACATCAGAGCCGTCTGGGCTTTTCTCCAGCGGGACTGATTCTGACCCGGTTGCGCTCCTGGCTGACACCTGACCGAATACACGTGTTTATTTTTCTCAATAAGAACGAGTAGACAGAAAACTGGACACTGTGAGTCTGAAGTACTTTTCTATTAGTATTATGAGCCTTCACTTTATAAGATTATGTCCGCTGAGAATATTTTAATGAGCCTGATCGTTGATATTCTGCGTGTCAAACGTGTGCCCGTATTCAATACCGTCAGTGATATGCATTTTGTTGCTGTAGAAAATACAATTTAGGGGGATAACAACGTATTTGGCATTGTTTTTGACGTAAGAATAATAATGTTTTTTTTTTTATCAATTAATCGATAATTGATCGTTAACATTTCCAAAAATCGATCACAGAAAAAACTTAAAATGTACATCCCTACTCTATACATAACAGATCTGCTCACCGCATCAGTTCTTGGTCTCTTCTTAACTAAATGACCCTGAACAGCCTGCCGGGTACTGTGACTGTGTTGGTCCCTCACATACTTTATTTGTGAAAAAAGACAATTTGGTTGTTTACTAAAACAAATATTCCTAATAAAATCTGCAAGGTTGCATGCCAACCTCCTGTCTACACTGAGCCATGAAAGACTGGCATGCATACTGTCTATACTCAGCCACACACCTGATGGACAGGCCAGAGCGACTCTTGCGGCTTTATTTTGAGCTATTTGAAGTTTAGACAGATCTTTTTTGGCAGCACCTGACCAGACTGGTGAGCAGTAATCCAGATGAGATAAAATTAGTGCCTGTGTCACCAACACTCTAGTGGCAGGGGTGAGAAAAGGGGAGCATCTTCTAATACATGAGATCCCATAACCCATTTTCTTTACAATGTTGCCAATATGTTTCTCCCATGTTAACTGCTCATCAAGTGTCACACCGAGCAAATTTGTCTCCTGAACCTGTTGAATATCTGAGCCCTGGAGAGATAGGCAGAGCTGATGGTCACTGTTGGTGGCATGTCTTCCCCTGAACAAAATACTCCAGTTCCTGCTTCTTTTATTTTCGGTTACAACATGGAAGACCACACAATAAGTACAATTTATTCGCTTTGATTTTTGAATAAGCCGCTCCACACAAACATACTGCTTCACTTTCGTCAGCTGAGGAGGAGAAGAGAGATAGACGACGGATGCAGAAGACCGTACTTTGGCAAATCAAAGCTAACGGTTAGTGCAACGGCTGCTCCCACTGCCACATCCCTCTCTTTTCATGATATCCTTTTCTCCTAAGGCTCCTATTAAATAAATAGTCTCAGCTCAAGTCCAACGCTTGCTTTGGGCGGCCATCCTGGAATATGTGCCTGCCAGCGCAGAATATGTGCGTCATGGCGACAGGACAAGGGAATGAGCATGCGCAGAACGACCTGAATTAATTTAAAGAATTAGGAATGAACGTATACATGAGTGAGGAATTATTCAATTGGATTTAAAATCAGAATAAACCAGCCATTTACTTCGGATTTAAGTTTAATTCAGATTGGTCATTTTCATTCAGAATTAGGTGTTTACAAGGTTTTATTCTGAATTAAAGAGGAATTAAAAGTCTCATGTAAATGTAGCCAATTTAAATGTCCACAAAAGTTTAGTTAAGACAAACAACAACTCATTTTTCTGTTTAAACCGAGTCTATTGTGAGATGACGGCTCAATGTAAAAGTAAGGAGATGCTTCTTTTATATGAAACATTTCACAAGCTATCCCAAGTTTCAGTCCAATAAATGAACAGCTCTGGTCAGCTACCACCCAAAATAAAATCCCACTCCATTGAAAAAACTCTCATTCACACTGTTACACCTCATTTTGTAGTTTTACAACATCACGTTTAGCTTCACACAGTCAGTGAGTCCTGCTGTTTATCTTCACAATGCTATTAAGTTGGGATGTTGATAAAAAAGTATCTGAAACCTGAGACTGCATATATCTGAAATAAAGATAGATACCTCTAACTTACATTTCTATTTGAACTTTTTAACCTTTATGACAAAGTTTCACATTTAATATCAGGCTCTTAATGGCATTGCTGCACACCTTTCTACTGTAGAATACAACTTCAGAAGCACACCTTTCTACTGTAGAATACAACTTCAGAAGCCCAGATTTAAGTTTTTTTTTATTTTTTTATTTGATGCTTATGTTTTTGGATGTGTGGGAGGAAACCCACAAGTTCACAGGAGGATTAGGTGTTCAAGCGGCGCTTCTTCCTTCTTGGAGGTCTGTCATCGGCCTCTAGTTCCTCCGAGAGCTCTGCATTCTTTTGCTCCTGAAGACAGAGCTGCTGGCTCAGCTCATTTACTTTCTCCAGGTAGTAGTTCTCGAGGTTTCTGCAGAACTGCTCTAACCGTTCTTGTACTGCTCTTGGGATGTATTTGTTCTGTGCAGATCTTTGCCTCTCAAGGAGCTTCCGGTGAGCCATTTTGTAATTCTCCAGTTCATTTTGGAGTAAAGCCGCCTTCCTCCTTTCCTCCTGGATCGCTGCTGTTAAGGTTTCCAATCCGGTCTCATTCATGGTTTGAGTGTTCTGGAAATGGAGCTGGGTGTTGAGGTTTTCCATCTCCGTCAGCAGCATACTCTCTCTCTGGCCGGCACTTTGCTGCAGGATGGTCATCTCCTGCGCCATTCTCTGACAGATGGTGTTATATTCTGCCGTCATGGACTGGGTGTATGACTGGTCCTGAGAGATTTTATCAGCATGAACCTGCATTTGTTCTTGGAGCTCATGCTGAAGGTTCTCCACCACCTTCCTGACGTTGTTCATTTCTGCCTGGAACCTCTGTTCTTCCTGGTTCATCTTCAGGCGGAGGGCATCACGGTCAGCTGTCAAAGTTTTGATAGTAGTCTGATCCTGTGATTCTTTGGCAGTGTGAGCCTCCATTTGTTTGTCAAGCTCACACTGAAGACTCTGCACCATCTTGCCTCTGTTGTTCATGTTGCTGTTGTACCGGGCATCCAGCTTCTGTTGAGCAGCGGAGGCCTTTCTCAACTCTTCTTGCAGAGCCTCGTTCTTCCTCCTCTCTGCCTGGAGCTCTGTTGAAGCCTCTTTAGCGCTGGTAGATGGCTCCACTTTAAGCGCATTTCTATTGACCAGCATCATGCTCCTTGACTTCGCTCTCTCCTTAGCTAGCTGAGTTTTTACCTCCTCTAGCTCTTTTTGGAGTTGCATCTTCTCCTCCTTCTCGTCCCTCAGCATCTGGTTCAAGGTTCCCCTTGTCATTTTGAGTCTTTGTCTGTCGACATCCATGTAGTCACTCTGCTGAGCATTGCCATTATTGCCATTGAAGGCCCTCTGGTTCCGCTTTTGCAGTTTGTGAAACATTTTGTCGATTGTGTTCGGTCTCTGTCTCACAGTGTAGGCACTAGTGAAGGTTTGAGATGATATGACTGCTTGGACAGTCGGTCCTGGTTTACATACTCTCTGAATGGAAACAGTCCTTTGATGTCTGTATTTCATATGATGTCACTGCTCACAAGAGTTTCAATGTCCCATCCGGTGTGCTTTGTGACATCACAGTGTGACCATAGAGTGTGACACTCAAAGCTATGATTCAAATGTAAACATGTGAAGTGTGGAAACAAACATGTGCCAAAATTAAAATGAAAAAGCAACTTTGAAAATTAGATTGCATTAAAAGTAATGCTTATTAATTTTCCAAATATGGTTGCATTATGTGACTTATAATTTAAATGAATATTGAAAAATCCTATTTGCATTTTAATTGTCATCTTCAACAATGCAAATTATTTCACACAATTAAAATGAAAAAGAAAATGACAATTGCTTTTAATTTTCAAAAAATGCCCCGTTAAATTAGCTCCCATATTTGGAAAATTAATAAGCATTTCTGTTAAGGCAATTCAATTTTCAAATTTGCTTTTTCATTTTAATTTTGGTACATATTGGCGTCCATAGAGGAGGCCCAACAAAAAAACAACAACAAAAAATGCACAAATCTCATAAATACAGACTATTTTGTTTACTAAAGCTCAACCATCTTAGGGTTAGTTTTAAGAGAAGAGGTTTCTGTCCATTTTAGCGCCCCCTGTGGACTAAGCAGTACCTCTTATTTCCAACCATTTTCCCCTGTACTTGTCTATGTTAGTTTAAATGAAAAATGTCCTCCTGCTGTCCGCTAACAGTGAAAAGTACCACTCAACAAGAATGCTTGCTGTAGAAAATGCAAACAAAGACATTTTGGGTAATTCAGTAGCCTAATAAGTGACTTGATCCGTCACCTACCGCCAGCAGTTTTCAGGCATTAAAATAACAAAATAGAAATAATGTATTTTGTCTTTTATGGTCTCATTTGATTATGTAGCATATAAAACAGTAACAGTATTAATTTCAGGCTGTTTTAAAACCATTAAAAAACTCTACACAAGAGCTTTAAAATGTTATACAGTGATAGATTATAACAGGTTAACAGTAAAATGAATTAAAGCTGCAAGCTGTGGAGAAAGTCGGTGCGTGGAGCAGCCACATCGTTGATTGCCGGTGCGGCACAATGAAAACAGCTATGAATAACACAACATGAAGTGTGAGCACACTTACACTGGTCCTTAAGCTCCTAAATATTATAACGTCAATCCAGACTTGCCAAACATCTCAAAGCTCTCAAACAATATTACCTCGGTCCTCTGTCAAACCAGAAGTAGCCTTGGGATTGCTGTGTCAATTAGCATCCCAAAGTTCTTCATGTGTCTAAAGGCGGGTACACACTACAGGATAATCAGGCTAATTTTTGTCCCGATCTCCCCCTTACGATCAAAGCCAGCTAAGGCCTGATTGTTGGATGTTTGCAAAAGACATTGTGTGTGATTTTCCTGTGGTGTGGGGTGTGTTAAGAGGGATTCTGTCTGGTCGGAGCCGCTCGGAAGACACCAGAAGGAGAGACCGTAAATAATGAACATGTTTAATATTTGCGACTAGAAATCCTGTAGTGTGTGGGATGCTCTGAGAGGAGCCGAGCACACACAGTGTGTAATGTCATGTGTACCGGAGCAAAAGCCAATCAAGACGCGAGCTGACTCGGATGACTGACGTAAGAGGAAGTAAAAACAAACACAAGCATGACACCGGCGAAAACTCACCGCTGTAATGCATACAGCCCACATTCCCACCGTCTCCATGACTTTTTCCATAATTTTTTCTTTTATGTGTTTTTTTCCAAGCGGCAACCTCCGGTCTAAAAATATTGTCCAATGAGGAAGTGTTAAAAGTTGCAGTTCATCGAGGATCAGCTTGAGGCTGGCTCCGGAAGTACCGGCAGTCACATACACATGAATGGGAAAAAGACGATCTTTACAGCAGAAATAAACATGTTTACAGCCTGGTACAAAAGATGAGTGTAGTCTGGATGGCTCATTTCTTGATGTCCTCTCACTGTGAGGAGGGTGAATTTTTTTCTAACGCAGCAATTTCGAAGATATTGAGATTACTAGTCTTCCAATGAGAGGCAGAGCTGCCTGTGGGAACACTGCAGGTGTTGGCTAGGAGGCTCAAAGCCCGCCTCTTTACGTCACACTGGCTCGACAGAAGCAATATGGCTGCTGCAGCCATTTGACTTCAAAACAAGCTCATCAGAAACACATGGGTGACGTCACGGATACTACGTCCGTATTTTTTACAATCTATGGTTTCTTCAGAAAGTAATGGTGCGTTTGAATTACATGTAAAGTGAATGTAGAGGTGCGAGTAGACGCGAGTCTACTTGTCAGTCCCTCCAGGAAGTTGCGATTTCGCGATCGCATCTTCCAACGCAAATTCAACCTATCTGCGCGATTTTTTTGCGGCCTTGCAATTTTATACAATCACCACAACTTTCCCGCAAATTTGGCCAATTACATTAATCTCAGCCCCTGTACGTCATCCGTTTCATCATCAATTTGACTTCCTTGGAACAAAAACAAGTCCTCACTTGATCGGCACTTTTCAACAGCAGAACACGCACAGAGAACGGGTGAAAAGCGAGGACAGCAGGCAGGACAAGTGACGATGACAACGTTGTTATTTATAGATACTAGAGTTATTATCTGAGGGGCTCAGTGTTAGCTTGGTCTCTACCTGCAGCAGGTGTGCTTTATGAACCAGCTCTCCTCACCTCCATGCATCTGTCTCATCTTCATTGATGATTTTTACCCCCGGTGTGCGTTAGTGACAAAGACACAACCGGGGGACGTCTGTTTGATATTTGATGTTATTGCTGCTATTGGTGAAACATCAGACACATTCAGTAAGCTTGGATCAACTCCTCATCATCAAAGATGCAGATTCATTTCAGAGTGCCGTGAACTGACTGACTGTGCCTCTGTCACTGCGAGGTGCATTTAGGGACCGTCGTAAATGTGCAATACAGACCTTTCATGGCATTTTTCTATGAATCAAGAGAATCAAAATACAGTCACAGTGGTCACATCAAGAATGTTTTCTGTAATTTAGCATATTTACTTGCCCCTGAGATGTTATTGGGGGAGAAAAGCAAAAAAAAAAAAAAAAAAAACGCAACTTTCACCGCAATTTTTTCAAAAAGCTGTCGCAAATTCAGGCTTTTTGGGCCGCAACAATCACAAAAAAATATCCCACGAAATCCTGGAGGGACTGTCTTGTAAATGATGAAATCCCTAAATTCTTTACAATTTCACACTCAGGACTGTGTTCATAGACAATGGTTTCTGGAAGTGATTTTGAGCCCATGCAGTGATTTCCACTTCAGAGCCATGTCTGTTTTTAATGCAGTGCTGCCTTAGGGCCTGAATATTATGGCCATCTTTCTCAAGATTCTCTCAATCTTTTAAGGATATGATGTCTTGTAAATTATGCAATCCCTAAATTCACAATTTCACACTCAGGACTGTGTTCATAGACAATGGTTTCTGTGGAAGTGGTTTTGAGCCCATGCAGTGATTTCCACTACAGAGCCATGTCTGTTTTTAATGCAGTGCTGCCTTAGGGCCTGGAGAGTACAGCCATCCAGTATTGCTTTTCGACATTGTCCCTTTTGTACAAAGATTTATCCAGATCCTTTGAATCCTTTAATGATATGATATCTTGTAAATTATGAAATGCCTAAATTCTTTACAATTTCACACTCAGGAACATTATTCTGTCATTACTGAACTGTTTCCTCACTCAGTCTCTCACAGATTGATAAATCTCTGCCCATCTTTCCTTCTGACAGACTCAGCCTCTCTGGACTTTCCTTTTTACACTCTGTCATGTTACAAATGTGTCGCTAATTAGTCTGATTAGGAAGGAGATGTTCCTTCAGATGTCACTTCTTAGCATTACAAAACATTTTCAGTGTTTTGTTGTTCCTGTCTCATCTGTTTTGAAATGTGTCGCTGGCATAATTTTTTTTTATAAAATACAAAATACATACACTTCATATGTTGTCTTTGCTCTGTATTCAATTAAATATAGGCTTTAAATTATTCTTCCATGTGTTCTGATGTACCTTTTTTTAAATGGGAGATGCAAGGGATTATTTATTCCAACTGATCTGAACAATTCTTTCTGGGGGCTATTGAGCATGATTTTTGGATTACATGCCACTCCATTAGTTTTAAAATTAATCTTTAATGTACAAAAGAGGCCGTGGCACCTTCAGATATTTTTGTAAAGCTGTTATTGATTTAAATTTGTCTATTGTCAACGTTGGAGCAACTTGAAAATGAAAAAGGTGTCATTATAGTCATAAACACTTTAGAGAATTATCCTCTGACTCTAAATCTCCCCCTTTGGCTTCATGCAAGTTTCTAAAACATCCAACTAAAATGTGCCTCTCCTGTTATGGTGTACATTTTTCGACAGACATTTCCCACAAGAGATGTTTCAAAGAGCAAAAACCAGGTCAGGAACACAGCACAGTAAATACTTACATGGCGTCCTGTGGAGGGAACAGCTCACCTTATTCAAGCAGTAAACTAAAATAATATTGTGACAAAACATCAATTCTGTTTGTAATGTTGACATTTGTATCAGAATGATTAAAATCTGTGTTTTACAGGTTGAAAATGGTTCAGCATGTTATCTGGTGTTTCAAGGTGCTTTCACTGCTGTAGCTTGTTTGCTTTGTTCAGGTTCAGATAATACAATCAAACATTGTTGTTGCATTTTTCCCATGGGCCCTTCTCTGTTCTGACTGCATTATTATAAAGCGGACCACAGCAAACAACATTTATATTTTCTAATTTTTTATTTGATGTTTTTGTATTTTTCTGATATTTATCTGTCTTGTTTTATTGTAATGATTTTATTTTGTGAAATAAATGTTACACTCAAATTTACTAACGTCTTTTTCCTTGTGGTCAATTTGACCCCAGCAATTTAAACCTACAGGAACTGATTGTTACCTAGATTTATGAGTCAGTTACTCTATGTTTCTTTGTTGACTACCTTAATAGCCCTTAAAATAAAATATATTTCAAGCATAAACACAATTTCAAGCATTTAGAAGGACTTTATTTGTAAAACAGAACATCAAACTGCTGCAAGTTTGTCATGCTCTCATGGGCCCTGCCTTGTTTTTCTGTTATCAAAACATATGACATAGGACACATCATTGAATGTCTTTAGAGACATGGTGGGTGAAGGTTGGCGGTTCAATCCCAGCTCCTGCAGTCACATGAGGAAGTGTCCTTGGTTATAGTGACCTCAATATCATCCAAAACAACCAAAAACAAATGCGTGTAAAATGTTGATATTTCTAATGATATATACAGCCGGGGTCAAATTGACCTTAAGGAACACTGATGCATATTTTTTTTTTTTTTTTATAGGAAATTGGAACATATCAACATTTTAATTTTTTGTTTTCCCAGCTGTCCCCTTTAAATTAGGAAAAGTCATGAAATGAAAGCCAAAACAAATGATGTTAGTCATTCATTTAGAGATGTTAAACATTGAATGGGGTCCAATTAACCCCAAGGATAATAGGAGGGTTAAATATTTCATATTACTATCACCTATTTTATTGCTCTTGATTTCTGTCTCTCTGTTCAGTACAGAGTCATGTCTGGGTTTTTTTAAGTTATATTTTTGGCCTTTTTGCCTTTATTTGATAGGACAGCTGAAGAGAGGCAGGAAATGTGGGGAGTAGAGAGCGGGGTAAGACATGCAGGAAATGGTAGACCAGCCAGGAATCGAACCAACGACCCCTGCGACAAGGACTGTAGCCTCTGTATGTGGGGCGCTTAGACCGCTAGGCCACAAGCACCCCAAGTCATGTCTGTTTCTAATGCAGAGATGCCTGAGGGCCTGAAGATTACAGCCACCCAGTATTGCTTTTCGACCTTGTCCCTTATGTACAAGCATTTCTCTGGAATACAGGCTTTAAATTATTATTCCATGTGTTCAGATGTACTAGGCTTGACTTGAAGAATCCCAATAGCATTTGGCACCATCTGAGTTACTTTCTTTACTTTGACAATGCCCCCCCTAAAGTCACAAATAATATTATTCAACTTTTCCACTTGCAGAGGACAATCCTCATGACTATTTATCTGAACTTCCTGTGCAAAATTGGTGCAGTGCTCCTTTAAATAAAACATACCTCAAAAGAAGGCTTGAGAACTCTGAGTAAATGCCATAAACAAAACAAGCTTTTTGAGCTTCACACTCCTCCACCAGCCCCATGGCTCTAGTCTGCCATCAGGCCTGATATTTGGATTAATACCATGGAACAATTTAGTTGTGTAAGCTGGACAGATGAGACCGTGTTCACATATTTTTCTCGGCGTGGGTGAGCAAAACACTATTGATTTCTCCTCTGCAGGTGGATTAAGAAACACGTTTGCTTTTCTCAAGAGAGCTGTCTGGGGATGACTTTGGTGTAAATATGAAAAACTTGCGCGAGTAGGTGTGTGCGTGAGAGAGGGAGACAGGCAGGCAGGCAGACAGACAGCCAGAGGGGAAGATAGATTGCTTGCTGGAGGTCTGGCAGTGACATTTGGCGGTTTTCCTGTCTGACATTTCTGCAGACAAACAAACAAGGTCCAATCTGTCAAGAGCAACAAAGCAGAATGTAGAGATACCTGAGCAGATAAAACGAAGAAAACAATATGGCTGTAGATTACTCCTACTCAAAAAAGGTTGTTCTTTACCAATCTACTACTAGTGATGTCTGAAGATGAGTGACTGTAAGAGCAGGGACATTCTTGCAGTATGAGGAATGCTACAAATATTCACAAGGACAAGGTTTTCTATTACTTTCTTCTTCAGCTTCTTCAGTTTGATTACTTTTCTTCCTTTGACTCATCACCTAATCTTCAATGTTTTCCGCTTCACTGCATTCACTATCTTTCTATGCAAGTTTCTTCTTCCCTTGTCTGCATTAGAGTAATATTCATGGCGCGTTAATGCTATCCAAGGTAAGCCCGTTATGTAAGTTCACATTAAACAGCAGTGTTCGAAAAATCTCTGCACATTGTGTTATAAGTGCAAATACAATCTCTAATTAGGATGGATAGGAGGGTATAATCTCTACATGACATTGGTTCTATGGCTTCTTTTATGCTTCTTTTCACCATATTACCTCCTTTCTTTCATGTCATATGCTCTACATGGGAATGTAGTGACAGTGCAGATAAGCCCTGCTTGTCGGCCTGTATTTTCCTGCCTCTCTGAAGCTGTCTTATTACCATCGCCCCATCCCAGAGGGAGAGACCCCTTTCTACCTGTGATCTCACAGCGCTGACACTATCTGCACACTGTCTCTGCTGATGCCATGCAAAATGACAGCCCCAAGTCCTCTGTTCCACTGCCAGATAACATTGCAGGGGGGCCCCATAAAGCAGAAAATACCAAATCACATTCTGCTAATACCCTTAGTGGTGACAGGCTCCATCTTAGTTCACTGGAATATCTGCTGCAGCAGAAATACCAAAGGCTGTCCTATACTCTAGTGGCTCTGCAAGTTTGAGAGAGGGAGAAACTCTTTTATTGAGTTTGCATTGGGGCGAACAAAGAAGATGCCAAAGAAAGCATCAAAGCTGAATGGCATCCAAGAGGGTTGTATAGGAGTTGACAGTCACGTCGGAGCAGATTTTTTCGGACGAATTTTTTTTTGTTAACTGAAGCAGTTTTGCTGTAAATCTGCATCTATGGGCAAAAAACTCACAGGGCAATGTGAGTAGCTCAGATACTCAGAAGAAACCCTGAGTAAAACTACCCATCAATCATAATGGAAGACACCAGTTCAGGTAGTTAGACGAGGTTTACTTGGAAAATGTAACATGGTTGTAGACTCTTGGGTGGACTCGAGCACTTACAAATCCTCTCTGATGTCTCTGGATCTCCCAGTAAAAGCCTGACAATGAAGGTAGAGGGAAGGGTGTAAGGAATTCCTTGCTTCCATTCTGATCCAGCTAGAAGCATTGGAAAAGTGGGGAATAAGTGTAGAGGCTCCGAAGGCTTACTCAATCTTTCTCACATATCTGTAAGCTGATAACTTCCCATCTGGGCACTGAGTAAATCAGGATAATCTTTTGCTCTTCCTGCCCTTGCTTGATCAGCAAGGTTGACCTACACTGGCAGTGTTTGGTTCCACTCATCAACAACACCAGCAGCCGTCTGGCGATGGCGTGATGCCAGCAGTGGTGGGATCACTTCCAGTAATCTCATGTGGCGGGATGTGCTGTGATGACAGCGAGGCCATATGGGGGCAGCTCCACCAAGGACTGCCCCTCCACCCCAGTGAAAGTCCCAACAGTCTAATTTTCCCGTCTGAAAGATTAGTCCTCAACTCAGACTATTAAGTACCAACACGTTGTCACGTCCTTTTTCTCTCCCTGTTAGGCGCAAACGGTAGCTTCTGTCTGTTTAACTAGTTAGCATCAAACTGCTTTGCAATATACTAGCATTGATAATAACCATCTTTAAGATATAAGAAATATTGACATTGTGCTAGAAATAAACATACAGTAATACCATGTAACTAATTGGTTCATAGTACGGGTTGGTAGAAGTTCTTTAAGCTGATAGCCACCAGCCATACAATATAGGAAAGATGAGGAAGAAGTAGCAGCAGTAGAAGAAGACTCACCAACAAGCTAGCTAGCTAGTCGTTACCCCATTGAGTGGCTACTACTGCCACTCAAATCATGATGAGAGATCAATCAATCAATCTTTATTTGTATAGCGCCAAATCACAACAAACGTTATCTCAAGACGCTTTTACAAACATAGGAGGTCTAGACCACTCTATGTCAAATTATGAACAGAGACCCAACTTCAAGACAGGGTAAGACTCAGTCTGACCCCACCTTAATCCATCATGAGCATTGCACATCGCAGTATTTAGCTAGTTACAGTGTTGAGGAAAAACTTCCTTTTAACAGGCAGAAACCTCAGACAGAACCAGACTCATGTTAGACAGCCATCATGCCTCGACTGACTTGGGTCTGGAAAGACGGATATAGGGGAGTAAGAGAGAGAGATGATAGTGATGAGACGAGTAGTAGAAGCTGTTGCCGCTGGACTCCAGCACATCGATATCAGCTGGAGTCCAGAACATCCGCGGCAGGAGGAAGTCTACGGCAGCTCAGAGGAATCTACGAGACAATGGAGCTCAGGGGCTCCTGAAAGGTCTTTGGTTAGTAACTTTAATGGGACAGGCAGAGTTAAAGTAAGTGATGAAGGGGTTCGGGGGGGGGGGGTTGAGCTAGGATCCCAGTGTGTCAGTGCGCCAGTTCCCCTGGCAGAGATCAAGCGGGAACCTTTAGTCTCAAAAATGAAGCCCATGCAGAAGTGTTATAAACTGCAATTCATCGAGAATCTGCTTGAGGCTGGCTGCAGAAACACAGGAAACCACATAGACACCAATTCAAAAAAGGAGATCTTTGCAGCATTAATAAACATGTTTACGGCCTGGTTCAAAAACATCTTGGCTCTTTGTAGCTCATTTCTCTATTGGCACACACTGTACGGGGGGGGAATTTTTTTTATAACGCAACGGTTCAGAAGATATTAAGATTACTGACTTGACTCCCATACGGGAACACATAGCTGTTGGTTGGGAGGCTCACACGCCACCCTTTTACGTCACACTCTGCCTGGTTGAGTTCTGCATTTCCAATATGGCTGCCGCAGATGATTGGCTTCAAAACAGCGCTCTGGAACAGATGGGATGACAACACGGATACTACGTCCATATTCTATACAGTCTATGTGAGAGATGCCAGATTAAAGCAAGCTCTACCAACACCAGGAACTGTGAATTTTGTGGCCACAATAATCATGAAGTGAAAATCTGATATCACAACAGCCCTATACTGCCATCCCGAGGGGACTTTATCAGTCTTTCCACTACGCCAGTCAAAACAACTCTGAGTGTCTTCTGTTGCTACGGAAGGTTTTTCCATTGGAGCTAGTGGGAAACATCTCATGCAGAGGCTTAAGCCGATGGTGTATCAGATGTTAAAGGCCTTGAAAAAGCATTGGTGTTTAACAAAAACACAGGCCTCCAGATAACCTATTTTTTCTCCAGTAAGAAAACACAACTTTGCTTTCTTGTTTTTTAACTGCTCCCTCTCCCCTGAAGAAGGCTCTCTTCAAAAGAGATTTGGGTAGATATGTTGCTCACTTGGATTCTCTTGAAGAGAAAGGTGGAATGCTGTCGAAATCGGTGCAAGCACTGGCCTGGGGATGTTCAATAAATACCCCCATGTCTGGTTTTCTCAACATTTGATGGGACGACAAGTGTGCAAACACATGCTAAGCCCCCGGTCTAAACATAGGCTTTCCCGCTGTCTTTGCAATGGGCAAATCAAGCTGACATTTTGGCAGGCAAGGGCCATCCCTATCGGCATCAACAGGCTACATCAGTGGAACGTGAGGAGGACATATGTGCAGCATTGCCTAGACCTGCCTCTGCTGGTTTACTATCCTCCCACATTTTGCTTTGCAGAAAGGATGGCTGGGGAGTGGAAATGTATTCCTCTCTGTCTGGTGTTATGCTCAGGTCTCCCTTCAGGTTCATGTTAGAACTCAGAGGGGACCAGTGGGCGTGAGAGATTTATTGTACAGGAGGCATATAGAGCTGATGCTTTAGGATCTACATGTGCTGGCTGTGCTGTCTCTCACCTTCTGTTTAGTAGGTGGATCTAAGGATGTGCCAAACCTGTCCCGGGTGACCTGTTGTGTCGTGATGCCATACTGTCAGTGTTTAAAAGCGTTGGCTGCCCATGCATTCAGCCTAAATTGGTTGGTTAGATGAGAAAAAACAGTTTGCTTCGAGTCATACGTCTTAAATGACAGGTTAAGATTGTTTCAGATCTATCTCAATACAACACTCACACGCCATATCTACTGTTGTGTTAAAGTACCTGTATCCAAACTCATGAAGCTTGAAAGTGGCTGCTGTTGAACTTTAAAACATGTTTTTTTTTTTTGCATTGAACAAGAACTACAAATTCTGTCCTTACTTGCTATAAGAACAATGTAGACACATTTCTCAATGCACATGGCATTTTCTATCACCTTATGTATCTCAGATCAGTCTTGTAAGGGATAATTGAGATTTGCAGCCCTGTTGGGGGAAGAATTGTGTATGACAAAGACCAATGGTTTTTATTTAAAATGTTCTCTTTTTTTTCATGCTTAAACTGCTAGGCCAACCGGCACCCCATGCAATGTTGCTTTTCAGTGATATTTCTTGACTTACTGCTACAGGGGTGGAACAAAGTATCTATAGGGCAATATATTACTGTCATGGCATGTTTGATACAATTATTGATATGCCGGCTCCAAATGCATATATTTCAATAAAAAAAAAAACAGCACTCAAAATAGATTTGCCAACCAATGTCACTCAGAACTCTATGATAAAGGGGCTGATGACATGAATGGTAGCACTAAATTTACTTGGCCAAAGAAGAAATTGACAGCTTCAGTGTATGCTTTGGCTCCAAAATACATCACCAGTGCAGTATATCAGAGCCCATTGCAACAGAGCTTTGGCTTCAATTTACAATTGACCCTTAGTGATGTGTCATGATCAAAATCTGTGGCTCTGAGAGGCGATGCTTTATAGTGAATCAGAAGAGCCGGCTCGCATCGAGAGAGAGCCGGCTCCCAGTTTTTTCCTTTCGCTGCTCAGCTCTCACAGTGCTCAGCCCCAGCTCTCCTCACAGCAGAACTTTGTTTTGATTGGTCAGCATGGCGGCCATACGGCCAATCACATGAGGATATAGGATACAGGTGATGGAGGGGAGGCTGTGTATCTTGGCTACATCTGTTCCCTCTGAGAGAGTCTTCTCGAAGACAGGGCAAATACTCAAGGAGAGGAGAAATCGGATCAGCCCATCCAAGCTGAGGCATCTGATTTTACAAAATGTCAACCTGCACTGAGGACATTAACAATGTTTGCTTGAGTTTGGTTCTGGTTCTGGCAACTTGAGTTGGTTCTGGTTCTGGTTGCTTGAGTTTGGTTCTGGTTTGGTTCTGGTTCGGTTTGCTCGAGTTCGGTTCTGGTTCGGTTCTGGTTCGGGTTTGGTTCTTGTTCTGTTTGCTTGAGTTCGGTTCTGGTTCTGGTAACTTGAGTTGGTTCTGGTTCTGGTTGCTTGTGTTATGTTCTGGTTCGGTTCTGGTTTGGTTTGCTCGAGTTCGGTTCTGGTTCGGTTCTGGTTCGGTTTGCTCGAGTTCGGTTCTGGTTCTGGTTCTGGTTCGGTTCTGGTTCGGTTCTGGTTATATTTGCTCAAGTTCGGTTCTGGTTCGGTTCTGGTTCTGTTTGATGGAGTTTGGTTCTGGTTCGACTCTGGTTTGGTTCTGGTTCCGCTTCTGGATCGGTTCTGGTTCTGGTTTGGTTCTGGTTCTGTTTGCTTGAGTTTGATACTGGTTCCTAACCCCAACCCTAACCCTAACCCCAACCCTAACCCCAACCCTAACCCCAACCCTAACCCTAACCCTAATCCTAACCCTAACCCTAACCCCAACCCCAACCCTAACCCCAACCCTAACCCTAACCCCAACCCTAACCCCAACCCTAACCCCAACCCTAACCCTAACCCTAACCCCAACCCTAACCCTAACCCTAATCCTAACCCTAACCCTAACCCTAACCCCAACCCTAACCCTAACCCTAATCCTAACCCTAACCCTAACCCTAACCCCAACCCTAACCCTAACCCTAACCCTAATCCTAACCCTAACCCTAACCCTAATTCTAACCCTAATCATAACCCAAACCCTAACCCTAATCCTAACCCTAACCCTGACCCTAATCACAACCATAACCTTAACCCTAATCATAACCCTAACCCTAATCATAACCCTAACCCTAACCATAATTAAAACCCCTGGTTCTAGCTCTCTGGTTATGTTTGCAGTTTTTTGTTAATTTGTACAATAAAAAAGTTTGATTGAAATACTAAACAATAGTAGGAATGGTTTTGTAACAGAATAAATGCACAAAATTAGGCAATTATAAGGCTTCTCATAAAAACACTACGTTAAAGTGTTTTCAACACAAACCATTATTTTTTTTCAAAGTTAAGGTAAAATATACGTCTACAAAAGACCATAAATTAAGAGCCGTTCGGGAGTCGAAAAAGCCGGCTCTTCTTTGGGAGCCGAGTCAAAAGAGCCGGCTCTCTGAAAAGAGCCGAACTTCCCATCACTACGTTAAAATACAACTAAGAAACTGTCATTTCTGCTGGATGTGTCAGTTTCATCCATTCAAAAAAGCCCCAGTAGAAGGTCACTTCATTTAGTCCACATTATTGAAGTTATTCACCAAATATTGTTGACCTCGTCACTCTACACACAGGCAGTGGGCTGCACACTGGTGGTGTAGCCATCTATCAGTGTCTAGCATTGGGGTAGGGGGCATTCACTTAGGAAAACCAGTCATAGTATAGATTCATCTTTCTCTTGTTCATTTGTAACTCAGTCTTGCATTGAGAGGAGAGAGGCAAAGGATAGGAGGAGCTACCGTCGGCAGTCACTGGAAGATGAAAGCCTGGTGAGGCATCTTGTTATGCCTTGTGTCTTAGTGGATGCCAAATCAGAATGTTTTAAAGTTATATTTTCGGGGCTTTTACACATTTATTTAGACAGGAGAACACAGGGGATAGAGCAGGAAACTGGGAGACAGTGGCAGAATGACATGCGGGAAAGGGGTTGCAGGCTGGAATTGAACCTGGGAGTGGAAGTTAACCATTAGGCTAAACCCATGCCTAACAAATCAAATTTAATGAATTGTGATGGCTATGAAAGTTTTTCATGGTTATTTAACGAGACAGCAACAAATTAAAGTGACAGCAATGCCAGAATTAACCTGATTTCCTTTAATGACTTCCTGTATAAAACACCCACTTTTGGTTTTCTATCCCAATACAGATACAGATCATTTTTTGGTTGAACAGAGTTTCAAAAAAGTATCTGTTTTGTATGAGTGTGTACTTTTTAAAAGAAGAAGCTGTGATTCACTTGATTTAGCAGCTTGTAACAGTAGTCTTCTCTCAGCCCCGGTGTAATGGTTTTAAAAATGACCCTGTAAACTGGAGACCTTCAGTTGAATGTAACAGTGTTTGTGGAGTTTACACAGCTGTTGAAACACAGAGGTAGTTTTAAGATTCAATATCCTCATCAGATAAGTATTTAATCATCGTCTAAAGACGTTTATGAGGGATGCATCCCGCTGAAAGTCGGCAGTTAACGGGGTCGCTGTTTACACTAAAACACCGGCGATCTCTGCCACGGCTTTTTGAGTTAAAAAGGATTCTAAAGCTGGTTTGAAACATCTTCTGTGGTGTCATCTGTAATGAATGGCATTCGTCTTTGACTCACTGCCCTCTACTGGTCTGGTGGTGTAGTGCGTTTACTTTTTATTTCCTCCATACGTCACTGGCCTGATTTGCACAATCTACCCCGGGCTTCGGCCCCGCAGTCGAAACGCAGACAACAATGGGGGCACAGGAACCTTTTAGTTCAGGGTAAAGTAGTTCTGGGGGCTGAAAGACCCTGGAACTCTTGGTCGAAATGCACCTCTAGTGACTATGACCCTGAAATTGCTTTTCTGTTAATTGATTTTATTTCAAAAAGCTTTCAAAGCTTTCCTGAATCATTTTAAACCTGCAGGAAATGTCTGATTCTTAACTGCTGAGTTAACCCATAGAGTTAATTCACTACTGTGTGCATGAATTAATGCTTTCCAGGGTTCTTTTCTTCTTAAGTACATGATCATGCATACACAAAAATACTATGCTTTTCATGTAATTCCCCTTTAATCACTTCCTCACTGGTGACAAACCATTGAATGCATATGAATCGCTTTACTAAAATGTATGACTCACTGGAGACAGTGTGTAGATTACAGTCAGTCCTTCAGTAGTCTGTGTGCAATGTGGATGTCAAAGCCCACAAAGGGATGAGAAATAACACATGGTAAAACCAAACATACATAAAAAAACAACAAGCAAACACGCACACAGACACAAACAACAATGCACATGCTGTCATCTTCATACAGAGGAGCATTCTGTAGGCTGCTTGGTGTTTCCACTGCAAACCTCTCAAGACTTTAATGAGTAAAATGTTAGCTCGTGTTGGGTGGATGGATTTTCACACTAGGAAAATTCTGCCGGAGAGGTTTCAAACAGAGACATTGTTTCATTACACACATATCAGAGAAATACACACAGACGCACACAGAGAAATGAATACAGATTCAAGCAACACTTCACATTGTTGGAAGCCGCACACTGCAGTCATGGGGCTCTGTGTGTCTTCTGCTCTGTATTCAGTGGCTGCCCGTGGTTTGGAAATAACTCATTTCTGAAAGCAAAAGCCTGACACCCCACTGTGTCTCCTATTGGCTTACTTTTGTTTTTGTTTTTCGGCTGCTCTAATATTGCTTTCCTCCTGGCTTGCTCACTTGAGAACAATCTGCCTGAATTTACTGCAGCTGTAATGCCATTCTCCCCCCCCCCCCCCAGAAAGGTGACCTCCACTCCAGGTGTGGTGAATCTGTCATAGCTTCTGTGCTACCTCTGGTCCTGTTGCTAATGACAACAATACCTTGCTGTGTCTTCGTGCTAGTTCATGGTCAATAGCAACAAAAGCAAAACATTTTTTAAAATGTGTTAATGAGGGATAAAAACAATTGATTGTTATCTCAGGGTTAATTGTAAGTGCACTTACATAACATATTTACATAGCTTGCGCGGGGCTAAGCACATACATCACCAGATTTCCTTCCTTCATTACTCCTGCTTGAGGATGATTATGTGATCAAACAGCTTATTATTGTCTCAAGTTCAAAGATTCAGTCACCATCATCTTGCCAAGTGTTCAAAGTATGTGTGCAGTAGTCATTACACACGTGTCTTACGGTCAAATTCCACCAGATCTGTGTCCAGTCCGTCTCCAATCCGTCACGGCACCTGATAGGTTTCTATTCTATTCAATGTGTTAACTCCCACTAGATCCGCTCCGTTGCGTTCTGGCTGTGTCTCTGATCCAGCAGGTCGGAACGCAACAGATCAGCTGCGGCTCTGAGAGCCGATGCTTTATACTGAATCAGAAGAGCCGGCTCGCATCGAGAGAGAGGCGGCCATGCTGCCAATCACACGTGAGGATGTAGGATACAGGTGATGGAGGGGAGGTTGTGTATCGTGGCTTCATCTGTTCCTTCTGAGAGAGCCCATCCAAGCTGAGGCATCTGATTTTCCTCAATGCCAACCTGCACTGAGGACATTAACAATGTTTGCCAGAGTTTGGTTCTGGTTCTGTTTGCTTGAGTTTGGTTCTGTATGCTTGAGTTTGGTTCTGGTTCTGTTTGCTTGAGTTGGTTCTAGTTGTGTTTGCCTGAGTTTAGTTCTGGTTCTGTTTGCTTGAGATGGTTCTAGTTCTGTTTACTTGAGATGGTTCTGGTTCTGTTTACTTGAGTTGGTTCTGGTTCTGTTTGCCTGAGTTTAGTTCTGGTTCTGTTTGCTTGAGATGGTTATAGTTCTGTTTACTTGAGTTGGTTCTGGTTCTGTTTGCTTGAGTTGGTTCTGTGTCTGTTTGCTTGAGTTTGGTTTTTGGTTCTGTTTGCCTGAGTTAAGTTCTGGTTCTGTATGCTTGAGTTGGTTCTGGTTCTGTTTACTTGAGTAGGTTCTGGTTGTGTTTGCCTGAGTTTGGTTCTGGTTTTGTTTGCCTGAGTTTAGTTTTGGTTCTGTATGCTTGAGTTGGTTCTGGTTCTGTTTGCTTGAGTTGGTTCTGTATGCTTGAGTTGGTTCTGGTTCTGTTTGCTTGAGTTTGGTTCTGTTTGCTTGAGTTTGGTTCTGGTTCTGTTTGCCTGAGTTTAGTTTTGGTTCTGTATGCTTGAGTTGGTTCTGGTTCTGTTTGCTTGAGTTGATTCTGGTTCTGTTTGCTTGAGTTGATTCTGGTTCTGTTTGCTTGAGTTGATTGAACCTGATTAATTGTAAGATGTCATAAGTTGACCCTTCTATGCACAGGAAATGCTACAGTACACTGTAGAAACAGGTAATAAGTCTGTGCTTTTATCATAACTTTTTGGGTTTCTCTATATCAACATTTTGACAAGATGAAAACTAAACTCTAAAATATTGATACAGATCCATGGCATTATGGATCAAAAAGTATGGATTGTGACAAGGCTGTGAGATAAAAGTTTCTGAAAATGTGACACATTGCTGGAAAACTAGTTTGATGTGTTTACATCAGCTGAGTAACCGTATACATTTTTAAAAATGTCCCCAAAAGCTGTCCTCATTACAGAGAGTACACCATACATCTTTATCACAGGTCTCTTCAGATAGATGAAGACACAGTTACTGTGACAGGAGCAGTGGCATGCTGCTTTGTGTTTTCATAATTAAACAGACAATTTTCAAACATTTTTTAGGGGATTTTTTTGTTTTTGTTTCATGATTACATCACTGATACTGTATTTGATATGCTGTTGATGACTCTTTTAGGACTGTTAAGAAATACTACTAGAACAACTACTGCTACTACTACTAGTTATTATCATTATTACCATCATCATCTTATTATTATTATTATTTTTTTTTTATTTTTTTTTATCAATATTATCACTATCATCATCATCAGTATTATTATTATTATTATTATTATCATCTTCAATATTAATATTATCATTACTATCATTATTTTCATTACTATTATTGTCATTATTATCATCATTAGTATCATCATCACTATTATCATTATTATTATTATTATTATCATTATCAGTATTGTTATAATAGTTATTATTACTCCTATTACTAATATACAGGTTATACATATGTACAGTATAAAAAGGGGACTAAGCCTCAGTGTTAACACTTGTTTCTGAAGAGACATTCTGAAGCCCAGTAATGGCAGTCACCATATTGGAATGCTGACTCAACTGAACTTGATTTATCTAGAACCAAACAAGCAAACATGCTGATTTATTACCATGGATGAATATGTACAACAGCATTAAAGGGTATTTTTATCTCTGAAAACTGTACACCTTTTACAGTTCATGTAAGTATTAACCAGCTGTTGTTGGCGGGACATTTGTAGAGACAAAGTGATGAGTGGAAACAGAGCTGTAGGAAGGAAACACCTGCAGCAGAGCCAAAGTAGGGCATTTTTTAATTGATTATTGTATCGTCAATCTGTAAACAAAAGAAAGAAAAAGCCAATACAAATAATCAACCAAATGCTGACCGCCGTTCCCAGATGATCAACCAGGCCAATGATCAGTCGACCCCTAATTAAAATGCATGTTCTGATAGCAATGATTTATTGAACCATGTTCTCTAATAGTAATGTTCTCCTCTAGAGTGTTCCCAAAGTAATAAAGCTGATCATATCAGAGTGTAAATATGAGCTGATAGCATGAATTATAGAATGGCTCTGTGTATTGTAGGAGTTTACTTATAGCATGCAACACTTTCAGAGAATAAGAAATGATTTGAAGCCTGTAAATTCCAGTTGATGAGACCGGGTCAACTCATCTCTGTTCTAAGCTGAATAAAGTCTCCTGCAGATCCAATGGTTTTCCTCATTTTGTCAGCTTTGTCTTGAGACAAAGTCTTATTTTGCATTAAGAATAACACAACCATGCTTGTAGTGCACTTTGCTGACACTATATGTGAATCAACCAAACATTTTTTTTGGCGTTAAGTGTTGTGAAATGTTGTGAAAACAGGTTTTATCGTTGCTCAAAGGAGAAAATTTACACCAGTACTGATACATTTGAGCTTATATGTCTTTTGCATATATTCCTCATAGGAGGATAACACTTTTTTGCCTTGTGTGGGGGATTACATCGCTATATCATGTTGGGACTTGGAATCAATCTATGAAACGAGGACTGTAGCCCCTGTACATGGGTCACCTGCACTACTAATTGAGCCAAACTGGCACCCAAGGTTGCTGCTTACATGTCAACCTCAATTAGATTGGAAATGATTCTCAGATTGTGAGACTGACCCTTTCTTCTCCACCTGAACAAATATGATTTCCACCGAAGATGTTTTTTGGAGCATTATAGGCCTTTAAGTGTAGATTTGAATCCCTAACAGGGATGCATGAGCTGTAGGGTTGAAGGACGACCTGTGAAGGTGACACCATCTGCGGTGAGATCACACTTTAGGCTGCTGAGAAAAGCAAAAATAGAGCTGTGTTCTCCAAACAGTCAACCAGAGTTCCAAACCACCATATGAATTGCTATGTAAACTACATATCATTAGTACATTAGGAAAGTAGCAAGAAAACTGAGCAACAGAAACATGGAGACATTTCTCTTAAAAAGATATATGGGCTTAGATTTGTCAGGGTTCCAACTATTAGATATAATTCATGGCTTGAGGCACTGGGTCAGCATTAACATCAAGAATTCTGGATGAGAATACTAAATAAAAACTCCAGCACCCTTCTGGACATCCAGTAATGTGCTGACTACAGAACACCAATGGAAATTCTCTTACTGTAACCTGCACCCTCGAGATCTATAATGACCTATGGTAACCATACATCTGAAGTGAAAAAGGGCTGCAGGGCCATGCAATGTAAAACGGTCCACTCCATTAATATCACAGGAGCTGTAAAGCTGTCACTGCCACTCCATGCTCTTCCCACATAAAGCTGATTTGTGATGGCTCCAATCCGCCAGCCCTCAGTCTCCCTAATGATGGCCAGATCCATCACACTCATTTAATCAGAGCTGAAAGGAAAGCAAAGAAGATGGATGAGGCCATTGTGTGCCTCAATAGGTACTTTATAAAGTCACTTCCGTGCCCTGTCCCACACTGCCAAAAATCCAGATGATAATATAATCAGAAACTTAGTGCCGAAGAAGTTGTTCTTCTTTTGTAATCTCCTGCTGAAACTTTTGTTTCTAATGAGTGCCAAGTACAAAACCACTTTAACTCCTGAATTGATGGTTTGATCAAATAAAACGTCCATTTCTTTAAAAGCAGATAAGGCCACGGAAAAGAAAAGGAAAACAAACAGACAGAAGATGTGACTGATGAAACCAAAAGTCCCCCAAGCTCCACAAAACTGATTGTTTGCCAGTGACTTTCAAAATGAACATTCCCCGATAACTAAAGATTGTCTCAAAGAAATACTTGAAGATACCAAAACTTAACAGAGCACAGAAAAGTGGCGGCATGTAATGTGCTTGAATTATGTATTTGGAAAACAAAAACTAAATTTAAAAAGGAAATTAAATATGTAACCTTTGCTGTGGTTGACACACAAATCTTGGAGTCCACTTTTGGTGGAAGAAAGGGGTTACTGATGGGTCAAACTAGTGCCGGATTTCCATCCATAAAACAGGCACTCAAATGGCACATGGTAAATGGAACTTTTACTTTTATAGTGCTTCTCTGGCCTTTCCAACCTCTCAAAGTGCTTTCACACCACTTTTTACATTCACCCATTCACACACTGATGGCAGAGGAAGAGATTGTAGGGGACCATCCGTAATAAGGAATGTAATGCATATACGTTCAAACACCACTGACCATGTGAACAGAGTAGTTTGGGGTTTAGTTTCTTGGCCAAGTAGACTGTGGCATGTGACTGAGATTGAACCGCCAACCTTCTGATTGAGAGACAACCACCAACTATTATAGATGGACACAATGTGTTCTCACTTGCTAAAATATTTGGAGCTGCCTCTGCTGACTGGTCATTCTTTATCCTAACCGCATAGTTTGAAATGCCTACAAGGATGCAACAGTTCTCAAAATAATATTAAATCACTCGGTATGGCATCCATGGTTCAATACACATGCAAATTGCAATTTTAGTGGCTTTGCTACAACTAGCATTCATGCATTAAATTACTCTCTGAATTAACTCTGTTTACATTTGCCTTTGAAACTCCCTGCAAGTAAATATCCAATCAACACATGCTAAATATACTTGATGTGAGGGTAGGTGGAGTCACTACAGTCACCTTTAATGAGGCAGACTATAGCAGGAAGCACTGAGTAGCACCATTAGTGTTAGCACTTAGCCTGAATGCAGCTACGAGGAAAAAACCTTGCAAATAAAATAAAATAATCAAGCTTTATTTATATAGCAGCTTTCATACAAATCAAAAGCAATTCAAAGTGCTTGACAGCGATTGAAAACAAGAAGCAGAAATACAATAATGGCAAGACATTTTAAAACCGAAAATGGATTTTAAAATAGAAAAATGTTGAAGGGTGTACTACAAAGCAAGATTAGAAGGCAAAATCATAGTTGCTGAAGCACTAAAAGCATAAATGAATGCATAAAATGATCATGCTAAACTAGTTAGCAAAGCTAACCAGTGTGGGAACAGGTTATGGTCAGAGTTTTGTCTTTAAATAGGCTAAAAAATGCTGAATATTAGGTAATTATTACTCAACGATGGTCTTTGTGAGCAGTTAAGATCCTCAGCTAAAATAATATGAATGTAGAAATATTTGAAGTTGTAATTTTATGACAGTCAAACCACTAAAAGCTAGTTATAGTGACATCACATCACAGAGCCTCTGCATTCAGTCAGTACACCCATAGAACATAAGGCGTATGTTTATTTATTTAATTAATATCATATAATTCACCAAATATGTGTGTTATATGAAGTTTTTTTTAAATAAGAGGGTTTATTTATACTCTTGATTAGGTTCAGGAAACAAAATGTTCTCACTCATGTCTGAGAAGGAGTATGAATAGCTGTTTCTGGTTTCAAATTCAGACGCTCCTTATCCAACCAACTTCTCTCAGTGCTATATCGAGCCACTTATCCTTAGCTCTTTGTAATCATTGCTGGCGAGGGGGAAAAATAACTCAAATTGAAGTGTTTGGAAGACACTGATTAACAGACAACTGTCTTAATGGACAGACAAGACAAAGATAAACACAGACAGAGACTGCAGGAAGATACTAAACAGGAAATTGTCATCTCTAGTAGGAACTCACTCCCAGCAGCTTTATAATGCATGGGAATTGACTACTGACTTCCTTTTAGCATTCAAGGTAATATAATCAACATCCATGTTCTGCCAGAGAATCGAGTATCATAGATGTGAAGTGTGCAGCAATCGTGCGAGACACCTGAGTGCCAAAGTGGGCTGGCTGAGGTGGTGCGCTCGTGCCCCTGGAGGACCTGGGAGTTCAGTGTGCAGTCAGCTGTGCGGGATGACGCTGAGTTAGTGCAGAGAGTGGGAGCGATGTAGAGAAGTTATGGAAATAAGCCTGTAATTCTCCCCCCGTCTGTAGGAACGTCTGTTCACGGCTGCACATGAATAATCCGTCGTGGGACCCGTCCTTGCACTCAGACACTTTGTGGTGAGGCGGAAATCAAATGGAAAGATGGAAATAAAGAGATATTTGACATCCAATAACACAACTCATGAGAGACTAGTGCTTTAAAAAAAAAAATTAGCAGACAAGGTTACTTGGTTGAGTCGGCGCTTTGGCTGTAACACAATAAATGAAAGTTTCTTTCTCCTCTCTTTTGTCCTCACTCATGGCCATCGCAGACGCTATTGCTGCAATCGTCCTTTACCTGCTTTCGAGTGCAGACAATTCCACACTGTGAATGGCGATGGCTGTGCTGCGTTTGGACTTTACGTCTGCGATTCAGCAGAAAGTTGACAATGTTATTCTTTGCCTAGAGGTATTGAACCATATCCGACGGTGCGCAGCAGGCCACTAAACCATCTGCAGATGTGTGTGTGTGTGTGTGTGTATTGTCAGGGTTGGGTTGATATATCGTGGAAACAAACAGGGGGACAGAGGAGGGGGTGGACAGTGGGAAAAGACAGAAAGGTATATGGGAGTTGGAAGCAGCCAAACAAATAGCTGACTCTGTATTCCTCCAGGCAAAATGAGGTTACTTCTCTGGCGAAAGCTGCCCAATAAACCCTGCAATGAGGTTAAGGTCGTAGTTAGACAGGACTCAAGGCTTATCACTTTATGTTTGGGAAAGTGCTTGGGTGTACAAGCATACATTAGGAGGAAGTAAAAGAAGAGGGGAGGGAAAATGTGTGGGAGAAAAGAGAGGAGACACACAGAGAGAAAGATGCCTACCTTCGCTGTTTGACAGAGCTCAGCCCAGTGGGACAGCCCGTGCCACCATATTAGATTTTCTGCCTTATTGCCTCAGCCAAACTCTCTCGCCTCAGGTCACACTCCCATATATGGAGAGGACAAGAGCATTACTCCAATCTCCTGGAAAACCTCAGTTATGTTGATCTAAAGGCCAAGGCTTTAATATCAGCTGGCTCACCTCTTTACAATCCACCCCGGGTTAATTCAATTCAAACAACGATAACAGCGAGCGTGTCAATAATGAAAATATTAACTCCAGTAATACATGTGGGTGCATTCTATTTCAACAGGCAGGGGTCCTGAGAGAGCAGGAGGAGCTGTCTTAATAGGGAGCTGCAGGAACGGCTGCATCAGTACTCGTTTAGTTAATAAGTGATGAGTGGTGTGTTGCTGAAGAAGGCCCGCTCAACCGGTTTTAATCCCGTCATGTGGTGAAGGAAGGTTATGAAGATGATGAGGGAGGGATGCTGACACAGATCACTTCTCAGTGGTTTTAAAAAAGGAGGGAATAGAGTTAAAAAATCTGTATAAACTCAAAGCAAGAGCTATGTGTTGTTATCATCCCATTTAATGACAGTTATCAGTCATCATCAGGAACATGTATGAGGTAGTAATCTCATGTGGGTTGTATCCATTATTATTGATTGGGTGGAGCTACCAGTACTGACAATAAGGCAGTGACTCATTCTGGCTGTA